>NC_092152.1:41066456-41384164 GCF_045791955.1 Oncorhynchus clarkii lewisi | reverse complement strand
CACCATAGTACCCTCCATGCTCATCATTAAGCTGGAGGCCCTGGGTCTCAACCCCACCCTGTGCAATTGGGTCCTGGACTTTCTGACTGGACGCCCCCAGGACACCTACGGCACCCGATGTCACAGGAAGGCCAAAAAGATCATCAAGGACAACAACCACCCGAGCCACTGCCTGTTCACCCTGCTACCATCCAGAAGGCGAGGTCAGTACAGCTGCATCAAAGCTGGGACCGAGAGACAGAAGAACAGCTTCTATCTCAAGGCCATCAGACTGCTAATCAGCAATCACTAACTCAGAGAGACTGCTGCCTACATAGAGACTCACTAGTCACTTTACACAATGCCACTTTAATAATGTTTACATATCTTACATTACTCATCTCCTATGTATATACTATATCTTATACCATCTATTGCATATTGCCTATGCCGCTCGGCCATCGCTTATCCATATATTTATATGTACATATTCTTATTCCATCCCTTTAGGTTTGTGTGTATTGGGTAGTTGTTGGGGAATTGTTAGATTACTTGTTAGATATTACTGCACTGTCGGAACTAGAAGCGCAAGCACTTTGCTACATTCGCATTAATAACATCTGCTAACCATGTGTATGTGACCAATAAAATGTGATTTGATTTGGTGTTACAATGTTACACACAATCAATTTGCAGGGGCCGTTGCAGGAACATTTTCACCACCAGGAAATTGTTCCAAAATGACTCTACCCCACCCCTCTGCCCCATAGGCTTTTGTCCTGTGTTGTCTGTCTCCAAAGCCCTTGTGTGCGTAGCGAGTCGTTATGTTTCATAAACACAAACCCTCTGGAGGTGACAGCTTCCCCTTACTCCTCTGGCCTGGCGTTGACACATCCCACTGGGCAGAGACGTCAGTTCAACGTGTAGTTTTGATTTACATTTGGCTGAGTTGTTAACTAACTGGATTAATTGGATTTAGGTTAAAGGTTTGGTGAAGAAAATACAAACTTCCCTTACGTTGATGATTTCTTTTAAAATCCAATCAGTTTTCCACGATGATTCAACATCATCACATTGCATTTTGGGGTCGAAAAGACCTACATTGATTCAACCAGTTTTTGCCCAATGGGATGGTGCTAATCACCAGCAGTGGATGGATGGACGTTGCATGATATGGGTCTCAGAGGGGCATTTTTACAGTTTTCCCCTCCCTCCCTCGCTCCCTCGCTCTTTTCTCCTTTTCAGTCTTAAGGGCTGCAGCAGCTGCCCCACTTGCGTGAAATCCTTCAATCCCTGCAGGACAGGTAACGCCACATGTGGGACATTAAGGGACTCTCAGAGCTCTGCGTCTCCGGTTACCAGCTGCACGCGACAGCTGCCCAGAAAAAGATTTAGTTTCATGTGGTTTTTATACTGTTGGTGATGGACAAGTAGTAAAAAGAAAGAATTGTTGCCCCCCCCCTTTTACACCCGACCTGGCTTATGAGTCAAGGACAGTTTGACTGTCAGAGACAGAAGGAGAGTCCACTCATCTAACCGACACCAAGCGATGCACTCACTGACTAATCCAGTACACCACGTTCACAGAAAGAAAAGCCTCCTCTCTGACTAAAACAGCTCTTCCACTCCACTTCTGGAGGAAAAACACACGGGGTATAATCTTTTCAAATGGCAAGACTGCTCTAAAACAAATAGACTGCAACTTGAAAATAGAAAATGTAGTGTATCATGCTCCATGACATGATTCAATTCAGTTCACACAACATCTACCTCCTGTAAACATCTCCGTATCTTTCCCTGGGACAGTCAGATAAAGAGGAAAAGACAGGATGCTTCATCAGACAGGATGCCCTCGTTACCCTGTGGAAGACGGCAGTGGTGCAAACACACCCAGCATACTAGCCCTCCACTGAGCCTCATCTGATAGGGGCCCAATACACTGTGTGTTTGTGTGTGTGTGTTTGTGTGTTTATGTCTGTGTCTGTAACAATATCGTCCTCCTAACCTCCTTATCTCCTCCCCTCTGCAACTTCCTGTAGTGTCTTTGTGTGTCTGGCCCTGCCTGACAAGGAGGCTTTAAGATGCAAAGAGAATAGGACCATTGTCCGACAAGACTGTTGCTAAGGAGATAAGGACAAGGATTGACATGAGGACATGGAGGACTCTGGCTGATGCCACAGACAGTTGGTTTATGTAAAGGGAATTGACTTATCAGTGACATTTGCTCATTGCATCTCCTGTCTGGGTTGATCTTTTTTAAATGTTTTTTTATTGCGAACAGGAACAATTAAAGCCTGAGCCAAACATGTTGTCGTTGTGTTTACTTCCCACTGGGCACACACTGGTTGAATCAACGTTTCTTTCCACGTCATTTCAATGCAATTGCGTGGAACCAATATGGAATAGACGTTGAATTGGCGCCTGTGCCCAGTGGGTTTCTGTCTATTTTACATTTACCTGCATATATTTGCATATATATTTACATATATTTTTGTATGATTGACTGGTTATGCAACTTGGGTTATCTGCATGACCCCAGATTGCTTTAACACAAAGCTAGGCATCAGCAATGGGAGCTAACAAGAATCTTCAGGTCTACCGGCAAGTTGATTCATCATGCGAGCATAGCTCACCAAACCACCTCTGCTACAATCGTCGTATCAGTGTGCAACACTGCAGATCATTTCAGACACGTATTGCAGCTGCTGGGAATGTTATCTCCACATCCACCACAGACATCATATCACCGTTGGAGGGAAACATTCCCCAGGTGAGGTCACCTGTAAAACAGACAGACATGTTAGTTACACACTCACCTGTGTCATCTGGGTTCTTCTTCAGATGACGGAAGGTTGAAATGTAAGGTGGGACGGTTCTCTCTAGCCACGTAGTGATGAATAAAGGAGATGAATAGGATTGAGCTTCTTGGTTTTGGTGGCATGGACAGACTGCTTGGTCAATGTTTTGGCAGAAATTCCGACTTCGTAGTGTTAAGGTAGGTTGACCTTTATGATGACCCATTTAACATCCAATCAAATCAAAATCACACGCCTCTCTCTCTTCTTTAACTCACTGTTCACGTCCACATTGTGGACGATGACATCACTGGGTCTTGCTGCTATTGCAATGCACACAAAGACGGCAACGTGCGTGTTTTTGCAGTCCTCCTTCCCTCTCCCTGCTGATCTTTCTGTCTGAGATCCTATCATATCAGAAACGCTGGAATGTCGTCTGGATATGAACTGTGATAGTGGGATCTTGAACATTCTGAAATAGACAGGGACATTCAGAACCCGCCTGACACTGTGTTACTGTCAATGACCTGTGATTAAAAGTGAAAACAGCATATTTATTGTATTTTCATGTTCACAAGGCTCCCTTGCAAATGAGATCCTGGTCTCAATGGTGACCCTCCATGTATTAAAAAAACCGAAATGTGTCTATTTGTGCCCATGTTTGTGTGTATGTGTGTGTGCTTTCAGAACACTGCACCAAGAGACCCTAATGCCTATTTAGCATGCAAGGGTTGACACAACATCTGTTCTTCAGCTGTTTATCATTCATGCAACATGAGCCCTTATAGAAGTATACTGTATATACATTCGGTGGTTGTTCTCAGTGTAAAAGCAGACGTCCTGTGAGTTTAACTCTTATTGGCCCCTCCATTCAGGACACGCATCAAAGCCCAGTGGTCTCAGCTACCTGGTGTGTGTGTCTGTGTGTGTGAGATACGGTATTGTGTAAGTGGTGTTATAAGAGCATGGGGATACAAGCTGCTTACGACGACACTGTCTGGCTTGTGTAAGTGTGTATGTGTGCCTGAACATGTTCTCTTCCACAGGTGTAGGTGGGTAACCTGAACTCTCACATGTTACTGCCACTGGAGCAGACTGGTCACTGCACTGCCTCTTTACTGTGTGTGTGTGTGTGTGTGTGTGTGTGTGTGTGTGTGTGTGTGTGTGTGTGTGTGTGTGTGTGTGTGTGTGTGTGTGTGTGTGTGTGTGTGTGTGTGTGCGTGTGTGTGTGTGTGTGTGTGTGTGTGCGTGTGTGCTTTTGTATGTTGAACATATTGTATGGACTGTGTCCAAGCTTCATATTGAGATGACTTACGTGAAGGGATGTGTCAGATAATATTTATTAACACTGCACCAGCACAGGTCAACTTCCTGCTCTACGTAAACAATCCGGCGAAGTAGACAGGATTAATAACATACGTTACACAAGTTAGCAGGACAAAACACTGCTGCTGACTCCCTGCTGATGTGTGCTGTTGTTGTGCAGGACTTTTTTGTTCGCTCAGGCCTGATCTGATAGTTGTACTATTTGTGTGTGTGTTTGTTCTGTTGAATCTGAAGTGCCTTGGGAGAATTTTCGTCTTTTGTCGTTGTGACACATGAGGAATTCTAGTTGTCAAGCTAAATTAGGTATTGCAATAAGTCCCCACACAGTCTTTTTGATCCATGTCACGCTTAAGGAATCACTCTATGAAGCAGTCCCTGGTTTTTTTAACCATACTTTCCTTTGACTTACTTGGGCAGAATTGTGAATAACATTGGTAGTAAACATTTCCCTCCAATGGTTTTTCTTGTTTTTCATGTTCTGCACTGGGGGGTTGAAAACATCCCTTCCAGATACAAGCTCTCTGTTCTCAGGCAACATCAAGCTGGACAGCATCCAACCTGGACAGCAATGAGTACAATAGTGCTGGTAACCATTATCACCAAAGCTGGTGAGAGGAGCTATAGGAGGAAGTGTCCAGTTGGTGGAGCTTTGATGTACTCATTGTAATGGCTGGAATGGAATATATGGAGTGGTATAAAACACATCCAACACATGGAAACCACATGTTTTACTCTGTTACATTCATTCCATTCCAGCCATTACAAAAAGACTGTCCTCCTATAGCTCCTCCCACCAGCCTCCACTGCACCAAATACATTTTTTTGGAAACAACCCGTTTAAGCACACAAGTTCATGGTCTTTTACACGAGCACATCAAAGCTCCACCAACTGGACATTAGGTAAATACATGCTAAGCTTCAGCATTTAAAGAAGAAAGGTTTAAAAGAGAATCTAACCAATAGGTATTTATTTCTTCCCTTTCTCCTTGGTATTTGTCTGTCTTTACTACTATACGCAGAGACGACTGATGCCTATTGCGCTTGAAGCCCAGACTTCTCTTCTGCACTGATGCATTAAGAGTCTTTGCTCTGGAGGCTATTGTGTTGTTGTACAGTTCACTGTGCTGGACAAACATGCTCTTGTGCAGACTTGTAAAAGACGGCAGAATTAACCTTTGATGTTCTATGCTGCTCAGTTGACATTGACCTCCATGTGCTGCAAAGCTGCCTTTCGGTCTGAGATGTTGATGACAAGAATCACGGTCCGGCGAGCTTGTTGGACTAGTCAAAAGTTCCTCACATGAAACTGGCGATTCACATGGTTAAATTATGCACACAGTTAGTGTTCCAGCACTTCAATATCTTCCAGTTGATCTTAATCTTGGGAAAGCTTTTTTCCCCAATGAGTTCTTAGTTCTTGAAAGACAATGCAACTCAAAATGTGAATGCGACGCTAGGGTTGAAAGGTGCATTTATATGACCACATGTCGGCTGAGGGAAAGATTGTTGTTTTATACGGCCTTGTCTAAACACGGTTCCATTACTGACCTGGGTCTACAAGTCATGACTGCCTTCATGGAGTGTTGGGGAAAAGCATAAAGTGGCACATGAAGAAAGTCCCCCGGCAGATAGCCTAGCAGGTACAAGTTACAGGTCTGTGAGAGCCAGAAATCTTGCTTGTTTGTAGGTGACCAAATACTTATTTTCCACCATAATTTGAAAATAAATTCATTAAAAATCCTACAATGTGATTTTCTGGATTTTTTTTTCTCATTTTGTCTGTCATAGTTGAAGTGTACCTAAGATGAAAATTACAGGCCTCTCTCATCTTTGTAAGTGGGAGAACTTGCACAATTGGTGGCTGACTAAATACTTTTTTGCCCCACTGTATGTGGTTGTCCTACCTAGCTACTGTACCTTATTAAGATAAGTTGCTATTGATAACGGCGTCTGCTATATTACTAAAATGTAAATGTAAATGTAAATGTCTAGTGGTATGAATACTTTCTGAAGGCACTGTATCTTAGGTTTCAACACCTTGGCAGACAACATACTGTATATCATGCATTTGAAGCATGTCAAGTTCATTACCAATAGAATTCCATGCATAGCTAATGCTCCTTTGAAATTACCAATATTTATGGAATTTACAAGGGGTGGAGCAGCAGAATCTCGGAATGTGGTTCAGAAATAGAATGCGGATCAGAAACATATCAAATCAAGTATGTGGACAAATGCTTGTCGAACATCTCATTCCAATATCATGGGCATTAATATGGAGTTGTTCTCCCTTTTCTGCTATAACAGCCTCCCCTCTTCTGGGAAGGCTTTCCACTTGATGTTGGAACATTGCTGCAGGGACTTGCTTCCATTCAGCCACAACTGCATTATTGAGGTCGGGCACTGATGTTGGGCGATAAGGCCTGGCTCGCAGTCGGCTTTCCAATTCATCCCAAAGGTGTTTGATGGGGTTGAGGTCAGGGCTCTGTACAGGCCAGTCAAGTTCTTCCACACCGATCTCGACAAACCATTTTTGTATGGACTTCACTTTGTTCACAGGGGCATTGTCATGCTGAAACAGGAAAGGGCCTTCTCCAAACTGTTGCCAAAAAGTTGGAAGCATAGAATCGTCTAGAATGTAATTTTATGCTGTACGTTAAGATTTCCCTTTACTGGAACTAAGGGGCCTAGCCCAAAACCATGAAAAACAACCCCATACCATAATTCCTCCTCCAACAAATTTTACAGTTGGCACTATGCATTGGGCAGGTAGCATTCTCCTGGCATCTGCCAAACCCAAGTTCGTCTGTCGGACTGCCAGATTGTGAAGCGTGATTCTTCACTCCAGAGAATGCGTTTCCACTGCTCAAGAGTCCAATGGCCGCAAGCTTTACACCACTAACGCTTGGCATTGTGCATGGTGATCTTAGGCTTCACAATAACAGCACTTACAGTTGACCGAGGCAGCTCTAGCATGGTAGAAATTTGACTTGTTGAAAAGGTTTATTGTCTTTGTAAAGGTTTGTAATGTGAAAAAGTACAATGTAACTCTCAAAATAGTGAAATAACATTGTTAACTAAATGTTTCATGGGTTTTGTGATGATTCTGTGACATTACAGACTGAGTTGGAAAACGTGTTAACATTGTGCCAGTGCTTAGCTAGCTGCTACATTACTGAATACTGGGGAAATGCTAGCTAACTAGATTTACCACCCTGTGTTAATATGTTTTACTTACTAAAATAGTTATTGCTTTGAGTCTGAAATGGGCAATTTAATTTGAATTGTTTTAATATGAACTATTTCTCAAACACATTAAAGAAGAGTTCAACTGAAAACTGTTCTCCTGTATCCTTAATTATCCTGGTTAGCCTATTGTCTGCAAAGGTTATTACATAGTCACTACATTGTGATTATGAAGGTTATACACTACTGCGTTTCACTTTACATTAAGTTGCTAGCTCCTGGGTAGGTACATGATCATTACAAGTATATCCTGTGTAACTACATTGTGGTTACATTACACTTGATTTGGTATAGCCTTTGAGCCAGGCCATAACATAGAAATGAACTAACAGGGTGTGTCTTGTTACAATTGTTGTTATCTGGTCCTAGTCTATTTATCAACCCTGGTATCACATGTAGATTCACCTTGTAACAAGCTCAGATTTTGATTTGATTGATTAACATGCTAATTCATGTAAACCTCCGATTTTCATTATTGATTAATCAAAACATTCTTGGCAAATGCTTTCGCTTTTGCCCATGCTAATTCATTTAATTGCAAAACATTACTTACATAGTGTAATAACATTAGTAATTACAAATGTGGAATAACCTTCAGTAGATGTGTAATTACACATTCCTTGTTCCAATTCTAACACCTTATAGTGCTACAAACTTATTACCATGTAATTACATAATACCACCTATGTAACTACTATGGTGTTACTGTAGTTATTACTGTGTAGTTACATAGTAATAGGGGCAACTTAATGTAAAGTGTTACCCTCATTTCTTTCAGGCTGGTGACAATGACTTTTATAACACTACTCCGTGCTTCTACATCAGGGGTGGGAAAACGATGGCCCATGGGCCGAATCCGGCCCGCAGGAGGTTTGAGTAAAAAAATTCAATAGTGTTGATTATTCATTCTTTGGACTTTATAAAACACTCCAGGACACTTTTGAAAGTCTAAACTAGATATAAACTATGTAAACGTTATAATGGGCATATATTTTCAAATAACTGCCCTTCTAATGGCCCGCAAATTGATTTTAACAAACAAATCGGTAAAAAAGAAATTGAAATCTCAATGTGGCCATCAAGCCAACTAGGTCTCAGTCAGCCGAAGCCTAGCTCTCACAGACTCTGGGAAAACAGACGTAAACATATTCCACACGTCACAAAAGAGTATGACTCATCAACGATCTATTCATATCTCTCACCTCTCAGCTCATCTGTTATGTCTGAAAATAGCAGCTTTCTATCAGGTCTGAAATAGGCTGTGAGAATGGAATGGTTAATAGAGTCTATGTGTTATGGCTGGATGGAACAGAGATTCTAACGGGTACATGTGAAATACTCCTCTGACTCATCTGTAGGTGTACTCCAAATACATCTAATCTATTTTTACACCAAGAATCCGTTAGGGAAATGTAAATAGTAAAAAAAAAAAAAAAGAGATGTTGCTTTTGATGGTGTTTTGATTTTAATCATGAATTAACAAGATGTTTCTGTGTTGAGGGAGTAGGATCTGATTATATCCTAATTGAACGCTCATTAAAGCGCAATTCCACCACTTTTCAATCTCGTTTTCATTATCTCCAGCACAACACCAGTGTCCACAAATGTGAAAACAGCACATAGGGTTTTGTATTAAAACATTTAAAGTAAAAAAGTTGTACCCAATGACATCATCAAAAGTTAAAACATGATTTGCGGTGACATGGGGGAACAAGAAAATATCCTCCCTCTGGTATGAAACTTGCAGGTTTTGAAAATCGCTGTTTTTTTCTACTTTTAATGCTACCCTGTGATGTCACAGAGATCCATTTTTTTAGGACCTTTCGTCTCATATATTTAACCGCATATCCTAGAAATGCGCTGTTTTCACATACATAGACACTGGTTTTGTGCCGGGGACAATGAATATGAGGTTAAAAAGTGGTGGATTGGCCCTTTAAGGCCTTTACAGCCTCCTTTACTGTTTCCATTTGTGAATGGGATTGTCGAAAGGAATAATTTATAGAGGGTTGCTATCACGTATGATAAATTGAATCCACAACCACAATGCCCAACAATCTATTACTGTTTTTGTGTTGTTTAATTGGTGTGTCAAAGAAGCTCATGGTTCCCAGTAGGTCAAGCATAATTATATATATGGGAACCACTGACTTAACATCATCACCACTAATATACTGTAGTTCCCCTTTCTACAAACCTAGTATGGCCCTCTTCCTAACCTCCCGCTGACCACTTCCCTTGTCCACTGTGCTCTGTCATCTTGCCTCAGAGCTAAAGCCACTGAGGTGAACAGACACACAGGACCTCTATGGCTGAACCACTGTCAACACCATAAAACAGACAACCATGCCTCTACTCCGTACACTCAACCTCAATGACATCACTGCTATATACTGCCTCAGCTTGAATGATATGTGGCATAGGGTATTTCGTTACCACAGAGAGTACTGTCATGTAGTAAACCTCACAGTGAACCACATTAAAATCCACAGGACAACACCACACATCTCCACTGCAAGTCTTTTTGGTCCTCAGACAAGACTACAAGTAAAACAATGAGCAATCTGAAGAAAATCACACACAGACAGCACCGTTACCAACTCCCCATCCCCCTTCCTGCTTATGCAGCCCTAGAGTCAGAGCAGTTCTTTCTGCCCGTGCCTCCAAGCCTCCATTGACGTAAGAGAGGTCAACTCTCCCCAGCTGCAGTGGGCATAGTTGATGATTTCCCTCTCCTCATCAAGGTCTTTACCATCTGATTAGTCCTAGGACACAGTGAGACCCTGTGGTACTGACAGAGACAGAGACTGTGGCCAGAGCCGAGTTGGGACATACGTAATGATGAACAAAAGCAAAGCCAGTCACTGAACCCACATACACGCACACGGGGTCTGAAGCATCAACTGGGGGACAGACGTGTGCTTGCACACTCCGCTCTGCTGTTCTGTTGCCTTTTATTGCATCATTACAAGGCTCTTTGTGTGGGTGATCAGCTGTCACTGGGCTGACTGTACTGCACTGTCTGGCTGTAGAGTCACTGCCTGGGGATATGTAGAGCCCTGCTAGGATCACCGGCTTCATCTGGGGCGATTAAGACATACACATACCGCCACCTGGGGTCAATCAGTTCATCTGGCATGTACCGACCCTGGATGCCACGTAGTCAACACTCCAAGTCAGAGGTCGGGCATCATTGCCACTAAACCAGACAAGCACCATTAGTATAGGTCAGCGGTAACATCTATTTTATGGAGGTAAGATATAGTTATGAGGTCAGCGCTTCAGTGACGTCCCCATCCCTGACACCTTAAGTAACTGTCACCACTGAAAGCCTGCACTTTTATGGTTTAGAAATACCAAAGGTTTTTCTGCATTTGGGAACTAGGCAGGGTTGATTTTTATTTTAACTTCATTTCACTAGGCAAGTCAGTTAAGAACAAATTCTTATTTACAATGAAGGCCTACTGGGGAACAGTGGGTTAACTGCCTTGTTCAGGAGCAGAACAACAGATTTTTTACCTTGTCAGCTCAAGGATTCGATCCAGCATCCTTTCGGGTAATGGCCCAACACTCTAACCACTAGGCTACCTGCTAGGCGCTTCACGTTCAAGGATAAGCAATCATCACTGACATTCATTATTACGTCTGTTGACAGTATTTTTCTAAATGCATTGTACACACAAACATACTGTTTACATATGTCCTATAAGAACAACACATGTGCCGCTGCCTTGATACAGTCACAAACAACAACAGAGCAATGCTCCCCCATCCACATGTTTACATATTGCACACACTCAGAGGGGATCAGTGATGCTGATATTAAATCCCCCTGGGATGTTATTCCCCACTGCAACCAACAGCTGACTGGTTGGCTGGTCCAACCCAGGATTTGTGTGTGCATGCGTGTGACAAGGAGGGAGAGAGAGAGAGAGAGAGTGTGCATGTGTGTGAGTACGCGTGCATGTGCGTGTGCGTGTGTTTGAAATAATGTGTGTAGCTGTCTGTATAATGCCCCATACATCTTACGCTGTTGCTGAGGAGAATCTGTCATAATCCATTGCTTTCCCAGTGACAGCCCATCAACTCTCTCTCCTAAACCTAAACCCTGCTATGGCAAGCTGCTTTAAATTAAACACCAGATTCAGGGGACTTCCCATCATCCTCCCAACGCTCTCTCTCTCTTCTCTGCTCTCCCCCACTCCTTTCCTCCCACGAGTCTCGCCCTCTTTGCTCTCCCCCTTCTCCTCTCACCTCCTCATTTGCCCTCCTCATTTGCCCTCCTCAGTTCTTTCCACATTTATCTCCCTCCACCTTTCTCGTCTCCCCTTTCCCATCTCCTCCTCCGCCATCTCCTCCCCTCTCCCCCTCCCCTCCTGCTGCATTCTTTCCTCTTTTACTCTCTTCCCCCACTTCCTCGCTCACCCCTCTCTCCTGCCTTTCCCTCTCTCCGCTCAGGTAGATGGTAATGCACAGCAGAGGGGGTAAACACATCAAACACAAGCTCATAATCTGACGGAGAGGGATTATACCAAACCACGCGCACAAGTTTATAATCTGGCACAAGCACTCTAAACACACATACATTTGACCATTTTACTATTTGAATATTGTTATTTTACTGCATTGTTGACTTTCTATTGTAGATATGTTAAGGTGAAGTATTGTGTCATACCGGGTTGTGTAACGCATTGTTTGATTGTATGTAATTGTGTTTGGACCCCAGGAAGGGGGTCAGCTAATGGGTAAGGGGAATTAATCAAAATCAAAATACACACACACACCCGACACCCGACACCCCCTCCCCAACCCCCCAGAACCTTATACAAATCCCCCTTCTTAACCACTGAGTGCAGAGCATGGTAAATAAACATACGGCAATAACAACTAATACTCCAGTAAACAAGCTTTGATGCAACAATAGGATTGATCTTTATCTCCGGGCGTTTTTTTTCTCTCTCGGTCCACTACTAGCTGGAACAACCTAACATCTGCCCAGATGGGATCAAAAATCATCTCAATGATGAATCCTGCTGTTTATTACTGGAGAGGACCATTGTGTTGTGTGTATTTGTGTTTGTGTTAACTCGTGTTATCCTCTCTGTTCTCCTTTGTCTTGTTGATCTACTGTGGTGGTAAATGAGGCTGTAGTTAAATACTTCCTCAAGTTTGCCATTGTCAGTCGGGCTGTAATCTCCATTGAAGCACTGAGAGACAGAAACAAGTGTTTAGATTAACTGCAGTCTGTCATTACCGTACCTACCGACTCCAAACAGATTGCAACCTTTGAGATGTGACTGCGGCCATTGATTTATTCAACATTAATTCAACTTGTGTAATATAATGTAACAATATCGGCGAAAGGCAGGACACGTTTCACATCTGCTTTCCAAGGTGAAGTCGATTATGTAAATCACCACTAGGGTTTAAAAATTCAGGTGAAAAAAAAAAAAAAATCCCAAGGTTTTCCAGACATCCTGGTTGGCAGATTCCTGAAATCAGTTTGGAATAACGAAGTAAAGCCTTTGAATTTGGGGAACGTTACTGTAATTGTGCAACCCTCGTCACCGCACATTTGTGAAAGGGGGGGGGGGGGGGGGGGTTCTGTTGTTTGACGGCAGCAGGTTCTTCTGAACATCACACACTTGTGTTGCAGCTGCTTCTGTAAGCATTTAGCCTCTACCAAGAAGAGAAGGCCCCATGGGGACTCCTTTGGGCCTGTGTGTGTGTGTGTGTCTGTGTGTGTTAAAATGAATGGCATCCCTGGAATGTCTCCTCATCTCTGGGGCTGACGTCTGATCCGAGGCGATAGATACACATTCTTTCAGAGTCTCCTCCATAATCAGAGAGGGTTGGTCTTAGAGAGTGGGAGAGGAACAGTAACATTTACTGTAAAGTACTTTTACAATTGCAATTGTCCAAAGGAATGAGCTGCTTGAGAAACAGTATGCTCATGATGTCTATGTAATGCTCCCCCCCCACCCCACACACACACACACACACTCCCCCTCACATAGCCTACACAGGATTTATCTATAGCCAGCTGTGTAATAAACTCCCTACTGGATAGCGTGTCTCTCCTCCCTCGGCAGCAGCAGAGACAGAGAATGGGTCAGAGACAGTGAAAAAGACAGGGACAGAGACAGTGACAGTGACAGAGACGGTGACAGGGACAGGGACAGGGAAAAGGACAGGGACAGAGGAAAGTGTGTGTGTGTGTGTGTATCCAGTTATTAATAATGCAGCAGGGGAGGGCCTGACTGTCATAACAGGAAATCCCCCCCCTGTAAAACACGCTGCTGTGGGGGACTTTACAGTAAGTCTCATCTGTCTCTTGGTCTCTCTATTGGTCACAGCAGTGAAAGCTTACTGACGGTAAACCATTAGGCCAAAAGGTACTTTCAGATTTACTCACAATTATAGCATTTTTACAATCTCTCTTTCTGTCATCTCAGTACTAAAAATGAACCAAATGGATAGCAATGTGTTGTTTTCAAGACAACTCATTGCAGTATGCTTAGCATGTTATTAAGCACTAAGCATGACATGACTGAATGCACACCGTAAGAGCGCTTTCCACGATAATACGCTTCATCATCTAACATCGGGCTCTGCCAATCAAATCAAATTGTATGAGTCACACGCGCCGAATACAACAGGTGTAGGTAGGCCTTACAGTGAAACGCTTACTTACGAGCCCCTAACCAACAATGCAGTTAGAACAAGAAAATACATATAAGAATAATAAATAAAAGTAACAAGTAATTAAAGAGCAGCAGTAAAATAACAATAGTGAGACTATGTACAGAGTCAATGTGCTGGGGCACCGGTTAGTTGAGGTAATATGTAAATGTAGGTAGAGTTATTGAAGTGACTATGCATAGATGATGATAACAACAGAGAGTAGCAGCGGTGTAAAAGGGGGGGCAATGCAAATAGTCTGGGTAGACATTTGATTAGATGTTCAGGAGTCTTAAGGCTTGGGGGGTAAATAAAATAAAATCAAAGTTTATTTGTCACGTGCGCCGAATACAACAGGTGTAGAACTTACAGTGAAATGCTTACTTACAGGCTCTAACCAATAGTGCAAAAGAGGTATTAGGTGAACAACAGGTAAGTAAAGAAATAAAACAACAGTAAAAAGACAGGCTATATACAGTAGCGAGGCTATAAAAGTAGCGAGGCTACATACAGACACCGGTTAGTCGGGCTGATTGAGGAAGCATGTACATGTAGATATTGTTAAAGTGACTATGCATATATGATGAACAGAGAGTAGCAGTAGCGTAAAAGAGGGGTTGGCGGGTGGTGGGTGGCAGGACACAATTCAGATAGCCCAGTTAGCCAGAGTGGGGGAGCACTGGTTGGTCGGGCCAATTGGGGT
Organism: Oncorhynchus clarkii lewisi; assembly: GCF_045791955.1. Taxonomy (NCBI): domain Eukaryota; kingdom Metazoa; phylum Chordata; class Actinopteri; order Salmoniformes; family Salmonidae; genus Oncorhynchus; species Oncorhynchus clarkii. The sequence continues at coordinate 41,369,434 of NC_092152.1, read as the reverse complement.
AGTATGTACATGAATGCATAGTTAAAGTGACTATGAATAGATGATAAACAGAGAGTAGCAGCAGTAGCCATTTGATTACCTGTTCAGGAGTCTTATGGCTTGGGGGTAAAAACTGTTGAGAAGCCTTTTTGTCCTAGACTTGGGACTCTGGTACCGCTTTCCATGCGATAGTAGAGAGATCAGTCTATGACTGGGGTGGCTGGGGTCTTTGACAATTTTTAGGGCCTTCCTCTGACACCGCCTGGTGTAGAGTTCTGGATGGCAGGCAGCTTAGCCCCAGTGATGTACTGGGCCGTACGCATTACCCTCTGTAGTGCCTTGCGGTCGGAGGCCGAGCAATTGCCGTACCAGGCAGTGATGCAACCAGTCAGGATGCTCTCGATGTTGCAGCTGAAGAACCTTTTGAGGATCTCAGGACCCATGCCAAATCTTTTTAGTTTCCTGAGGGGGAATAGGCTTTGTTGTGCCCTCTTCACGACTGTCTTAGTATGTTTGGACCATTCTAGTATGTTGGTGATGTGTACACTTGAAGCTCTCAACCTGCTCCACTGCAGCCTCGTCGATGAGAATGGGGGTGTGCTAGGTCCTCCTTTTTCTGTAGTCCACAATCATCTCCTTAGTCTTGGTAAGTTGAGGGATAGGTTGTTATTCTGGCACCACCCGACCAGGTCTCTGCCCTCCTCCCTATAGGCTGTCTCATCGTTGTCGGTGATCAGGCTGTGGTGTCATTGACAAACTTAATGATGGTGTTGGAGTCGTGCCTGGCCGTGCAATCATGCGTGAACAAGGAGTACAGGAGGGGACTGAGCACACATACCTGAGGGGCCCCTGTGTTGAGGATTAGCGTGACGGATGTGTTGTTAGCTACCCTAACCACCTGGGGGTGGCCTGTCAGGAAGTCCAGGATCCAGTTGCAGAGGGAGTGTCACGTTCTGACCTTAGTTCCTTTTTTTATGTCTTTGTGTTAGTTTGGTCAGGGCGTGAGTTGGGGTGGGTAGTCTATGTTCTTTTTTCTATGTTGTATTTCTGTGTTTGACCTGGTATGGTTCTCAATCAGAGGCAGCTGCCGATCGTTGTCTCTGATTGAGAATCATACCTAGGTAGCCTGTTTTCCCCATGTTGGTTGTGGGTGATTATTTTCCGTGTCAGTGTTTGCTCCATACGGGACTGTGGCGGTTTCCATTTATTCTCTTATTCTTTTGTTTTCTGTGTTCAGTTATATTTCATAAAAATTATATTATGGACACTTACCACGCTGCGCATTGGTCCGATCCTTCCTACTCGTCCTCAGAAGAGGAGCGCGAAAACCGTTACAGGAAGGTGTTTAGTCCCAGGGTCCGTAGCTTATTTATGAGCTTTGAGGGCACTATGGTGTTGAACGCTGAACTGTAGTTAATGAATAGCATTCTCACATAGGTGTTCCTTTTGTCCAGGTGGGAAAGGGCAGGATGGTGCAATAAAGATTGCATCATCTGTGGATCTGTTGGGGCGGTATGCAAATTGGAGTGGGTCTAGGGTTTCTGGGATACTGGTGTTGATGTGAGCCATGACCAGCCTTTCAGAGCACTTCATGGCTACAGACGAGTGCTACGGGTCGGTAGTCATTTAGGCAGATTACCTTAGTGTTCTTGGGCACAGGGACTACGGTGGTCTGCCTAAAACATGTTGGTATTACAGGCAGGGAGATGTTGAAAATGTCAGTGAAGACGAATGCCAGTTGGTCATACCATGCTCGCAGTACACATCCTGGTAATCCGTTTGGCCCTGCGGCCTTGTGAATGTTGACCTGTTTAAAGGTCTTACTCACATCGGCGGCGGTAGAGTGTGATCACACAGTCTTCCGGAACAGCTGGTGCTCTCATGCATGTTTCAGTGTTATTTGCCTTGAGGCGAGCATAAAAGTAGTTTAGATTTTCTGGTAGGCTCGTGTCACTTGGCAGCTCTCGGCTGTGCTTCCCTTTGTAGTATGCAATGGTTTGCAAGCCCTGCCACATCCGACGAGTGTCAGAGCCGGTGTAGTACGATTCGATCTTTGTCCTGTATTGATGCTTTGCCTGTTTGATGGTTCATCGGAGGACAAAGCTGGATTTCTTATAAGCTTCCGGGTTATAGTCCCGCTCTGTGAAAGTGGCAGCTCTAGCCTTTAGCTCAGTGCAAATCCATGGCTTCTGGTTGGGGTATGTATGTACGGTCACTGTGTGGATGACGTCATCGATGCACTTATTGATGAAGCCAATGCCTGATGTGGTGTGCTCCTCAATGCCATCAGAGGAATCCTGGAACATATTCCAGTCTGTGCTAGCAAAACAGTCCTGTAGCTTAGCATCTGCTTCATCTTACCAGTTTTTTATTGATCTAGTCATTGGTGCTTCCAGCAGGAATAAGGACTATATAATTATGGTCAGATTTGCCAAATGGAGGGCGAGGGAGAGCTTTGTATGCGTCTCTGTGTGTGGAATAAAGGTGGTCCAGAGGTTTTTTCCCTCTGGTTGCACATTTAACATGCTGATAGAAATTTGGTAAATCGGATTTCAGTTTCCCTGCATCAAAGTCCCCGGCTACATGGAGTGTCGCCTCTGGGTGAGCATTTTCTTGTTTGCTTATGTCGGAATACAGCTCATTCAATGCTGTCTTAGTGCCAGCCTCAGTCTGTTGTGGTATGTAAACAGCTACGAAAAATACAGATGAAAACTCTCTAGGCACATAGTGTGGTCTACAGCTTATCATGAGATACTCTACCTCAGGCGAGCAATAGCTCGAGACTTCCTTAGGTATCGTGCACCAGTTGTTATTTACAAAAATACATAGTCCGCTCCCTCACCTCTTACCAGACACCGCTGTTCTATCCTGCCGGGACATCGTATACCCAGCCATCTGTATGTTGATACAGTCGTCATTCAGCCATGACTCTGTGAAGCATAAGATATTACAGTTTTGAATGTCCCGTTATGTAGTTTAATCTGCCGCGGAGGTCATCGATTTTATTCTCCAAAGATTGCACGTTTGCTAGCAGAATGGAAGGAAGTGGGGGTTTATTCGATTGCCTAAGAATTCTCAGAAGGCAGCCTGCCCTCTGGACCCGTTTTCTCCGCCTACTCTACACGCAAATCACTGGGATCTGGGCCTGTTCCCGAGAAAGCAGTTATAAATCGTGTCGGGCTCGTCCGACTCGTTAAAGGGAAAAAAAGGATTCTGCCAGTCTGTGGTGAGTAATCGCAGTCCTAATGTCCATAAGAGAGGGTAGCGGCAACATTATGTACAAAATTAGTTAAAAAATAAGTTAGAAACAACGCAAATAAACGAGCAAAAGCACAATCGGTTGGGGACACGTAAAACGTCAGCCTTCTTCTCCGGCGCCATTTTTGTTACTGATTAGTTGTTTAGCCGATGACTTGAGGTAATCTTTAGAATTCAGTTAAAGACTGACCATGCAATTACTCCTAGAACCAGCTATCTGATAACAACCTAATTATATTCATTAGCACACTCAAGGAGGAATGAGGATGTTGCCCCCTTAATGATAAAGTTAAGGATTTCGGAAGTAAACAATGATCCTAGATCTGTGCCTAAGGCCAACTAGAGAAGTACATTTCTTGAAGAAACTGTGTGCTCTTGCTCGCTTTTAAAAAGGTATTTATGGTTTTGAAATAAGTTACAGTAGTGGTTGTGACTCCAGTAGTAATGGTAGTGCATGGTTATAGTTGGAAAAGTAGGTATATGGAAAGATTGATTGTCTGTTTGACTGATTGATTGGATGGGACAGCCTGACCATTTGAAAGTTGGTGTCGTTGCTTAAATGGCAAAGAATAGATATATTGAAAGATTGATTGATTGATTGATTGTTTGGTAGATTGATAGGATAGCCTGAACATGTGAAAACTGGCTTGTGTCTCTAGCTTGAAGGGTTCAACATGTTGCTGGTAATCAAATGAGTGGCTAGATTAGATTAGATTAACAGGTTAAAGCACATCTGTGGACTGATAAAATTGATGACGTAAACTCTATGGGTCCAGCAGGTAGTTATCTCTCCTGGTTTGACCCTTGACTTGTGTGTCTTCTCGTGATTAGTCAAGAGAGCTGATGGCGACCCATCAATCACACAGAAGGAGGAAGTGGGATGATTTCACATTGCTTATCTCCAGCTACACCAGGGATGGCCAAGGAGTGTGGGTGTATGTTTGAGGGGACAGCTGTGTTTGGTGCTCTGTCCTCCACCCTCTCAACCTTCCTATCTACCTCTCTCTCCCCTCCTTTCTTCTCCTCTCCACTATGACAGATGTATACTCTGTGTGCAGCTGTGCTCGCACCTGTTAAGTGAGAGGTAACGAGACGTAAGGTCTCAGGCCATACACACACACACACACACACACAAACACACACACACACACACACACACACACACACACAATCACGGACGCAGCACTGACATAATGACCTGATTCCAGACAGCACCTCTCAAGATAAACACATTCACCCTGATACTGTCTGCCAGTGGCTCACTCTGTACAGGCCACTGTGTATGATTGGACAACTCTTCTCAAGAGTTTCTGAGATATTTCTGTTCTGTGTGTATAGTGCCTATGAGGTACATGTGGAATACCTCTTAGCTCTCGCACTGCAGCATTTTTATTATTATTTTGTTTGTAATTTTTCTCCCCTTTTTCTCCCCAATTTCGTGATGACTCTCTTGTCTCATCGCTGCAACTCCCCAACGGGCTCGGGAGAGGCGAAGGTCGAGTCATGCGTCCTCTGAAACATGACCCGCCAAACCGCGCTTCATAACACCCGCACGCTTAACCCAGAAGCCAGCTGCACCAACATGTCAGAGGAAACACCGTTCACCTGATGACCGAAGTCAGCCTGCAGGCGCCCGGCCCGCCACAAGGAGTCGCTAGAGCACGATGAGCCAAGTAAAGCCCCCATGGCCAAACCCTCATCTAACCTGGACGATGCTGGGCCAACTGTGCGCCGCCCTATGGGATCAAACCCCAGGCTGTAGTGATACCGCAACACTGCGATGCTGTGCCACTCGGGAAGCCACTGCAGCATTTTCATGAAAAAATTTACACTACGCAAACTATTAAATTAAATTATAGTTTTTTCTGTATGCAAGTATGAATACCATTATAGGCAGCAAGGCACACCCCTATGACTGAGGGAGAGGAGTGAATAATCCACACACTGCAGGCTGAGTAGAGGACAGTGGAGTTTAACTGAGGGTTTGGTCTGATTCAGCTTTGTTACTTTTCAGTGGTCCAGCTGCTACCTTTGCCTGCATGCAACAAAGCAACTAACACACCACTTTGTTCTTTGAATCAACCATCCCTGTCCTTACCCTGCTCTTTCTTTGTATTCTCTTCCTTTCTTTTTTTCTCTCTCCTCCTCTTTGCTGTGTAAGCACATGGAGCCAGAGCCTGGGGCTGTTCACCAGCATATGGAGATACAAGGAGAAGAGTCATAAAATGAGGGAAGAAAGAAAGAGAGGAAGAAAAGGTGCAGGTATCAAAGAGTTGGAAAGGGGGACATAGAGAGAGAGATAGAGAGATAGAGAGGAGAGTCACCTGTTATGTTTGATGTGGTTAACCAGCTCAGTTCAGATGGTACTGTACCCAACGAACCCAAAGTCTTAGTCAGCCAATCAGCCCATCACAGGTAGACAACCCCCCCCCCCCCCCCCCCCCCAAGAAGCTCATGCTTTCAATTTGTCCTTCAACCTCCCTCCTCCCCTCCTGAAAGGAAGAACCCAAGCCTCAGATCCCTCTACCCTTCCATACCTCCACCTCCCTGTTCCTCCTTTCCCCACACCCCTACCTGAGAACATGAAAGTAAGTAGCTCCTCAGATCTTTACTCAGACGTGTCTTCTTCTGTCTTCCTCTGTCTTTAGATCTTTGAGTTAGGAGCGTTGTCTTTTTCTCTCTTCCTATCTCTTGTTTTCCCTTTGTTCCCACATATGTCTTCCTTTTGTTCCTACATATGTATTCCCATGGTTTAGTAAACTGGCAGAAGAAAGTTAGCCTTTCCCTCCCTCATTTCCTAACTTCCTAAATCAATTCAAATTGTATTTGTCACGTGCGCCGAATACAACTGGTGTAGACTTTACTGTGAAATGTTTGCTTACAAGCCCTTCCCAACAATGCAGAGTTAAGATAAAAATGAAATAGTAACACAATACATTTTTAAAAATCAAATACACAAGAATGGAACTATATACAGGGAGTACCAGTACCAGATGAATGTGCAGGGGTATGAGGTATTCTAGGTAGATATGTACATGAAGGCAGGATAAAGTTACTAGACATCAGGATAGATAATAATAATAATATGAGTAAATTAAAGAACAGAACAGCAGCAGCAAATGATGAGTGTAAAAGTGTGTGTGAGTGTGCGTGTAATGTGTGTGTATGTGTGTTTGTGTTGGTCTCCGTGTGTGTGTTATGTGTGCATGTGCATATGAAGTGTATGTGAAAGTGTGTGGGTTTTGTGTGGGAGTGTCAATATTGTAAAGGTTTTCCTCCTCCTCTTCTGAGGAGGTGTAGCAAGGATCGGACCAAGATGCGGCGTGGTAAGTGTCCATGTTTTTAATATGAAAAAACTCAACATGAACACTAATACAAAAACAATAAACGTAAACAAAACCGAAACAGTACCGTGTGGCGAACAAACACGGAAACAATAACCCACAAAACAACAGTGAAACCCAGGCTACCTAAGTATGATTCTCAATCAGAGACAACTAACGACACCTGCCTCTGATTGAGAACCATACTAGGCCGAACACAGAAACCCGACCTAGAAACACAAAACATAGAATTCCCACCCAACTCACGTCCTGACCAACTAAAACAAACAAATAACACAAGAACTAGGGTCAGAACGTGACAAATATAGTGTGTTTGAGTGTGTATATGGTTTGTATATATAGTCTAGTGAGTGTGCATAGGGTCAGTGTAGGTAGTTTGGGTACCATTAATTAACTATTTAGCAGTCTGGCTATTTACCAGTCTTATGGCTGTCTCGGAGCCTATTGGTCCAAGAGCCATCCTGGATGTCATGGAAATGTACCCAATGATGTACTGCGCTGTCTGCACCACTCGGTGCCGTCGGGGATCAGGCCTACCACCGTTGTGTTGTTAGCAAACTTGATGATGGTGTTGGAGTTGTGCGTGGCCATGCAGTTGTGGGTGAACAGGGAGTACAGGAGGGGACTAAGCACACACTCCCGAGGGGCCCCCATATTGAGGGTCAGCGTGGCAGAGGTGTTGTTGCCTATTCTCACCACCTGGAGCCGGCACGTCAGGAAGATGCAGAGAGAGGGGTTCAGTCCCAGGGTTCCTAGCTTGGTGTTGAACTCTGATCTGTATTCTATGAACAGCATTCTCACATAGTTATTTCCCCTGTTGTCCAGGTGGGAGAGCTTGTTTGGGAGTTCTACCTCTCTGGGCAACTCATAGTTGGGTTTCCATTTGCAATCTGTTATCGTCTGCAAGCCCTGCCGCATACAAAATGTTGGACCCGGTGTAATAGGGTTCCACCTTCCTTTTATATGTGACCCACCACTGGGATTTGGTCCGATGTAGCAAAATTTGAAATGGTGTTTTATACATTGGATAAATGTGGAGACTCATAGCTAGAAAATGGTATATCATATACTGCAGTTGATGGACAATGGGAAAGTAATTCTGCTTTGAAAGTTTATAAACTTGTAACCCCACTTTTGAGAAAATGGCCTATGAACGTTTTGGGACACCTACTGGAGAGCTCTTATTTGTCTACACCCATTCAGCATCATTCACACCCTCTTAAGCCTTAGCCCCACTCATCTCTTTAATTCATATGTGAGCGCATGTGCTAAACAGAGGGAGTAAGGTAGTGTAGTAAACATCCAAAGATTAAGACTAAAAGTGGTGAAAGTAGTAGCAAAAAGTAGTAGTAAAAATACACTTGATATAGTCCTTAGCCTATATCCTAATCTGACATTGGTGTAGGTCATGCTGTTCTTCACATTACCGTCTCTGGTAAGCACACACTATATCAAATAAAATCAAGTTTATTTGTCACATGCACAGGAAACAGACGGTGTATCAGCATGGTAAAATGTTTTTTTTTGTTTAGACATGTTACTAGCTAGCTAAACAATGAACCATAATCCTAACTCATACTACCATGCACCATGTACAGTGGGGCAAAAAAGTATTTAGTCAGCCACCAATTGTGCAAGTTCTCCCACTTAAAAAGATGAGAGAGGCCTGTATAATTGTCATCATAGGTACACTTCAACTATGACAGACAAAATGAGAAAAAAAAATCCAGAAAATCACATTGTAGGATTTTTAATGAATTTATTTGCAAATTATGGTGGAAAATAAGTATTTGGTCAATAACAAAAGTTTATCTCAATACTTTGTTATATACCCTTTGTTGGCAATGACAGAGGTCAAACGTTTTCTGTAAGTCTTCACAAGGTTTTCACACACTGTTGCTGGTATTTTGGCCCATTCCTCCATGCAGATCTCCTCTAGAGCAGTGATGTTTTGGGGCTGTTGCTGGGCAACACAGACTTTCAACTCCCTCCAAAGATTTTCAATGGGGTTGAGATCTGGAGACTGGCTAGGCTACTCCAGGACCGTGCACTGCTTCTTTACGAAGCCACTCCTTTGTTGCCCGGGCGGTGTGTTTGGGATCATTGTCATGCTGAAAGACAAAGCCACGTTTCATCTTCAATGCCCTTGCTGATGGAAGGAGGTTTTCACTCAAAATCTCACGATACATGGCCCCATTCATTCTTTCCTTTACACGGATCAGTCGTCCTGGTCCCTTTGCAGAAAAACAGCCCCAAAGCATGATGTTGCCACCCCCATACTTCACAGTAGGTATGGTGTTCTTTGGATGCAACTCAGCATTCTTTGTCCTCCAAACACAACGAGTTGAGTTTTTACCAAAACGTTATATTTTGGTTTCATCTGACCATATGACATTCTCCCAATCTTCTTCTGGATCATCCAAATGCTCTCTTGCAAACTTCAGATGGGCCTGGACATGTACAGGCTTAAGCAGGGGGACACGTCTGGCACTGCAGGATTTGAGTCCCTGGTGGCGCAGTGTGTTACTGATGGTAGGCTTTGTTACTTTGGTCCCAGCTCTCTGCAGGTCATTCACTAGGTCCCCCTGTGTGGTTCTGGGATTTTTGCTCATCGTTCTTGTGATCATTTTTTGTGATCTTGCGTGGAGCCCCAGATCGAGGGAGATTATCAGTGGTCTTGTATGTCTTCCTTTTCCTAATAATTGGTTCTTCAATCCAAGCTGCTTACCTATTGCAGATTCAGTCTTCCCAGCCTGGTGCAGGTCTACAATTTTGTTTCTGGTGTCCTTTGACAGCTCTTAGGTCTTGGCCATAGTGGAGTTTGGAGTGTGACTGTTTGAGGTTGTGGACAGGTGTCTTTTATACTGATAACAAGTTCAAACAGGTGCCATTAATACAGGTAAACGAGTGGAGGACAGAGGAGCCTCTTAAATAAGAAGTTACAGGTCTGTGAGAGCCAGAAATCTTGCTTGTTTGTAGGTGACCAAAGACTTATTTTCCACCATAATTTGCAAATAAATTCATTAAAAATCCTACTGTGATTTTCTGGATTTTTTTTTCTCATTTTGTCTGTCATAGTTGAAGTGTACCTATGATGACAATTATACAGGCCTCTCTCATCTTTTTAAGTGGGAGAACTTGCACAATTGGTGGCTGACTAAATACTTTTTTGCTCCACTGTATGCATCTGCAGGTAGCTAGCTAGCTAACATTAGGCTTTAACTAGCAATGAAAATAGCTTTCTGCGATACAAATAACATTACTACACAGATCATACATGTAACATTAGCTAGTGTGCCAGCAAGCTAATGTTCATTAGCAGGCTAACAGTATGATTTAACTTACAATGAAAACACATTTCTGACAAAATTAGAAACACATAATATCTGAAAACGTAGCTAGACATGAAAGCTTCTTCCTCTCTGTCACGGATGCCATGGTTGCCCTTACTTTGAAGATGTAATCCAGAGGCATTTTATACAACAGCCTTCTGTGTTCTCTTTTTGACTCTCCGCATTTGGCAATCATCTCTCTACTCGCTCTTGATGTCACTTTGGAGGTCGTAGCGGGCTTTCTTGCATGCGTCCATGTCTGTGTCCCGTTCCCGTTCCCTGTAGCTCTAGCCTTTAGCCCAGCAAGGATATTGCCTGTAATCCACAGTTTTTGGTTAGGATACATTTTTATAGTCACTGCGAGGATGACATTTTGCCTGCAGCATTTTGGTAGCCCATGAACAGTGGAACAGCTGAGTCAGAGTTTAAGTTGTCTTATAAGTCTAAATCAAGGTTAGTAACTATCAATATGATGTCCAGAAATGATTTATGGTAATATGTGATACTATTATGAACTTTCTGTATGAAAAAAGTAAACATAAACACGATAAAGGTTACTATATAGGACTGTTGGGTTCAAATCAAATCAAATCAAATCAAATTTTATTTGTCACATACACATGGTTAGCAGATGTTAATGCGAGTGTAGCGAAATGCTTGTGCTTCTAGTTCCGACAATGCAGTAATAACAAGTAATCTAACTAACAATTCCAAAACTACTGTCTTGTACACAGTGTAAGGGGATAAAGAATATGTACATAAGGATATATGAATGAGTGATGGTACAGAGCAGCATAGGCAAGATACAGTAGATGGTATCGAGTACAGTATGTACAAATGAGATGAGTATGTAAACAAAGTGGCATAGTTTAAAGTGGCTAGTGATACATGTATTACATAAGGATACAGTCGATGATATAGAGTACAGTATATACGTATGCATATGAGATGAATAATGTAGGGTAAGTAACATTATATAAGGTAGCATTGTTTAAAGTGGCTAGTGATATATTTACATCATTTCCCATCAATTCCCATTATTAAAGTGGCTGGAGTTGAGTCAGTGTCAGTGTGTTGGCAGCAGCCACTCAGTGTTAGTGGTGGCTGTTTAACAGTCTGATGGCCTTGAGATAGAAGCTGTTTTTCAGTCTCTCGGTCCCAGCTTTGATGCACCTGTACTGACCTCGCCTTCTGGATGATAGCGGGGTGAACAGGCAGTGGCTCGGGTGGTTGATGTCCTTGATGATCTTTATGGCCTTCCTGTGACATCGGGTGGTGTAGATGTCCTGGAGGGCAGGTAGTTTGCCCCCGGTGATGCGTTGTGCAGACCTCACTACCCTCTGGAGAGCCTTACGGTTGAGGGCGGTGCAGTTGCCAGGATGCTCTCGATTGTGCATCTGTAGAAGTTTGTGAGTGCTTTTGGTGACAAGCCGAATTTCTTCAGCCTCCTGAGGTTGAAGAGGCGCTGCTGCGCCTTCTTCACGATGCTGTCTGTGTGAGTGGACCAATTCAGTTTGTCTGTGATGTGTATGCCGAGGAACTTAAAACTTGCTACCCTCTCCACTACTGTTCCATCGATGTGGATAGGGGGGTGTTCCCTCTGCTGTTTCCTGAAGTCCACAATCATCTCCTTAGTTTTGTTGACGTTGAGTGTGAGGTTATTTTCCTGACACCACACTCCGAGGGCCCTCACCTCCTCCCTGTAGGCCGTCTCGTCGTTGTTGGTAATCAAGCCTACCACTGTTGTGTTGTCCGCAAACTTGATGATTGAGTTGGAAGCGTGCGTGGCCACGCAGTCGTGGGTGAACAGGGAGTACAGGAGAGGGCTCAGAACGCACCCTTGTGGGGCCCCAGTGTTGAGGATCAGCGGGGAGGAGATGTTGTTGCCTACCCTCACCACCTGGGGGCGGCCCGTCAGGAAGTCCAGTACCCAGTTGCACAGGGCGGGGTCGAGACCCAGGGTCTCGAGCTTGATGACGAGCTTGGAGGGTACTATGGTGTTGAATGCCGAGCTGTAGTCGATGAACAGCATTCTCACATAGGTATTCCTCTTGTCCAGATGGGTTAGGGCAGTGTGCAGTGTGGTTGAGATTGCATCGTCTGTGGACCTATTTGGGCGGTAAGCAAATTGGAGTGGGTCTAGGGTGTCAGGTAGGGTGGAGGTGATATGGTCCTTGACTAGTCTCTCAAAGCACTTCATGATGACGGATGTGAGTGCTACGGGGCGGTAGTCGTTTAGCTCAGTTACCTTAGCTTTCTTGGGAACAGGAACAATGGTGGCCCTCTTGAAGCATGTGGGAACAGCAGACTGGTATAGGGATTGATTGAATATGTCCGTAAACACACCGGCCAGCTGGTCTGCGCATGCTCTGAGGGCGCGGCTGGGGATGCCGTCTGGGCCTGCAGCCTTGCGAGGGTTAACACGTTTAAATGTCTTACTCACCTCGGCTGCAGTGAAGGAGAGACCGCATGTTTTCGTTGCAGGCCGTGTCAGTGGCACTGTATTGTCCTCAAAGCGGGCAAAAAAGTTATTTAGTCTGCCTGGGAGCAAGACATCCTGGTCCGTGACTGGGCTGGATTTCTTCCTGTAGTCCGTGATTGACTGTAGACCCTGCCACATGCCTCTTGTGTCTGAGCCGTTGAATTGAGATTCTACTTTGTCTCTGTACTGGCGCTTAGCTTGTTTGATAGCCTTGCGGAGGGAATAGCTGCACTGTTTGTATTCGGTCATGTTACCAGACACCTTGCCCTGATTAAAAGCAGTGGTTCGCACTTTCAGTTTCACACGAATGCTGCCATCAATCCACGGTTTCTGGTTAGGGAATGTTTTAATCGTTGCTATGGGAACGACATCTTCAATGCACGTTCTAATGAACTCGCACACCGAATCAGCATATTCGTCAATGTTGTTATCTGACGCAATACAAAACATCTCCCAGTCCACGTGATGGAAGCAGTCCAGATGTCAAACTTGTAAGATGTCGCCCGTCTCCGTCGGCATCATCTATGTACATGGACAGATGCATTCAAGCATACACAGTACATGGACCCATACACATACAGATGTAGGATCTTAATTTGAGCCAGTTTGCTACAACAGCGAAGTAATCCTGCAGCAACAGAAAATGTGAAATATTACGTTGATTATAATTAATGGACATTTTTGTAGGGGTTGATACCTTTTTCATTGGGGCAAATCAAGTCAAACATTTCTAAGTGGAAATGACAAACTTCAAAGCCTTTTTAAAACTCAAATACGCTACAAGTTTGCATTTCCTGCTGAGCAGGAACATGTTCAGCATCAAAAGAATGAACAAATTAAGATCCTACATCTGAACATTCGTCCATCAAGATACAGGAAACAGGAAACAATATAGGCACCCACCATCCACACATAAACACATGCTTGCACAAACAAGCACACGCACACTGTATCTGTATTGAGCAGACAGTAGGCGTCACCCTGAAATCCCCTGAAAATATGTTCTAATGAGTACTAATGCTACCACAATGGAGCTTGGTCCCACCTTCTGTATAGACACTAATCCTGCTGTGTGTGTGTGTCTGTGTGTGTGTGTGCACGTGTGTTCATGCTCTAGTCTATCCATCCCTGAGCTGAATACTCATATGCTGGCTCCTTTCAATTTATTAATCAAGGATTGGTAAAAATAAAAATAAATAAAAAAATCATACAGGATCCAAGGGGATTATTCAGGAATGGCTGTTTAAGAGTATTAATTTAGTGTGTGTTTAGAGCTTCATGTTTATGTAGGGTCAGCCGTGTCACAAGCTGTATTATAGGAGCAATAAGCTGAAAACAAAGAGGGTGGGGTTGTCATTGTTGGCAGGGAAGAGAGGAAGAGAGGAAGAGAGAGCCAGAGATGAGTGGAAGAGAGGAGGAGAGCCAATAGGAGAGGGGTTTAGAGGGTTGCTCTGCTTGGGTTGTCATGCAGACTATTGTAAAGGTATGTTGGAGCATCTGAGTGTCCTGGGCCTACGCTATAGGTCGACGTAATAATTCCATTCGGCAGTTCGGAAATAAACAGAGTAGTTAGCTTGAATTCACCACGATTGTGTTTATTTTCCACTTTGATGGCACACTTTCTGTACGGCTAACATTCCCATCCAGTCATTTTCACTCACATTGCTAGTTTAGAATTCTTCCACATTTATGCAAATACTTATGGGACATTATTAGAACCTTCTTGTCCTAACCTGTATATATTTTTGACTTACATCCTACTTTACATCCATCTAAATCTATTACAGATTCCACTGGCCCAGCACCTCATTTTAGTTCATTTGCAGGTGTAGAAAAAGTATTCATGGGACATAAAGCAAAGTATCCAGGTTTGCCTAACATCAGTGAATATGCTGACTCTGTCACCAAATTCATAAAAAAATGTAAAGATGATGTGATACCGATAGTGTCTTTCAAAACTTACCCGAATCAAAAAACGTGGATTGATTTGTATTTGTATTTATTATGGACTCTTCCTGGGGTCCTATTACTCTTCCTGGGGTCCTATTACTCTTCCTGGGGTCCTATTACTCTTCCTGGGGTCCTATTACTCTTCCTGGGGTCCAGCAAAATTAAGGCAGTTTATACAATTTTAAAAACATTACAATACATTCACAGATTTCACAACACACTGTATGCCCTCAGGCCCCTACACCACCACTACCACATATCTACAGTACTAAATCCATGTGTATGTGTGTGTATGTTATTGTGTGTGTGTGTGTGTGTGTGTGTGTGTGTGTGTGTGTGTGTGTGTGTGTGTGTGTGTGTGTGTATGCATGTATCTGTGCCTATGTTTGTGTTGCTTCACAGTCTCCGCTGTTCTATAAGGTGTTTGTTTATCTGTTTTTTAAATCAGATTTTACTGCTTGCATCAGTTACCTGACGTGGAATAGAGTTCCATGTAGTCATGTCTCTATGTAGTACTGTGCGTCTCCCTTAGTCTGTCCTGGACTTGGGGACCTGAAGGGAAACTGAAGAAGAGATGTGCTGCTTATAAACACCGCAAGGTGACCGGGGACAATAGTATTGCTAAACAGTACGAATACGACTTACGCAGATTGATCAAGATGGCGGAAGACAAGTATAGGGACATAGTGGAGGAGCAATTCAGAGGGTCGGACACGAGGCGTATGTGGCAGGGGCTCCTAACGATCACGGATTACACAACGATGACGTTGAGCGGCCAAGGAGAGCCCATGAGTAGAACGAGGGCTACGTACTTACAGTCTCCATGGAGCATGTGTGTAAGTCATTCAAATGTGTTAACACTCGCAAGGCGGCCAGCCCAGATGGCATCCCTGGCTTTAAGATGTCCACTATCATCCCCGTGCCCAGGAAAGGGAAAGTAACTGAACTGAATGACTACAGACCTCAGTGAAGTGCTTCGAGAGGCTAGTGAAATATATTTTTCCTCCCCGACACACTCAACCCTCTCCAATTCGCCTACCGCCCTGACAGACGCAATTGTCATTGTATTGCACAAAATACATGCATATGTGAAAATGCAGTTCATTGACTATAGCTCGGCCTTCAATACCATAGTGCCCTCGAAGCTCACCACAAAGCTTGCGGCCCTGGGACTGAACTCCTCCCTATGCAACTGGGTCCTGGACTTCCTGATGGGCCGCCCCTAGGTGGTGAAGGTAGGCAACATTACCTCTTCGACACCGATTCTCAACACGGGGGCCCCCACAAGGGTGTCCTCAGTCCCCTCCTGTACTCCCTGTATACCCACGACAGCATGTGGACCCACAGAGTTCCAATACCATCATCAAGTTTTCCCCTGCTGCTCCCCCCTTTGGACCTTTCCCACCCCCCCTTAATGGACATTTACCCTGCCCCCACCCCAATGGACACTTATCATTGTCACAGTTGTTCGTATGTATATATTTGTATTTTTATTATCTATTTGTATTGTTTTATTTCACTTTGTCCTACAAGATTTTCACTGTGCCCTGTAATTACATCTGCGACACTGCACACGTGACTCTTAAACCCTCAAATCTAATTCTTTGTTTTGGACTAAACCAAAAACACACACTGCTAGTGAACACTAGTCTGATCAAAGTTCTTCCATAAAATGGAAACGGCCTTCCATGCCTCTGGATCAGGCTGGGTTTTGTGAGTGCTACAGCGGGGTCAAGGGGGGGCTTCTGAAGGCTCTGGTCTTTCTGCCGACTCGTCGCGCGTCCCTTTACGTCACCTCCCGTAAAGCCCCTCTGACTGCCTGGTCTGCTCCTTACCCTGTAATCCAGCCATGGAGGAGGTATCACAACTCACAATCCCCACTGACAGGAGTCTTTGGCCCTATTGTTTTATTCTTAGAACACCACCACTTGCTGGAGTCACAGTAATGCATATCAAAATCACAAACTGTATTGCATTTTCAGCAGACTTATGACTTGAGATGACATTGCAAAGTGTGCAAAGTTGGTTTCAGTATGGTTCTGGATTGCGTTGCTGTTCATCATGTGATGGAGTACATTGCAATGATGTTGCAACGTGATCCATGCCATGACGAACAGCAACACAACCCAGAGCCATTTACAGTTCTCTATCTTTGACTCGATGGTATGAGGTTCTGTAGGCCCTGTCAGTCAAAGCTTGCCTGTGGCTGGGTTGTATTCACTAGGCAACAGACGGAAGTAAACAGACTAGCTGAGGATGTCAAAAAAGAAAGGCTTGTTTTCATGATCCGTTGCAAAACTGAGCAGGACCCTGCACTGTGACACTTCAGGTGTTGAACACGAGACTGGTGAGAGGACCCTGTCTGCCCTATCTCTTGCAATCTCTTCCTGGTCATACTCTGCATCGACGCAGTCATGCATGTGTCAAAATGAAAGTTATTTCAAGCCCAATATCACAGTCACAGGCAGACAGTCAGTATTTACAGTTAGTATCTTCCTTTGTATTAAAAAAAAGGGGTTACAGGATAAAATCAACAGAACACAAAACAAGGACAGGCACGGGTACACTCACACCACATACATTCTAGATCCCACAGTTGTTTAGCATGGAGCGTTTGTCGCCTCGGCGCTGGCATCACGGGGTTCCGATGAGGCAGTCACAGCCTCTGCGGTCTCGTCGTAGCAGGCCACGTCTGGAGAGGGTGGAAAAAGCGTCATCAATAACGTCATCATACCGGAAACCATTGGTACGCACTCACATGCTGTTTGGCTCTTCATCCCCAGCAGGGTTGTTTCGTTCTTCCCGAGCAGGGTCACACTCATCTGGTCCCCTCTCCCTAGACGCATTGGTTGTGGCAGTGTGGCTGCACACAGCCTATGGCACCTGTCCTCTCCCATTGCTTGCTTGAATGTGCGAAACACTAATGAATGTGCTAACATTAGCTGCATTTGTGCAAGGGGAGCTCATTGAGCCCATTACTCCTCAGGTGTGGGGGGCACGGCTCAGGTCCCTAACTAACACACTCATTCCCGTATTCACACGAAGAGACGAGCACTCCAAAGAACGGAAGTCACTCAAATAAGTAAATACGAAGTAAACCAAAACACAGCACAAATATGTATTAAAGCACTTCTAAGTAA
The DNA here is from genome assembly GCF_045791955.1 of Oncorhynchus clarkii lewisi. NCBI lineage: Eukaryota > Metazoa > Chordata > Actinopteri > Salmoniformes > Salmonidae > Oncorhynchus > Oncorhynchus clarkii. The sequence continues at coordinate 41,351,949 of NC_092152.1, read as the reverse complement.
ATCAATTCACATGAGGGAAACGTAATAAATGCAACGATAAGCACATGCAACATATGCAGAGTTACAGAGAGCTAGGAAGTAGGTTAAAGTTGAATGGCCCTTTATTAGGTAAGAGCAGGCTATGTTTCCACATACAGTACAGTACAGTACACACAGTTCCACACAGGACAGGAGTCCTTGGCTAAACCCTCACCCAGACACAATCTGTCACCCTCTCTCTGTCTGTCTCTCTCTCTCTCTCTCTCCCCACTATGTTCAGTTCTCTCTCTCTCTCTCTCTCTCTCTCTCTCTCTCTCTCTCTCTCTCTCTCTCTCTCTCTCTCTCTCTCTTTCTCTCTCTAGTATAGGAGAGTGCTGAGGTCTCAGAATAAGCTTCAGCTATATTAGGAAACAGCTGATCGGCTTGGATTTGCACACAAGGCCCTTTTATAGCAGACTTTTTCAGAATGACTCGTGTTGCAATAAGATTTCACTCTCCACTGAGTACAACTCTCGTAATGAGACAGCTCAGTTTTTTTCTCTCCAGGAAACCAGAGTGAGAGGAAACTGCAGAGCCCGTAGTTCACACAATAGAGCCCATAAGGCCTCTATTGTGTGCGAGAGGCTTAACAGAGTTGTGATGACTAGACAAAAATAAATCACAGTTTCAGGTTAAGATGGACAACAGAAACTCTGCACCACTTCTATTGTACATAGTGCCGCAGATGAGCTAAACGCATGCAAATGAACATGCGAAGCACTGAACATGGGACCGAGATCATTCTTCAACAAGTTGACACTGAGTCACTACTTTCATTATAGCCTATCTGTAATTATGAAGGGAGTTTCCATACTCTACCAAGAAAGCCCAACCCTTTGATGTGCACTTTCAGGTGCTGAGTGTGCTCACAGTTTGACTCTGAAGACCTATTACAATTGTGAATTGTCATCAGATTCAGACAGTTTTCTGCAGAGCTTGAGTAAAACAGATTGTTAGGTACTTACTCCCTAAGAGTCCAATAAGCACACACTTCAATCACACACGTCCTCCATTTCCCTCTGCAGCTACATGCTGGCATTAGTATTTGAAATGCTTTAAAAGTCAATTCATCAACTAAAAGCCTGTGTTTTACTCTAAAGCCTGTGTTTTACTCTGCCCCGGTAGTCTAGTCTGGATTAGAGGGCTGGGATACAGAGAGAGAGGTTCGAATCCCACTGACTGTTCAAATCAAATCAAAGTTTATTTTGTCACGCGCACCGAATACAACAGGTTACCTTACAGTGAAATGCTTACTTACAGTACAAGCCCTTAACCAACAGTGCAGTTTTTAAGTAAAACATAGGTATTAGGTAAACAATAGATAAGAAAAATAAATGTAAAAAAAAACAGTAGCGAGGCTATATACAGGTGGTACCGGTACAGAGTCAATGTGCGGGTACATGTAGGATCAGTTAAAGCGATTATGCATAGATGATAAACAGAGAGTAGCAGCAGCATAAAAGAGGGGTTGGCGGGGGGTGGTGGTACACAGTGCATAGTCCGGGTAGTCATTTGATCAGCTGTTCAGGAGTCATATGGCTTGGGGGTAAAAGCGGTGGAGAAGCCTTTTGGTCCGGTACAGCTTACCGCACACCGGTACCGCTTGCCAAGCAGTAGCAGAGAGAACAGTCTATGACTGGGGTGGCTGGAGTCTTATACAATTTTTAGGGCCTTCCTCTGACACCGCCTGGTGTAGAGGTCCTGGACGGCAGGCAGCTTAGCCCCAGTGATGTACTGGGCCGTACAAACTGCCCTCTGTAGTGCCTGCAGTTGGAGGCTGAGCAGTTGCTGTACCAGGCAGTGGTGCAACCAGTGCAACCATGCTCTTGATGCTGCAGCTGTCGAACCTTTTGATGACCTGAGGACCCATGCCAAATCTTTTTTGTTTCCTGAGGGGGAACAGGCTTTGTCGTGCCCTCTTCACGACTGTCTTGGTGGGTTTGGACCATTCTAGTTTGTTGGTGATGTGGACAGCAAGGAAATTGAAGCTCTCAACCTGCTCCACTACAGCCCCGTCGATGAGAGTGGGGGCGTATTCGGTCTTCCTTTTTCTGTTGTCCACAATAATCTCCTTAGTCTTGGTTACGATGAGGTTGTTATTCTAGCACAACCCGGCCAGGTCTCAGACCTCCTCCCTATAGGCTGTCTCATCGTTGTCAGTAATCAGGCCTACCACTGTTGTGTCATCTGCAAACTTAATGATGGTGTTGGAGTCGTTCCTGGCCATGCGGTCGTGGGTGAACAGGGAGTACAGGAGGGAACTGAGCACGCACCCCTGAGGGGCTCCAGTGTTGAGGACCAGCTTGGCAGATGTGTTGTAACCTACCCTTACCACCTGGGGCGGCCCGTCAGGAAGTCCAGGATCCAGTTGCAGAGGGAGGTGTTTAAGTCCCAGGATCCCTAGCTTAGTGATGAGCTTTGAGGGCACTATGATGTTGAACGCTGAGCTGTAGTCAATGAATAACATTCTCACGTAGGTGTTCCTTTTGTCCAGGTGGGAAAGGGCAGTGTGGAGTGAAATAGAGATTGCATCATCTGTGGATCTGCTTGAGCGGTATGCAAATTGGAGTGGGTCTAGGGTTTCCTGGGATAGCAGAGAAACAACAGGGGGAACATGGACTCTTTACAAGTGTACTAATAGGCCACCTTAGACAGAGGTGGAGGACATGCCGAAGTGACTTTGAACCAATGTGGAATAGAAGTTGAATTGTGCCCAGTATGACATTAGCTGCTCCTCTGGTTTGTTGCTACAGGGCAGATCTTATTAACTTTACCTTTGACTGTCTGGCCATGATGATCATGGAGTCTTTTTTTGTGAAACCACATTTTTATTTGTTGTGTGGATTTGTTTCATGTGTGGGCAGGAGGGAGAAGGGGGGAGGTTCACAGGCACAAAATACAAATTCATATAATTTGATATTCAGTTTGTAATCATCTGTGGGCTACCACTCGAAAATAACAAACATTTAAAAAAGGTACATAGGTATAAGTATTGATCGTTCTGATCATATTACAGAGAGAAGATGTAGTATGTAAAGGAAAATAAACAAAAATAAATGAGCCTCCACCCCCATCCTCCCATGCCATCCCATTCCCCCAACCTCCCACCCCATTCCCCCAACATCCAATCTCATTCCCCCAACCTAAATGGATCAATTGAAAGTGTGGGTTTACAGTTCTAATCCAGATGTGTTGGTCATTACTGAGACTTGGTTAAGAAAGAGTGTTTTGAATACTGATGTTAACCTTTCTGTCTATAACCTTTTTCTGCAAGACAGATCTTCCAAAGGTTGGGGAGTGGCAATCTTTACCAAGGATCCCCCTTTAGTGCTCGGTTGTCTGCACCAAGTCTGTCCCCAAACAATTTGATTTGCTGGTTTGAAGCATTAAACTTTCAAATAGCTCTTTGTTGACTGTTGCTGGGTGCTATCGTCCTCCATCAACACCGGCCTGTACCCTACCTGCCCTAAGTTCTCTCCTGGCCCCTTACACTAAGTCTGAATTTGTCCTGCTAGGTGACCTAAATTGGGACATGCTTAAACCACCTGACCAAATCCTAAAGCAATGGGACTCCCTAATTCTTTCTCAGATTATTACCAATCCCACAAGGTATGACTCCAAACACACAGAAAAGGCTACTCTCATTGATATTATCCTCACAAATAATCCTGATAGGTATCAGTCTGGTGTTTTCTGTAATGACCTCAGTGATCACAGTTTTACAGCCTGTGTTCGTAATGGCTGCTCAGTGAAATGACCTGTCCTGATTTGTTATAGACGCTTGCTAAAAAAAAACTTGAATGAGCAAGCCTTCCTTCATGACCTGGCTTCTGTAAAATGGTATAGAATCAGCTTGATCCCCTCTGTCGAAGACACTTGGACCTTCATTTTTTAAAATATGTTCAGTGGTTTTGTTAACAAACACGCCCCATAAAGAAAACGAGAATTAAAAACAGGTTCTGATTCGATCGTGATCTTGTAGAGTTACTCCACCTCAAGAATTGCATTTGGCGCAAGGCTCGGCACACGCATACTCAGGCTGACTGGCTCTCGTTCAGGCAAATGAGAAATAAGTGCACTCAGGCTATCAGGAAGGCCAAAGTTACTTTAAGGAGCAGTTCTCTCTCTGTGGGTCTAACCCCAAGAAGTTCTGGAAAACGGTAAAAGACCTGGAGAATAAACCCTCCTCCTCACAGCTGCCCATGTCGCATAATGTTGATGATGTGGTTGTTACTGACAAGAAGCACATGGCTGAGCTCATTAAATCGCCACTTCATTAAGTCAGGATTCCTATTTGACTCAGCCATGCCTCCTTGCCTGTCCATCATTTCCTCATCTCCCACCCTTCTTATGCGACTATCCCTGATGCTACTCCCTCATTTCCCCCTGCCCCGCTACAAAGTTTCTCCCTACAGACAGTCACTGAGTCTGAGGTGCTAAAGGAGCTCCTGAAACTTTACCCTCCAAAAACATCTGGGTCAGATAGTTTAGACCCTTTCTTCTTTAAGGTTGCTGCCCCTATCATCGCCAAGCATACAGTTGAAGTCGGAAGTTTATATACACCTTAGCCAAATACATTTAAACTCAGCTTTTCACAATTCCTGACATTTAATCCTAGTAAAAATTCCCTGTCTTAGGTCAGTTAGGATCCCCACTTTATTTTAAGAATGTGAAATGTCAGAATAATAGTAGAGAGAATGATTTATTTCAGCTTTTATTTCTTTCATCACATTCCCAGTGGGTCAGAAGTTTACATACACTCAATTAGTATTTGGTAGCTTTGCCTTTAAATTGTTTAACTTGGGTCAAACATTTCGGGTAGCCTTCCACAAGCTTCCCACAGTAAGTTGGGTGAATTTTGGCCCATTCCTCCTGACAGAGCTGGTGTAACTGAGTCAGGTTTGTAGGCCTCCGATCGCACACGCTTTTTCAGTTCTGCCCACAAATGTTCGATAGGATTGTGAGGTCAGGGCTTTGTGATGGCCACTCCAATACCTTGCCTTTGTTGTCCTTAAGCCATTTTGCCAAAACTTTGGAAGTATGCTTGCAGTCATTGTCCATTTGGAAGACCCATTTGCGACCAAGCTTTAACTTCCTGACTGATGTCTTGAGATGTTGCTTCAATATATCCACATCATTTTCTTTCCTCATGATGCCATCTATTTTGTGAAGTGCACCAGTCCCTCTTGCAGCAAAGCAGCTCCAGAACATGATGCTGCCACCCCTGTGCTTCATGGTTGGGATGGTGTTTTTCGGCTTGCAAGGCTCCCCCTTTTCTTCCAAGCATAACGATGGTCATTATGGCCAAACAGTTCTATTTTTGTTTCAGCAGACCATAGGACGTTTCTCCAAAAAGTACGATCTTTGTCCCCATGTGCAGTTCCAAACTGTAGTCTGGCATTTTTATGGCAGTTTTGGAGCAGTGGCTTCTTCTTTGCTGAGCGGCCTTTCAGGTTATGTTGATAAGGGACTGATTTTACTGTAGATATAGATACTTTTGTACCTGTTTCCTCCAGCATCTTCACAAGGTCCTTTGCTTTTGTTCTGGGATTGATTTGCACTTTTTGCACCAAAGTACGTTCATCTCTAGGAGACAGAACGCGTCTCATTCCTGAGCGGTATGACGGCTTCATGGTCCCATGGTGTTTATACTTGTGTACTATTGTTTGTACAGATGAACGTGGTACCTTCAGGCATTTGGAAATTGCTCCCAAGGATGAACCAGACTTGTGGAAGTCTACAATTTTTTTCTGAATTCTTGGCTGATTTCTTTGGATTTTCCCATGATGTCAAGCAAATTTTGAAGGTAGGCCTTGAAATACATCCACAGGTACACCTCCAATTGACTCAAATTATGTAAATTAGCCTATCAGAAGCTTCTAAAGCCATGACATCATTTTCTGGAATTTTCCAAGCTGTTTAAAGGCACAGTAAACTTACTGTATGTAAACTTCTGACCCACTGGAATTGTGATACAGTGAATTATAAGTGAAATAATCTGTCTGTAAACAATTGTTGGAAAAATTACTTGTGTCATGCACAAAGTAGATTCCTAACCGACTTGCCAAAACTATAGTTTGTTAACAAGACATTTGTGGAGTGGTTGAAAAACAAGTTTTAATGACTCCAACCTAAGTGTATGTAAACTTCCGAATTCAACTGTATCTCTGAGCTTCATAACCTGTCTCTCCTTTCTGAGGAGCTTCCCATAGCTTGGAAGGCGGCCACGGTTTGTCCTTTATTGAAAGGGGGAGATCAAGCTGATCCTAACTGTTGTAGACCTATTTATAAAGGTCCTCAATGATGTCACCATTGCCCTTGATTCTAAGCAATGTTGTGCTGCTATTTTTATTGACTTGGCCAAAGCTTTTGATTAGGGTAGACCATTCCATTCTTGTGGGCCGGCTAAGGAGTATTGGTGTCTCTGAGTGTTCTTTAGTCTGGTTTGCTAACTCTCTCCCTCAAAGAGTGCAGTGTATAAAGTCAGCCACTGCCTGTCACCAAGGGAGTACCCCAAGGCTCAATCCTAGGCCCCATGCTCTTCTCAATTTACATCAACAACATAGCTCAGGCATACAGTCTTATACTGTCCCCTCCTGGGATTTTGTGTTAAATGCTCTACAACAAAGCTTTCTTAGTGTCAATCAAGATTTCTCTAGCCTTAACCTTGTTATGAATACCTCCAAAACAAATACCCCTCTCCCCACAGGTGTGAAAACTACCTCTGAGGGTTTAGAGGTTGAGGTAGTCACCTCATACAAATACGTGGGAATATGGCTAAACGGTACACTTCTAAACGGTACACTTCTCTCAGCACATATCAAAGCTGCATGCTAAAGTTAAGTCTGGACTTGGTTTCCTCTATCATAATTGCTCCTCTTTTACCCCAGCTGCCAAACTTACCCTGATTCAGATGACCATCCAACCCATGCTAGATTATGGAGACATAATATATATATAATATTATAGATAATAATATAGATCGGCGAGTAAGGGTGCTCTCGAGCGGCTAGATGCGCTTTACCATTCGGCCATCAGATTTGCCACCTTATAGGACACATCACTTCACATCACTGCGCTCTATACTCCTCTGTAAACTGGTCATCTCTGTATACCCATCGCAAGACCCACTGGTTGATGCTTATTTATAAAACCCTCTTAGGCTTCACTCCTCCCTATCTGAGATATCTACTGCAGCCCTCATCCTCCACATACAACACCCATTCTGCCAGTCGCATCCTGTTAAATGTCCCCAAAGCACACACATCCCTGGGTCAATCCTCTTTTCAGTTCGCTGCAGCTAGCGACTGGAACGAGCTGCAACAAACATTCAAACTGGACAGTTTTATTTCAATCTCTTCATTCAAGAATTCAATCATGGACACTTACTGACAGTTGTGGCTGCTCTGTGTGATGTATTGTTGTCTCTACCTTCTTGCCCTTTGTGCTGTTGTCTGTGTCAAATAATGTTTGTACCATGTTTTGTGCTGCTACCATGTTGTTGTTATGTTGTGTTGCTACCATGCTGTGTTGCCATGTGTTGCTTCCTTGCTATGTTATGTTGCTATGTTATCTTAGGTCTCTCTTTATGTAGTGTTGTGTTGTCTCTCTTGTTGTGATGTGTGTTTTGTCCTATATTAATAGATATATATTTTTTTGTTTCAATCCCAGCCCCCGTCCCCGCAGGAGGCCTTTTGCCTTTTGGTAGGCCGTCATTGTAAATAAGAAATTGTTCTTAACTGACTTCCCTAGTTAAATAAAGGTTAAATAAATACAATAAATAAAAAATCATTCCCCCAACCTCCCATCCCATTCCCCCAACCTCCTTGTAGAGTAGTTGAATCTGGATATACAGTAATGCATGCATCCCAGAGAGAGAGAGAGAGAGAGAGAGCACAGCAAATTTGCCAGTGTTGATTTTTCAGTGTAAAATTGCTAGTGTTGATTCAGGAGTTAAATTAACTTTGTAAAAGTGAAATGAACACTCAGCTGTGTAAAATAACCTGGATTCTAATGGGAATTACACATCACTTTGCAAGCCAGCATAATGTGACTTGCAGGCCCGATGTGGCCTTTAAACCAGGAATTTCCTAACACCACTTTGTTGGGGTAAAAATAAGCATCAACTAGACCAACATGGAAGGCAGAGTTACATTTTTATGGATGGGATTTTCACTTGCTGAAGCCACAGGCATTTCAAATAATATAATTCAACAACCGTGTTTCTGTCACTAACAAATACAGTCATGAGTGTTAACAATTTACTCAAAATGAAAGGGCCCCCTAGAAATATGCCAATTAGACTTAACACCATACAGTGTTGAAACAACGCCCACAAGTGATTTACTGTAACACTACAGGTGCTAATGTCTTACACTGAGAAAGTGTAACAGCGTCAGCACGAAGCAAAGGGAGCCCAGTTTACTCTAAATCAAGTGTTATGTTTTACACTGTAAGTGTTGCGTATTACTCTACAGTAGAGCAAGGCAAACTCCACAGTTGAGTACATTTGAACACGTTAAGAGTAAAATGAGGAACACTGCAACAGAGTTAAATCTTTAACACTTTCAAAAGTATTTTTTTTTTTAAATACCAGAACAGTGCCGTCCTGAAATCAGAACCATGTGTAGCGACTTCGTCATCTCTCACTTCAAACACCATGTCTGGCTGCGGAGCTGGGAACACATGCCACCTCTGCAACAACACAATACACATCTTTCATGTTATCCTTGGCATTCGCGCCCGCTTGAACCTACTGAACGTCTATTTCTCTGGCATCTAAGGGCTGGAAGCCACCCATGACATGCGCACACATACACACACAAACACACACATATACAAATGTGCATACACACTGTTCTTCCTCCTCTGTAGGAAATATCCTCCCTAGTACTGGTAGCGATATATGGATGATGGGGAAAAAAGGATGTTGGTGAGGTGTGTGTGTGTGTGTGAAGACCAGGGGAAGTAGTTCTGAGGTTACTGGATTAATGTGGAAGAAAGGATGTTAGTGAGGTGTGTGTGTGAAGACCAGGGAAAGTAGTTCTGAGGTTACTGGATTAATGTTGAAGAAAGGATGTTGGTGAGGTGTGTGTGTGTGAAGACCAGGGGAAGTAGTTCTGAGGTTACTGGATTAATGTGGAAGAAAGGATGTTGGTGAGGTGTGTGTGTGTGAAGACCAGGGAAAGTAGTTCTGAGGTTACTGGATTAATGTTGAAGAAAGGATGTTGGTGAGGTGTGTGTGTGTGAAGACCAGGGGAAGTAGTTCTGAGGTTACTGGATTAATGTGGAAGAAAGGATGTTGGTGAGGTGTGTGTGTGTGAAGACCAGGGAATGTAGTTCTGAGGTTACTGGATTAATGTTGAAGAAAGGATGTTGGTGAGGTGTGTGTGTGTGTGTGTGAAGACCAAGGGAAGTAGTTCTGAGGTTACTGGATTAATGTGGAAGAAAGGATGTTGGTGAGGTGTGCATCTGAAGACCAGGGAAAGTAGTTCTGAGACAGAGACGCTCCACATTTCCCCTTTCATACACCAGGCTGCATAGGAACAGTACTCTAATACATTTAATTTCGGAGAGAGAGAGAGAGAGAGAGAGAGAGAGAGAGAGAGAGAGAGTGAGAGAGAGAGACATGGTTGAGAAAGTCAGTCTGATGTCCAAAAACTGCAGGCATCATTTTTTTATATATCAGAGGAATCAGTGCATGATACAATGCAATTGTTTTCATAGTATTATGTGATATAGACACACATGCACGGAAATCGACAGATGACTGAGGTCCCAACAGCAGGTGTATGGATATGGATCTCCAGCCTTTATGGCCACGAGTCACCTAAAACACACACACACACACACACTGCTGCAGGGAGGAGATATGGGACCACCAGGGATAATCCTGATAAATCCCTCTGTTCTCTACACAGTTGCCATGGGTCTTCAGTAACCATCCTCTGGGTGAGTCAGGGTGTGTGTGTGTGTGTGTGTGTGTTAAGCCCTTTCCTCTTGGGATCAGAGGGGAACAGGTGTATACTTCACTCTGAGCACGGGTCATCCTTCTATCCTCTTGTTTGTTCGACTGCCAAAGGAATGGTTACAACATGACTCACTACTCCTGTTGCACCCACCCACACACAGTTTCGGAATGCTCCCTCGTGGGGATTGAATCCACAACCCTGGCGTTGCAAGTACCATGTTCTACCAACTGAGCCACACACACACAAAGGACCAAGCAATCCAGACAGACATTACTGAGATCATAGACATATTCTGCAGTCTCTTGTTCAGATACCACACATTTATACCACTGGAAAAAAATATTTGATAATTCCATTCTTTGGATTTCTCCTAATGCAAATACTTGTGAAAGTGGTTCTCCTTAAGAACAATGGAATGCAAACAGTAGATGAAGGAGTCTGGGACCAAAACTGTTCATGTTACCATGTTCATTCACCAAAACAAAGTTGTCATCACTCCCACACATGCACCTACACAACTACATACTTCCCTCAATTCCCCGTGAGCACTGTCCCTTTCCAGACGTTAGCCGATAATTCGAATTAGTAGGACAGACAAGCAGTAGTTCTTCAAGACTATTCTTAGTTCTAAGGTTTTAATATAGCCTGAGCCTTTCCAAAGAACTTCTGATTCCAGCAACCTCTCACGTACATGGTGTGGTGTTAGGTTAGTTTATAGGAGTGAAGGGAGTACTGATGTAGGCCGCCCAGAGAGCTAAGTAAGAGATTGACTGTACCCTGCTGTTTATATCTCATAAATTGTGTAAGGTAAATAAGAATAAGCCCGGTCATCACTATCTGGCCATGCTAGAAAAGACAGAAGTGCAGTGGTTTCTGAACAAAATTATTGCCAGGACTTGAATCACCAACTTTAACCCTTACCCTACCTATGACCTTAAACCCCAACTCTAACCCCAAACTGAGGACAAATACCTAATGGGATTGCTCATGAGTTTGGATAATATTACCACTTTTGTCCTTTCTAGAATCGCCATCTAACGAATACCATGTGAACGCGCTGGATGTATCCTTGTGTGCTTTCCCCAGCCCGTATAGACAGCAGGTTAAGACTAATTTACACGGGTTTATTTTCAGCCTCCCGGTTCTTTTTAAAGTTACAATCCCTTCTATTCTTAGTAAGCGCCCGTCTTCTGGTGTCTATCTGCGGCTCCCTTTATTTACAAATACAGAAATAGGAGTTCAGCTGTAAATAGCCTCATTCTGGCCCTGTTAGACTCATGTGACTGGGTTATTCCTCCCTTTCGTATCGTCTGAGATCCCCAAAGATTGGAAAGCAGCCGCGGTCACCCCCCTCTTCAAAAGGGGAGACACTCTAGACCCAGACTGTTATATACCTATATCTATCCTACCCTGCCTTTCTAAAATCTTCGAAAGCCAAGATAACAGATCCTTCCGTGTCCTCCAACTGCTTTTAAATGCTAGTAAAACTAAGTGCATGCTCTACAACCAATTGCTGACTTCCACCTGACTAGCATCACTACTCTGGACGGTTCTGACTTAGAATATGTGGACAACTACAAATACCTGGGTGTCTGGTTAGATTGTAAACTCTCCTTCCACACTCACATTAAGCAATTCCAATCCAAAATTACATTTAGAATCGGCTTCATATTTCGCAAAAAAGCATCCTTCACTCATGCTGCCAAACATACCCTCTGACGATCCTACCGATCCTTGACTTCGGCGATGTCATTTACAAAATAGCCTCCAAACACTCTAGTCAGCAAACTGGATGTAGTCTATCACAGTGCCATCCGTTTTGTCACCAAAGCCCCATATACTAACCACCACTGCGACCTGTATGCTCTTGTTGGCTTGCCCTCACTACATATTCGTCACCAAATCCACTGGCTTGAGGTCATATATACAGTGCCTTGCGAAAGTATTCGGCCCCCTTGAACTTTGCGACCTTTTGCCACATTTCAGGCTTCAAACATAAAGATATAAAACTGTATTTTTTTGTGAAGAATCAACAACAAGTGGGACACAATCATGAAGTGGAACGACATTTATTGGATATTTCAAACTTTTTTAACAAATCAAAAACTGAAAAATTGGACGTGCAAAATTATTCAGCCCCTTTACTTTCAGTGCAGCAAACTCTCTCCAGAAGTTCAGTGAGGATCTCTGAATGATCCAATGTTGACCTAAATGACTAATGATGATAAATACAATCCACCTGTGTGTAATCAAGTCTCCGTATAAATGCACCTGCACTGTGATAGTCTCAGAGGTCCGTCAAAAGCGCAGAGAGCATCATGAAGAACAAGGAACACACCAGGCAGGTCCGAGATACTGTTGTGAAGAAGTTTAAAGCCGGATTTGGATACAAAAAGATTTCCCAAGCTTTAAACATCCCAAGGAGCACTGTGCAAGCGATAATATTGAAATGGAAGGAGTATCAGACCACTGCAAATCTACCAAGACCTGGCCGTCCCTCTAAACTTTCAGCTCATACAAGGAGAAGACTGATCAGAGATGCAGCCAAGAGGCCCATGATCACTCTGGATGAACTGCAGAGATCTACAGCTGAGGTGGGAGACTCTGTCCATAGGACAACAATCAGTCGTATATTGCACAAATCTGGCCTTTATGGAAGAGTGGCAAGAAGAAAGCCATTTCTTAAAGATATCCATAAAAAGTGTCGTTTAAAGTTTGCCACAAGCCACCTGGGAGACACACCAAACATGTGGAAGAAGGTGCTCTGGTCAGATGAAACCAAAATTGAACTTTTTGGCAACAATGCAAAACGTTATGTTTGGCGTAAAAGCAACCCAGCTCATCACCCTGAACACACCATCCCCACTGTCAAACATGGTGGTGGCAGCATCATGGTTTGGGCCTGCTTTTCTTCAGCAGGGACAGGGAAGATGGTTAAAATTGATGGGAAGATGGATGGAGCCAAATACAGGACCATTCTGGAAGAAAACCTGATGGAGTCTGCAAAAGACCTGAGACTGGGACGGATATTTGTCTTCCAACAAGACAATGATCCAAAACATAAAGCAAAATCTACAATGGAATGGTTCAAAAATAAACATATCCAGGTGTTAGAATGGCCAAGTCAAAGTCCAGACCTGAATCCAATCAAGAATCTGTGGAAAGAACTGAAAACTGCTGTTCACAAATGCTCTCCATCCAACCTCACTGAGCTCGAGCTGTTTTGCAAGGAGGAATGGGAAAAATGTTCAGTCTTTCGATGTGCAAAACTGATAGAGACATACCCTAAGCGACTTACAGCTGTAATCGCAGCAAAAGGTGGCGCTACAAAGTATTAACTTAAGGGGGCTGAATAATTTTGCACGCCCAATTTTTCAGTTTTTGATTTGTTAAAAAAGTTTGAAATATCCAATAAATGTCGTTCCACTTCATGATTGTGTCCCACTTGTTGTTGATTCTTCACAAAAAAATACAGTTTTATATATTTATGTTTGAAGCCTGAAATGTGGCAAAAGGTCGCAAAGTTCAAGGGGGCCGAATACTTTCGCAAGGCACTGTAAGTCTTTGCTGGGTAAAGCCCTGCCTTATCTCAGCTCACTGGTCACCATAGCAACACCCACCCATAGCATGCGCTTCAGCAGGTATATTTCACTGGTCATCCCCAAAGCCAACACTTCCTTTGGCCGCCTTTCCTTCCAGTTCTCTGCTGCCAATGACTGGAACGAATTGCAAAAATCACTGAAGATGGAGTCTTATATCTCCCTCACTAACTTTAAGCATCAGCTGTCAGAGCAGCTTACCGATCACTGTACCTGTACACAGCCAACCTGTAAATGGTACACCCAACTACCTCATCCCCATATTATTACTTACCCTCTTGCACCCCAGTATCTCTACTTGCACATCGTCATCTGCACATCTATCACTCCGGTGTTAATGCTAAATTGTAATTATTTCGCATCTATGGCCTATTTATTGCCTTACCTCCCTACTCTTCTACATTTGCACACACTGTACATAGATATTTCGATTGTGTTATTGACTGTACATTTGTTTACGTGTAACTCTGTGTTGTTGTTTGTGTCGCACTGCTTTGCTTTATCTTGGCCAGGTCGCAGTTGTAAATGAGAACTTTCTCAACTGGCCTACCTGGTTAAATAAAGGTGAAATAAATACAAAAAGCACAACTGAGAGGAATATGGAAACTAAGTGTTTATGGGTCAGAGAGAGCCAGTTACCGGTCAGCACATGTCAACCGAGGGAATTTCTGTTTATGTTATTCAACCAGATGGTCTTTCTACAGATGTCCGGGTGTGTACAGTGCATGATGGTATAAAACATTAGATCCAAGGTATAATCCATTGAAATTGCAGCAACTATAACAAAAGGTACTGGCTACACACGAGCAACCGTTTCAGGCGTGTTGTGATTATCGATACTCGTATGACTGATTGTTTGTCTGTCTGTCTGCACTGCCTCCTTCCACAGGCTGTTGAATGTCGGTGTGCTCCTGTGTCCATGGGTTTCAAAGTTACTGTATGACTGTCAGTATGTCTGGCAGTCTGCGTGGCTTCCTAACCCTGGTTGTTGAAGGTAGGTGTGTTCCCTGGTGGGTCTTCGGGTGAATACATAAGACAGATATATATCCTTTAAACATTATTTGGTGAACAATGCAAACACTAAAACACAAGACAAAACACACGCGCGCGCGCGCACGCACGCACGCACGCACGCACGCACGCACACACACACACACACACACACACACACACACACACTGCAGACAGACGGGCCATACTCTCCCTTTCTCTCTTGCTCTCAATAGGATTGATAAGATCTTCCACCTGCCAGAACATCATGGATAAATCCGAGCTCTACTTTAATCTGAAAGACTCCCTTCAGCCGACTTAAGACCTTATTTCATTAACAGTAGCTGTGTGTGTGTGTGTGTCAGAGAAAAAGAGAAAGCGAGAGGGTTTGTGTGTCTGTGGTACACACTACGGGGGCCCAGTCTCACCCCACTACCGTGTAGGCTGTGATTGTGGCCTAAGGAGAGGCAGGGGAAAGGCCCACTATGTGTGAGTGCGTGTCTCTGTGAGAACTAGAACAACGAAACAAGGCCTACCTGACTACACAGTGACACTGTACAGCTGGACTGCCAAACAGACAGAGATGCAGACACAACCTGTGGGTCGGGTGAGAGACTGACGACTCCCCACACACCATTCCCCATCTGTTCACCACCCCACTCCCTGAAACACCTGCAAACCGGGCAGAGGCACCACCTGTCTGGTGTTGTGGTATGGTTGAATTAAAACAACAACAATAACAAAAAAACACTGTCCAATCAGAGACCTGGATAGAGTGGGTGACTATAAGCATGTCCAAAAACAGGTTTTACAACTTGGTCTTGATTGACACCAGCATTGACTTGACTTGCTGTGCTACTATAAAATATTTAATGGTGCTAAGAAGGCCAGGCATGTGTCAGATGTTTTCTATGTGATGCATATTGTAGCTATTAAAGTTTAAGACACACACACTTTGTATACACCAAGTTCCTGTTGTCTGACACCACAATGGACATTTAGTTATTCATCACTGCTACAATTATTATGATGCATACAATTCTATTTATATTTATATTTTTTAAATGACAATTTCCATTGTTTTATTTCACTTAGTCCTGCATGTTGGAGTCTACAATTGTCACTGTACCCTGCACTCACATCTGCAACCCTGTACATGTGACTATTGAACACTCTGAATCTCTGAATCTGAGAATGTTTGTAAAACTAAAACACACATCTTACTAATGCAGATGGCTGCATGGTTTAATAACTGGGGGGTAGTTGTCTCTTGACACTGATCTTCCGTCAGTTCTGAGTTTTCTCCCCGTATCGTTAAAGGTAGGATTTGGGGAGGATAAACTGTTCTAAGATCCCTGTGTTAGTGGCTAACCTCTACCTCAAGCGGTATGTGGTCTGTGGAAATAGTGGGTGACACAGAGAAGTCATTACTGAAGATTCCGGTGAAATTACAAGCGCGCGCACGCACGCACGCGCACACACACACACACAACCCAGCACACATGCCACCTGCCACAAACAACAACTGGATGTGGTTTTGGAGCCAGAGGGGGGGTTAGGACTCTGAGGAATGTCTGGCTCACAGCTCCAACACCCAGCCCTGGTATGCAGGCTGGTGTAGCTAGTTTAGGTGGAACTTCAAAGGCTCTGGTCAAATTAAAGGAAAGGGAGTACAGAGTGGAGGTACAGTCAAAAGGCACAGGTACATATCAGGAGGTAGAAGCGCAACTCTTCCTCATATTAGAACTGGCGCTTCTATTGGTTCCTTTAAACAAACAAAAAACATTGACGTTGGATGAAGGCTGAGGGGTAATAGAAACGGAAATAGAGACGGATCCCATCTAGAAACAGGGAAAGAAGCAGAGGGCACTGTGTCCTCCAGTCAACCGGTCAAAGCCACTTCACTATAAGTGCCATCAGACAATGGAGAGAAGTGAAGGGCCTTTAGTATCTTGTGTCCACAGCAGTCTACCAGTCATCCACATCCACAGACGGAGCGAGACATACACAGACAGACAGATAAGACCAGGGACAACAATGAGTGTAGTAGGGAATAGAAAAAGCAGAAGCAGCACATGGCCTCTCCTCTGCAGTAGTTCCTTAGGTCAACCACTCCAGAGAGAGAGAGAGAGAGAGAGAGAGAGAGAGAGAGAGAGAGAGAGAGAGAGAGAGAGAGAGAGAGAGAGAGAGAGAGAGAGAGAGAGAGAAAGAAAAAGGCAGGTAGGGCTATGAGTCTGCTGTAGGGCTGGGAATTGCCAGGGACCTCACGATACGATATTATCATGAAACTTATGTCCCGATACGACATGTATTGTGATTCTTACGATTCTATATGTAATACAATTTGATACTGTGATTTTATTGCAATTCGATGTTCCAAACATATTGCTCACCATATGTCTGCTGCAGAGGGATAAGAGAAAGCCATGAGAAAACTAGTTTTGATCAGTCATGGAAATAAAAGTGCTGAAGATATATATCCTGCATAAAAGTGCTGAAGCTGAAGGGGACTAAAGGGTTTCCTGACAGATACACGTCAGGCTGACCTCTCCACCCTGCCAGCCACTGGCCAGTTATAGAGGTCAGAGGTCACCACACTCCATTAGCGGGGTTAATCCCTGCCTCTCACTGGAGCAGGACGGAGACAAGACCAGCGCGTGGTTAACAGATCTAGGCGATTGACTGACTGTGTCACTCTCATTGTCTCATTGTCTCAGCTTCAACATCAGGTGGCAGGTGAGGATTCAACAACCGAAGTACAAAACACCAAACAAATCCAACAAATCCACCAAACAAATTCAGCATCCAGATGTTTCAGGTGTTTCTTGTTGTTGTTGATGTATTCCAGGTTTCTGTTCTGTCTTACCTGGAATTTCCAAGTATTTGTCTCATATCATTTGACTTTGTACCGATGACCTCGTGTGTGTGTGTGTGTGTGTGTGTGTGTGTGTGCGCGCGTGTGTGCGCGCGCGCGCGCGTGTGTGTGTGTGTGTGTGTGCGCGCGTGTGTGTGTGGTGAGCTGAGGGTAAACTAGCCCAGCAGTGTGTATCTATGAGAGACTAAAGTCAGTCAAATGTAACAGAGGAAGTCAATCTGCAGATTCAGGGGGATTTCTCTGCGGTAGGAAACTCCACTCAATTCATCTGTATCATCCTGGGTACTATCAGAGTAGGGCAAGAGGTAGACCAGAAAGGGAGGCTAACACACACACACATGGCACACATGCACGCGCACACAGACACACACACAACCAACATACAGAGGAGTTGACAGGCTGTTGGTGCCACGGGGGGGGTACCTCACACACAGAAATGCCTGAGTCATATACTGTGGTAGGGTCCTGTCACTGTCTCCTAACTGCAGCTGTGTGGTCTAACCAAGGTAACAACAGCAGACCTTAAATAGTGACTCACTGCTCTCAACTCTCCCAATTGTTACTTTGACTAGGTGTAGGTAAACTGTAACAGCAACACCTTGAATTGCTAATGTTGGCATCTACTTGAGTGCCTCCTGTATACGTTTTCACTGATCAAGAGAAACCCTAAATAGTTACAGTATCAAGACCATGAAGTATATCAAGACCATGAAGTATAGTAAAGGAGTTTTGCAGATATGTTATAATTTGACATCTAAAGAGACACTTTCCCCCCTGATTTTGAATGGGAGTCGACCTGAATCATCAGTGCCCTATGACTTATTGTCAAAGACGGCAAAACTCTCTGAACACCTGCAGGGGAATGAGTGGAGCGCAAAGGGAGCGAACCTGATACAAGCTCCAACAATGAAGAGTTTCAGTCGCAGTACAACACTCAGGGACACAGTTGCCGTGGTGACTAAGACGTTATACTGCAGATGCCTCATGCTACTGCCTCCTCAGTGTTCTAACAACCCAGTGTTGTTAACAACCTAGTATCTCGTGACTCACTGCTCACTGGGGTGGCTGCACAGGGGTAGTTCGTCAGTGTCTGGGTGTGTGTGTGTGAGTGGGAGGGGTTTACGTGTGTGTGTGAATAGGGGTGGAGGGGGCAATGTGTGTGTGTGTCTTTGTGTTTGTGGGTGGTGTGCGTATGCATATTTGTGTTTGTGGGTGGTGTGTGTGTGTGTGCAGGAGCACGCTCATGTGTGTGTTTGTGATGAATGACCCTTTGACTCAGACGTGCGGGCTGTGCAACTTGAGCAGTAGGCAGAGACAGAGAAGGGCATGGAAGCAGCAGCTCGGCAGTAAGGTCTCCTCTCTGTCCTCCTCCTCAGTCCCCCCCCAGCCCCAGGGGGTGTGGAGCAGATGCAGCCGCTACAGCTGGCCTCCCCACAGGCCTCTGGCCCCATTAAGACACTATTAACCCTTGGTTAGTCTGTCTCTGGCAACCTCAAGCACAAATACTGCACGTCACAACTGCATCAAGCACAAATACTGCATGTCACAACTGCACTATCAACAACTGACTGACACTCCACAATCATCTCAAAAAGAAGATGATTGGGGACTACAGGTTAAAGGATGACTGAGCACGCCCCCATTCTCCTCGACGGGGCTGTAGTGGAGCAGGTTGAGAGCTTCAAGTTCCTCGGTGTCCACATCACCAACAAACTAGAATGGTCCAAACACACCAAGACAGTCGTGAAGAGGGCACGACAAAGCCTATTCCCCCTCAGGAAACAAAGAATATTTGGCATGGGTCCTAAGATCCTCAAAAGGCATCACTGCCGGGTACAGCAACTGCTCAGCCTCCGACCGCAAGGCACTACAGAGGGTAGTGCGTACGGCCCAGTACATCACTGGGGCTAAGCTGCCTGCCATCCAGGACCTCTATAACAGGCGGTGTCAGAGGAAGGCCCTAAAAATGGTCAAAGACTCCAGCCACCCCAGTTATAGACTTATGTTCTCTCTGCTACCACATGGCAAGCGGTACCGGAGCCGCCAAGTCTAGGACCAAAAGGCTTCTCAACAGCTTTTACACCCAAGCCATAAGACTCCTGAACAGCTAATCAAATGGCTACCCGGACTATGCATTGTATACCGCCAACCCCTCTTTTACGCTGCTGCTACTCTCTGTTTATCATCTATGCATAGTAACTAATCCTACATGTACATATTACCTCAAATAGCCTGACTAACCAGTATATAGCCTCCCTACTGTTATTTTTTACAGTTTTTATTTTTTTTATTTATCTATTGTTTACCTAATACCTATTTTTTACTTAAAAACTACACTCTTGGTTAAGGGCGTGTAAGTAAGCATTTCACTCTAAGGTCTACACCTGCACGTGACCAATAAGAGAGGACAAGAGTGGTTGTTAATAATGACGTCAGATGGATAGATGGATAGAAAATGACTACAGCTTGACCTGAAGGAAAGCGACTAACTAGTTCTGTGCATATAAGCAAGCAGGGGCCAGACATTATCAACACGTTTCCTCATGGAAGGAAATCCTCACGCTCAGCCATGGCTTTGAATCTATATGACATAATTTCAAAAAGGGGTCAAAGTTGAAGCAGTAGTGGCTGGTGGGGTCAGAGGTAGGCCCCTGTATTGTCCATCCTCTCTCCCCTGTGGGTCTCTGTATCCCCTGTAACAATGACTGGGCAGCTGCTCCCCTCATAAAGAGGCATTAACCCTGCACAGGATCAACTAGGGCTGATGGTGAACATGGGTGTGTGTGCGTGCCTGCTTGTCTGTCTGTCTGCTTTTTTCACAGACCGAAAAAAATAGTGCAAAAATAAGATAATTTTTGCTACAACATTGGGAGTATTTATTTGCGGGGGGGGGGGGGGGAATCAGTGCATTTTGGCAGTGATAAAATGGTGTTGACATATCTGCTCGAATACCAAAGCCAAGCTGTTTCTAGGAGCTATTTCTTGGACATTCTACAGTAAGCTATTCTCTGTCTTTCTGTAAGGAAGGTATGAATCTCGATATTAAACTGTGAAAATGGAAATCTAATTAAATTACAGGTTGGCAGGTCTGTGGAATACGGTTTTGTCACAGAGCTGTGGAGTGAGTGTAACGTTTCTCTCTACATTCCTTTGCAGTTAAATGGACGCCACCTCTGTTGCTTGGTGACAAAGTTTAGATCCAAACTGATTTAGTTATGCTCAATCAGTGTTTGCAGTGCAGGTGAGAGGAGCTGTGAGGTGTGTGTGATATTTGTCTCTAGCCTTTAGTGTAGGGGGTTGGTTTTTCACCCTCAGGGGAGAAACGCAAACTCCGGCCTGCAGCTTGGATGACTCAGAACTAACATCCTGAGGTATTGCAGTATGCTGAATATGATGTCTAATTGTTTTGAGTGATTTTTCTCTTTGAGTTAATATTTGTCAACGTCAGACCACAGCTGGCAGCTGACATCATCAGATAATCTGAACTATGCATCACAACATGTCATCGGAAAGAATTGACATCACTACATTGAACATCATAATACATGACATCAAAATGAAGATCACCAAAACACTTGCCATTATGGAGAAGATCAGAACACATGAAATCACAATGGAGAACATCAGAAGACATGTCATCACAACACATCATCAGAAGTCATGACATCACAACAGAGAACATCAGAAGACAGGACATCACAGCACATAATCAGAAGTCATGACATCACAACAGAGAACATCAGAAGACATGATGCAGTATTACAACAGAGAACATCAGAACACATGACATCACAATGGAGAACATCATCCATAGAGATTCTATTATTTCTACGGATTTTTATCTGCATCCAGCTCGTCAAAAACATATTTGTTTTCTTGCTTCAGAGGGGTCCAAGTGCATGATGTCCCCGTCTTAAAAATAGCACAGCCTCCAGTCACACCGCTATTAACTGTCCTTGAGTGGTATGTCTTGATATATCTCCGTGTCCTCTCTGAGTAAACTAAAAACAAAGACTCAGTCATTGTGTTCCTTACCCTCAGCTCCAAAATCCAATCGATCATTTTTTGCTGTATTCTCTTTATTCCGATCTCACGTGTCTGGGTCAGGGTTCGGTCAAGACAGCTTCTTCAGTTTTTCTGTTCATGGTGGGTATTTTGAGAGTGTCTATCCTGGCTTTTTTGTTGTTGTACAAATACAAAACAGAATGTTCCAGAAATTGGCTTTGTCATTTATTCTCAGTAAATAGCTTTTACCGAATTGTGAGAAAAACAAAACTATGTTATAACTTTGAGTTATTCCAGTAACGGCATATGACCAAGCCAAGAGAGATATCGCTGCTTTTATTAGGTCTTACAGTAACAGCTTATAGCTAGTACATGTAAGGACCTAGGGAAGATAATACTGTACTGGAAGTGCTTCCTAATAGCTATCGATTTCCTTTCCTGCTCTCAGGCCAGGGAAGATCATTTTGTATGTGTAGGGGTGTGTGTGTGTGTGTGTGTGTGTGTGTATTGTTTCTACCTCGGGATGCCCCCACACTCTCTCTTTATTTTATAGATACAAAGCACACAGACACACTCTCACTTCCCATGTCACGGTGACTATGTGCAGTTCAGTGGGTCAGCACTGGAGAACTGACTGTACACTCGTTTTCCGGCACAGATGCAGACGACCCTCCGTGAAAACAGAAATACAAGCCCACCTATGTCAACTATGAGTCAGCAAACAGTCAACAGAACCCACACAGTCAGGGGGTGGGGGAAACACTGAATCCAGGGACAGGAGTCCACTGTCCTGCCCCCTCTATAAGCACTGATCTTCATCTTAGTCACTTACAGTAAACACAAGCTCTCGTCCAGAACAATCTACAGTCAGGGTATACAAGCGGGTCGCGCAACATACTGGTTAGGTAGGCCAGTGGTGTCAAACGGGTCTCAAGGGTCAGAGTCTGTTGCTTATTTTTGCAGCTCTATGGAACTCAACTGATAAATTCATGTATTTGATTGGCTAGAGTTTTCCAGATCTAAACCAGTCTCAGATTAAAAGTTAACTCCAAACAAGAGGTCTGGTAAATTGAAATGGTTGCAGTATATAGGCCAGGGGTGTCAAACTCAAGTCCTCCAGAGCCTGTGTCCACTGTCTGCTAATGGCTATTGTAAGACCGAATACTTTACTGTATGCCATGCCTATGTACATTCCTGGCAGGGAAGCAATAAACAGGTACTTAGTTCTGAGACTCTCGCTCTGTCTTTCCTCTTACTGTAAACGACTCGATGACATTTCTGGTTTGCATACAGGTAACAGGTGCTTTGTTCCCCAGGCAGGAAGTTCACCTGTGTTAAATATCAACTCAAACGTTCTTTATATGGCACATTTTTTCACGACAAATGCATTTTAATGTGCTTAACCAATAAAATAATAAAAGGTGAGAAAGATAAAACGCCATATGTTTCTATGCAAATATAAAGCGATGGTAGACATGAATAAAAATGAATTAAGAGATCAATTCAAATAGTAAAACAATAGTAAAATAACTGTAGAAATGAGAGACTGATGCAGCAAAATTGATAAAATAAATAAAGTAGATAATATGGCTAAGACAACACTTAAAACCGTCGGGATTGTTGTGTTTTTTCGCTATCAACTCATGGCATGAGGCGGTTAAATGACAGAGATGTATTTGTTGAAAATCTATCACTTCCCTTATAAACATGAAACTTCCTGCAAGTGTGTCAAAAAAATGTTGCCAGAAGTTTGCCAATAATGGTGAATCTGCAGCAAACCTTTTTCAACAATAATATGTATTCTAGTGGCAAACAGTTCGCCAGAGTTTTTTTTCTTCTGACAAAAAATTCTCTCAAGATTCTATTTCAATCTGTGGCAACAATATTTATTGCCACGTTACCAGAAACGGCTTCTGGTGAAAACATGCGTTTTAAGACCAGTTGACGACCAATCAGGGGGATTCGAAAAATCTGTTGGAAAATGGAAACTAAGAAATCTAGCAAGCTACCTATCAAAGTTTGCCAGTGAGTGTCTAACTTATTAATTCAACTTCTTAATGAATTAAAAAATGTTAGCTCATTGATGCCTAGTTAACAATGTCATGCTTTATGGGATAGTGAAACACTTTGAGTTTCAATATGTCAGCGCCACTGCTTGTCTAACTGCTTAGCTAGCTACTTGGCTAGCTGCTCGGTTAGCTACTTGGCTAACTAAGGTTATGATATTTTCGACTCTTGCAGATGGCTACCCTTCCCCTACCTGTGGTGTTGGAAAATGCTGTATTGGGAGGAGGATGCATCAACCCTCTTTGAGCGATACATTTGTGTCTATAAGCATGGTAAGCAAATGCATGCATTGTTTTCATAAATGTAGCCCATACATTCCTTCTTTGTAGCAATTAGATCTTTCATTGCTTTAAACTAGTAGCTAGCTCATCTTCATCATGTGTTGTTCTTTCTCTCTTTCTAGAAGCAATCAGTTACAAGGCAAAAACCAAGATTGAGGCCTTCAATCTACCCGAGGACAGAGAGATGTGCGGAACAGGTGCCACTTCTTGCATGCTTGGCTTTGAGATGTAAGTTAACAATCATTCTTTTCGGGAAAAATATGAATTTCCATATTAGGGATAACTACATTTTATGTTGCTTTTCTTACACCCACGCCTAATACACCTGAGTCAGGAAGAAGAGACAACTATTAGACAACTTCTTAGTGATGAAGTCCCCAGTCTAGATTTAATATCATAATCAGTTTGATACAATTGTGTTGAGGCTTGGCTGGAGCAAAATATTGTGTACTGTGGAACAGTTGGCCACACAATTTAAAGGTAGATTTAGTAGGCCTAGTTTATGCTAGCTCCATCATTTGTTTATATACATTGTTTCCTTGCTGAAAAATATATGGAATGCCAGTTTCAGTGAGAAGCATAGCAACATCAAGGCAACTTTAACAGCTTTTTAAAAATGTATGTATCATTTATTTAACTAGGCAAGTCATTTAAGAACAAATTCTTATTTACAATGACGGCCTACCGGGGAACAGTGGGCCAACTGCCTTGTTCAGTTGGCGGAACTACAGCTCGGGGATACAAACCAGCAACCGTTCGGTTACTGGCCCAACGCTCTATCTTGCTATATTGGGAGGAGCTGACCGCATTTTTACAAGGCTAAACTCTCCCATTAGCCGCTGAGTCTACCTTTTTAAGATGCCAAAATAGAAAATGTTTTCAGTATCCTCATTTTGTTTAGTGTTTTCTGACTGTTTCAGTGCATGCATTTTGGATGAAAGACTTCCATAGGGCCGCCATCTTCAAAGTTCACTCAAAAAGGCAATCGTTCTGAACTGGGTTTCATTTAGTTTTTGATGTTTTAATTATTAAATCTTATCTTTTAAACTTTCAATAGTTGAAAGCTATTGCTCATGTATCACTTGGCTCATGTAAATTCAGTAGTTGCCCCTTTAAACATCATAAGGTCAACATCCCCATTGTGTTCACATGTAAATGTTGTAGCTACATAAAAATGTCAAACAATATGCAGTCTTTGCTCCTTTCTTCTTTAGCATGATGATCATTTTAAGTTGTATTGCATTAAGACATTGAATACATGTTGTTTAGTATGTTTACTACATTTATTATGTTTAGTTCTCTGTGAGAATCAAGTTTATTTAAAGTTATATGTGATTTGGTTTATGTAGATTCAACATTGCAATGTTGTAAACAAACAGTAACCAATAACCTGATCTAATGTTGTGCAAAACGGTAATCAAGGCAATGCGTGGCTACGTTGAATATTCTAAAATAATGTTTAACCCTTTTTTTTGGTTACTACATGATTCCATGTGTTATTTCATAGTTATGATGTCTTCACTATTATTCTACAATGTAGATAATAATAAAAAAAATAAAGAAAAACCCTTCAATGAGTAGGTGTCCAAACTTGATTGGTACTGTATCCTTTTAAATGATTATTAAATACTGTAATATGAGATCTGTATGTGAAACATTTTACACTTCAGTCAACAGATTATCTTATCCAGAGTGACCTACAGTAAGTACATTCATCTTAAGATAGCTAGGTGAGACCAACCACATACAGTATCACAGTCAAATATACAGGATACAAACATTATATTCCAGCTTAACAATGGATATAGCATTTTGCAAAAAAAAACACATTTTTCATTTACATCTAAAATCTAATATTTTCAACAACAAAAAATCTTATGGAAAAATACATGTGAAAAATGTAATATTGCATTTTCATTATCTAATTGTACTGTAGGTGATCTGCTCGCTGTTATTCTTGGAACATTTAATATTTTGTAATATCATCTATTTGGCTAAGGTAAGTGTTTTAGAAACCTCAATCTGCTCTTTCTGATACTATATAGAAATCACAACATCAATACTTGCAAATGACTCTAAGAGGATTTGGAAAAAGTCACTTTTTGGCACACCCAGCAAGAAAATGACATGTCCTCCTAAAACTGCTTATAACCCATTCAGTTTGTGATATCAAAATTCTAAAAACAACATATTTTTATTTTTAAATTCATATGCAGTAAAAATTACTGTCTCTGCGCTTCTAGTCTTAAAAGCAAAGCTAAAAAGCTGTTAAGATTTTTCTTAAGTGTCAAACATTTCTGAGGCCCTCAGATCCTCTGGCAGGCTGCTCCAAATGCCAGAACCATAGCGACAGATGAGCCTCCCCAAAAGGCTGTCCTTTTTGGAACAACTAAAAGACCAGTGGCAGAAGATTTGAGGGACCAACCGGGCACATACCTTAAAAGCATATCAGACATGTATTTGGGTGCCAGGCCATGTAGTGCTTAAAAAAACTCTAAAACTAACATGCAACCAATGCAGAGACTTACAAATAGGTGTTTTTATTTAACTAGGCAAGTCGGTTAAGAACAAATTCTTATTTACAATGACTACATACCCCGGCTTAACCCTAACCCAGACAACGCTGGGCCGATTGTGCGCCCCCCCCCTATGGGACTCCCAATCATAGCCAGTTGTGATACAGCCTGGAATCGAACCAGGGTCTGTAGTGATGCCTCTAGCACGGAGATGCAGTGTCTAAGACAGCTGGGCCACTCAGGAGCCCTGAGCTCTCTTTCTGGTCTGCATTCTGAATCAGTTGAAGTTGGCTAATGTTTTTTGGGGGGGAGACCAGACAGGAGACTATTGCAGCAATAAAGCCTGCTAGTAATAAAACCATGCATGAGTCTCAGTGTTGGCCTGGCAGAGAAACGGATACACTTTGGCAATATTTCCTAGGTTATAAAAAGGCCATTTGGTCACATTTCATAGTGTATGACAGTGTATGACAGAGTCTAAAATCCCAGCTAGGTTTTAGCCTGGTGGGATGTATCTAGTGCCAGATAATGTATATGTGCCGTCAGTTTCTCTCTATGGGCCTTAGCAACAATAACCAGAACCTTGGTTTTGCCTTTTTAGCTGTTGTAAGTCTTGTGCCATCAATATATTTATGCCAGTGATACATTTAACCAGGGTCTATACAGATGTGCATCATCAATATAGCATTTAGAACATTTACACCATGCTTCCTAATAACACTACCAAGGGGTAACATGTATAGACTAAATGATATAGGATCAAATCTAACCTTGAGGGACACCACATGAGATAGATACATGCTCACCTAGTGCAATACAATAGGATCTATTTGTCAGATAAGTCCTACACCAGTTTAGTGCTGAGCCTGTGAGGCCAACCCAATTTTGGAGTCTGTTCATGAGGATATCATGATCTTTAGTGTCAAATTCTGCACTTAGACAGAGAGCTTTTTAGCGTCAGTGTTCATTCTGAGGTCATCCACCACCTTGACTAGTCTCTGACAGTGGCATCCCAGGTCTCTCTCACTCTCTCACTCATTCACTCACACACTCACACATATGTATATATTTCTGAGAGGTCTGTGGAATAAAAGCCTGATTGGGGTTGTGTGATCTACACCTCCCAGGCTCCCATTGGGTGAGCTTCAGTAAAGATTGGTCCAGGGCCGTATCAGCTTACAGCACTAGACCAGAGTAATATAAACGCTTTATGTAATTCACTTCTGATGCTGTGGGATCCGGAAGGGAGAAAGAGATGCGTGCGAGATAGGCATGCTATGCTGGCATTACAATAGAGGAAATAAGAAGTGACTACTGAGCTTCCTAAAATCGTGCAATGCAACTAATGCATTGTCGCATACAAATCGTGCAATGCAACTAATGCATTGTCGCATACAAAAATTGGGTTGAGAAGAGCGATAAGTAATCACCCCCCCCCCCCCCCCCCCAAAAAAAGCACACAGGATGCCATTTGACTGGTATGAAGTCAAACTTCAAACCCCATGGGGATCTATGATACACCACCTATCCATTCTACACATTCTGTCCCCCCCCCCCCCCCCTAGCTGGCGGCAGCTTGAAAAGCAGCTCCAAAGATAAAGATAAACCCCTCTGTGCCGCCCCTCAGTGGTCAGTCAGCAGTCTGATGATGTCACAGAGGGGCATTCTGCCACTCTGGAACGCCACTCGCTGCATTCCACATTCCAGCCCCACGTGACCCTGTCCCCCTGCAGGGGCAGCAGTGGAACGGAAAGTCGTCTGACACACCGAAGGAAGAACAACACCGAGATGGAACCCTCGTGCCTTCAGAGGTGTCCTTTTCAGTCAGGCAATATCATGTTACTGGCCCTGTGTGGCCTGTTGTTGATGCAGTGGCCACGGAAACTCTGCTGAGGAACTGTTCAGCGCTGATGTTATGTAGCTGTCACTTATGTACCTGTTGCAACATCACTGTCTCCTCTAAATAATCATATAAGACCTGTCATATTGTATAACATGTCCTCCATCGTGTAACATGAATGATACAACTATTTATTTTGCACGAGATCCTTACAGTGGTAGCGCAACAGCAACAACAACAACTGCAAAACGTAGGACAGACAACTTGGCAACCGATGGGTCTGTCAACTGTATTTACCCCCATTGGAAAAGTCAGACAGACATACTTTGTCCTTGATTGAATTACTTAAATTGTTTTCAGTGGAGCACTTACCATTGGCAAACATACCAAGAGCCCTTATCAAACTACTTTGTGTTGCGTCATTATATTTGGGGCTGTTTGATACAATGTCAAAGATTGTACCTGGGTGGCTCTGTTCCTTGGTTACCGATGCTTCATGGAGCACACTGCACATGCACACTTACTGATAAAAATCATCTAAACACAGGATATGTCACCATAACACAGGATATGCCCCCATAACACAAAGGAGGAGTCGGCTTTAGTCCCTATAAAACAACAAACATAGACAGGCATAGCAAACATCCCCTACAAACATGTTGAGCTAATGGCCAACAGCCAATACTGAGGTGTGAGGTAACTTCCAATTACTAGGTTTGGATTCTAAGTAGGCAACTGTGCAATTAAATGATCTAGCATTTAGTTAAATGTGTATTTCTGGGTTAAAACGCTCTTGGTGCACTTGCGTTACAGAAATCGTTTTCTCTTCACTGCAAACCTTTAGGTTAGCTAGGTAGGTCACTTGAAAACAAATTGTAATTTTCAATAACAACCTAGCTGTTAGTCATCCAGGTGCATGTTTTTGTGTGTTTGAACATGTGCATTCTGTCAACATCTGCTGTGGGGCTGCAGCACACATAACCAGACACCTGCTTGTGGCTGTGTGTACGAAGAAAGAGAGAGGGAGAGAGATAGAGGGAGAGAGAGCGAGAAGGCAGGGCTGGTAGAGCTATGAGTCTGCTGTAGGGCTGGGAATTGCCAGGGACCTCACGATACCATATTATCATGATACTTAGGTGCCGATGCAAAACGTATTGCGATTCTCATGATTCAATGTATTCCGATTCAATACTGTGATTTTATTGCAATTCGATGTTCCAAATTTTGCTCACCATATGTCTGCTGCAGAGGGATAGGAGAAAGCCATGGGAAAACTAGTTTACTGTTTGGTCCAGGTACAGCCAACTAGCAGCAAATAATATTGCGATATTGTCAAAATGATACGATATATCTTAAAAAGCAATATCCCGATATGTAACTATCTATTTCTTCCCCAATCACTAGTCTGCTGGGGACTCACATTGAGAATCCGAGCAGCGGCAGGTCTTTTAGACATCCATTATTATTCCCTAGCATTCACTGCCCTCTGCTGGTCAAATTGATGTACAGCTAGAATTGAAGAACAAAAACATGACTTCTTTGCTGTGTCAGAAATAAGACCATTAGTACAGAGGGCTCAGAAATGATTGACACCCTTGATAAAGGTTAGCAAACATGCCTGTATAAACTAAATATTTCAAATACTGAGTTATATTGTGTGAAGAAAATTGGGAAGTCTCTGAGAAAGAGATTTTGTAGCAAGTCATTTTCACCTTGCAAGGATAACAGAACTGAGCCTTTTTCTAAAATGTTTTATGAGATTGGAGAACACATTGGGAGTGATGTTAGACCATTCCTCCATACAGAATATTATCAGATCCTTGATATCCTTTGTCTGCGCTTATGGACTGTCGCTCTCACACTAAAAGGGAATTATCATGCTTTTCACAATTCTGTAGTATTATTCCAACCTCATAGTGTGGAAATATGTATAAATACAGGACAAATCCAGTTTTTGCTTGCACTGGGCCTTTAAGCATTGAGCGTGTGCATGTATGCACATTAATGAACTTATACATGTCGTCATTGTATACAGTCAGATCATTGAATTTACTTACTTGTAGGGATTCTCTGAATTGACAGATTTGCTCAATAGCCTAATCCAAGCACTTTTTCATCGTTATAGCATTTTCTAGTCCTTATTCCTGGAAACATGAAAGTGTGTGCCAGGGATGATGACCATCCATGCAACCGGAATTGATTTTACCGGCAATGGGGTGGTTTAGGCTATATGATTGCGGCCTATTTCTCTCTCTCTCACACACACACACACGTGGGAGAGCTTCCCAGAAGTCAGCGGTCACAATTCATCAGCTCCTTGAGCCTCCACCGAGATTTACGATAAGCATCCCGTTTTCCCAGCAACTACTGACTGAAAAACGGAGATCCATCTCGCCATCATCATCTTGTTTCCCTCCATTTCATCCTCCTCTGTAGCCTACTCTCTTCTATTCATTCCAGAGAAGGAGAGGCCGCTCGAGAATTGCATTATTGAAAGCACTCTCCGCTGTTTTGTCTTCGGGCCATGACTAAGATCACCACGGTCTTCTAAATGTAGGGCAAATGCAGTTTATGTAACTACCTCTTCCACATTTACAGATCATATCAGTAGGCTACAGGATACGAATGCTCTTGTCTCTTCGCTCAACATAGTCTTATGGGCACCTTCTAAATTAGACTCCACCCTCCAAACCCCAATTTCAATCTAGCCTTAATGAAATAAGGCTAGATTGGATTAATAGATAAAAGCAGGTATTCATTCTACATGTCCGATAGCTTGATTACATTGTTAAGTTGAATCATAGGTTCATCGTTCACAGTGACCACATGCAGATGTCATACCTTCTATACAGAGGAGAGAGAAGTTTCCCTCAACCTCTGACACATACAGAATATGATTATCTTATCCTAGATCTGTGTTAAGGTGCAATTTCTAATTCAAGTTTAGTGAAATTTCCTATGACTGTACTTTCATTACAATAGCGCCATCATGTGGTCAAATGACTTAATACATATTGTACTTGTCTGCTGTTTGTCAGCCTGCCAGCAAGCCAGCAAATCAGCCTGCCTGCCTGTCCCCATGCCTAGCCTGGACTCATGCCTGTTTTGGGGTGCACGTGGCG
Organism: Oncorhynchus clarkii lewisi; assembly: GCF_045791955.1. NCBI lineage: Eukaryota > Metazoa > Chordata > Actinopteri > Salmoniformes > Salmonidae > Oncorhynchus > Oncorhynchus clarkii. The sequence goes on along the minus strand of NC_092152.1, from coordinate 41,320,665 downwards.
CAGTCCCTTGAACTCCTAGAACCATCTGGAACGCCTTGAACCATCCGGACCCACCTAGAACCGCACGCCTGGACAGTCTGCACTCAGAACTAAGGTACAGCTAGCGTACCGTATTATTCCCGGGGGGGTGCAAAAAATATCGAATGACACATAATGCAACTTCAAAAAGGTACACATATAATCTCACATGGTGCTGTTCAGTACCTTTTAGGGTACATGTGAGGATAATGTAGTATAATGGTATAACGTTCTTTCCCCAAATATTTTGAATATACACATTTTTAAAATAAAGGTAGAATCATCACACTGTCAGACACCTTGTTTTTGCATGCATTTACATTTGAGTCATTTAGCAGACACTCTTGTCACGAGAGACTTACAGTAGTAGTAAGTGCATACATTTTCATACTGGTCCCCCGTGGGAATCAAACCCACAGCCCCGGCGCGGCGTTGCAAGCAGAGCCACATGCACATTGATTGATTGATCTGATGCTACACAAATATAAATAACATACATTTTTCTAAACTAATCCAACCTGTTAGTAGTTGGATTAATTACACCAGTTACTGAGATGGTTGTTCCAGTTAGGTAGTCTCATTTATACGTAGAGCAAAAACAGAGAACATAGAGCAAAACAGAGAACACCATCATGTTAGTGAGAGTCCTATAGATGGGTCATAATTGTTTGTAGGCCAGACGATTTAGTGACAAGGCTAAGTTTCGGGATGTCAAACACTAGCTCTTTCACTGCGGATGTGGTGGATTGAGACTCATCCTATGCAAAAAAAAAACAGATGTATTTTTATGGGGAATTTTAAATCATGCTAATTAGATTTCCACAAGGGTACGGACATCGGCCTTAGTGGTTAATTAATGTTTATTAATTAGGAAAATTATGAATACAATTCCACCCATAAGGCCACTAGAGGGTGATTTGATCATTTGACTGCAGGAAAGGGTACGGTACGAACTTCAAGGGTACAATTTTGTACCTATAACTAAAAGGTACAAATGACATACCTTGCAGGGTACCACTACAGGGACAAGTGTATCCCTTTAAGAGCAAATCTTTGTTTCTAAGAGTGTAGACTGTAGGAATAACATTCCGGGGAAGATGCATGTGTTGGAATGATCATGTCAGTGCTGTCAGCGGGAGGGCTGTGTGGCGGAGTGTTAACCAAATGACAGCCAACTCCTCAACTGCTCCCCATCATCACCCTTTTTCACCTGTGTGAGAGAGAGAGAGAGAATGAAAGTGAGAGAGCTAGAGCGAGAGAGACAGAGAGAGAGAGAGAGAGAGAGAGAGAGAGAGAGAGAGAGAGAGAGAGAGAGAGAGAGAGAATATATGGCTCTTTGAGGTCTTGTTTTTGTTACAGCACCAGGACCAATAACCCACTGTGGTTTATACAAAATGCTCGAACCCAGAGTTACGCAAACTATTCTGATCATCTTCACCAAGGCCACACATGCAAAGAAACACACCAAAAGGGCCTCTCGTGAGAGACAGACAGTTAGTATGAAACTAATGCAGACCATTCAAATACTTTTCGGCTAGGCCACACACAGAGAGACTCAATAAAATACTCATAGTGTGTGCTGAACACACATCATACATACATGTTGTCACGCAGTCACAGACATGCCTATTAGTGATGGGCATTCCCAGTCTTTTCGGTGAGCCAGATCATTTAGATCCGTTCAGCTAAAAGAGACTGTAGGGGTGAGTGGGGTATGTTGAGCCAAAGGGGTAAACTAATTCTATGGTCCCCTTTTGATTAAGAAACCATACAGAAGGGCCTCCTGGGTGGTGCAGTGGTCTGGAGCTAGCTGTGCCAACAGAGACTCTGGGTTCGCGCCCAGGCTCTGTCGCAGCCGGCCGCGACCTGGAGGTCCGTGGGGCGACGCACAATTGGCCTAGCGTCGTCCGGGTTAGGGAGGGTTTGGCCGGTAGGGATATCTTTGTCTCATCGCGCACCAGTGACTCTTGTGGTGGGCCGGGCGCAGTGCGCGCTAACCAAGGTGGCCAGGTGCACGGTGTTTCCTCTGACACATTGGTGCGTTTGGCTTCTGGGTTGGAGGCGCGCTGTGTTAAGAAGCAGTGCGGCTTGGTTGGATTGTTTTTCGGAGGATGCATGGCTTTCGACCTTTGTCTCTCCCGAGCCCGTACGGGAGTTGTAGCGATGAGACAAGATAGTACTTAATAACAATTGGATACCATGAAATTGGGGAGAAAATGGGGTAAAAAAAAGAAAGAAACCATACAGAAAATGTATCATTTTACCAAATATTCTGTGCGGCAAGAAATCCCTGACAATGATAAGAGGGAGGAGGTCAGAGAACTGGCAGTGTGGTGCCAGGACCACAGGAGCTGATCGTGGACTACAGGAAAAAGCGGGCCAAACAGACCCCCATTAACATCGATGGGGCTGTGGTGAAGCGGGTCGCAAGTTTCAAGTTCCTTGGTGTCCACATCACCAACGAACTATCATGGTCCAAACACACAACGACAGTTGTGAAAAGGCCATAACAACACCTTTTCCCCCTCAGGGGACTGGAAAGATTTGGCATGGGTCCCCAGATCCTCAAAAAGTTCTACAGCTGCAACATCGAGAGCATCCTGGCCAGTTGCATCACTGCCTAGTATGGCAACTGCTTGGCATCTGACTGTAAGGCGCTACAGAGGGTAGTGCATACGGCCCAGTACATCACTGGGGCCAAGCTACCTACCATCCAGGACCTATATAATAGGCAGTGTCAGAGGAAAGCCCAAAAAAATGTCAGAGACTCCAGTCACCCAAGTCATAGACTGTTTTCTCTGCTACCGCACGGCAAGCGGTACCGGAGCGCCAAGTCTGGGACCAAAAGGCTCCTTAACAGCTTCTACTCCCAAGTCATAATTCTGCTGAACAATTAATCAAATGTCCACCCGGACTATTTACATTGACATCCCCCCTCCATTTGTTTTGTACACTGCTGCTACTGGCTGTTTATTATCTATGCATAGCCACTTTACCCCTACCTACATGTACAAATTACCTCAACTAACCTGTACCACCGCACACTGACTCGGTACCGGTACCCCCTGTATATAGCCTTGTTATTGTTATTTTATTGTTTTCCTTTTTATTATTTTTTACTTTAGTTTATTTGGTAAATATTTTCTTAACACCTCTTGAACTGCTCAAGGGGAGTGACTAAGACAGTTGGATTTGATGTATCACGACTCAGGATAAGACCCAGATGCAGACACAGGAGGCGGATAGTTCCAATCTCAGATATTTAGTTTAACACATGTGACAGGTAAAGGGCAGGTCGAGGGCAGGCAGAGGTTCGTAAATCCAGGTTATTGTCAGGCAGACACAGGACTGCAGGCAGGCTCAGGGTCAGGACAGGCAGAAGGTTCAGACCCGGGAAGACGAGAAACAAAAACTTGGGAACAGTAAAAAACATACGGGTACGACCTGACAAGACAAGAAGAACTGGCAAAAGATCAGGGTCTGACAGAATGTTAAAAAAATGGCTGCACTTACCTCACTATCCCTTCCCTGAAACCACAAAGAAATTGCAACTCTAATGTAAAGCCTAAAACGTTGCCTGCCATTATGTCAGTGTGACACACACATATTTATGGTCAGAGTTTTGGGTTATTTTCACTATCTTTTATTTAAGAGATGTGCACCTTGTTTTTCTAACTAGATACTCTGTCTAAGAATTTGTCTTCCAGACATTACACTGGAAGCATTTTATACTAAGTGTCACCACAAGGGGGAGACTGCGATATTTGGGAGCTCTGGTTGGTGATGTACTTTGACCTTGGCGCTAATTCCTCATTCTGAGCGAAGCTGTCCACAGACCAGACAATTTATTTCCAGTCTCATCATTTCCCCTGTTTTACAGGTCGGTATTATGTATTAACTTAAACACTTTATCGTTACTAGTAAGTAAAATATACTACGAACAGACAGTTAGCGGTTTTACAATTTGATGGTTTTGTGAAGTTGTTGCAAGAGCTTTGTGCTGTGCTGCTTAAGTAGAGAACAAAAAGGGAGAAATTGACTGACTTCCTGGGTTCCATTTATATGTTTCGTAGCTCCTGTCACTTTTATTTAATATCTCTATGGCTCCATTTAATCACGTAGACTGTATATGTAAACATTTCCTTTTGGTACTGCTTGGATCTTAAAAAGTTTTTATTATCTGGCGTTTGTTGTAAGGTTAGTAGCCTTGTGGCGTTGTCGGCGGTTCTTCTGAAATGGAAGATTGCTGCTCATTGTTACTCAGGGAGGTTTAGTCAGTTCCAATGTACTGTGTTTCTAGCTATGCATGCTAGTTCAAATGAACCGTTTGAAGCAGTGGATCGGCCAGTATGCATGTGTGTGTGAATGGTCTTGCACTGGGTAATGACTGAGTGAGAGTGTGACTGTGTTAGATACGTTTGGACCTAAATCCCATGTCCACGTGTGTATGTGATGGATGATGTACAGAATATGCGAGTGATTCTTTTTGTATGACATTATAAAAAGGACAATACGAAAGAGCTATTTGGAGAAACTTTAATCAATTCTGAGCGAAGCTGTCCACGATCCAGACACCTTATTTCCAGTCTCATCTGTTTTACAGGTTTATCTGCTGACCACCTCTGAGTCCGAGGCGTGTAACATCAGCTTTGCGACGTGAGTTGACCTGATCAAATTATTAGATGTACTGCAAAAATGCGTGTGGACCAAAATAAATTAGGCTCTATACTCTCTATCTATTGTTTCTGCATTGTTCATTTATGCAGATAATTGTCTGGATTAAAAAAATAAAATAAAAAAAGTGGTAGCAGTATGCAAATTAGAGAGCCAAGTGAAAGGCTCTTTTCACAGATGCGATTTGGTTCCAGACGTTCACCAAAAATATCTGTCTGTTCAAAAAGAGGTGTTCCTTCGCGAATGACCCATCACTCATGACCAGTAATGACAGAGCTATAGATGAACCAAACACATTGAGCTCCGGATGCCACTGTGATCTCACTGTAATGACAAAGATAGCAGAGGAATGGCTCGAACAGACATTACCATTCAAAGGATGTTCGATGATGGGTTGGACTACGTATTTAATGGGAAGGGAGGGGGAGGTGAACGTATGGCTTTGGGAGGGTTGGTAACAGGTGCAGGTCAGAGGAACATGTTCTCTCAGAGCGTGACTGTCTTCACAATGACACGTCAACAGCACATCAATAACACACACCCAACCAGGCTGTCATCCATGGAACAGGAAACTGCAAAACCACATGCTTCCTCCCTCGTTGCCATGGCGTCTAGCGGGACCACCCACTGTGAAGCCAAACAAAGGGGTGTTTCATACAGTAAGCTCATGAGTGGTTGAGGTGGGCTGGTGCTGACCGGTATGGACAACCGGCACAACTAATTCTCAACCAGCTCATCCTGGTCTTGACCACTAGAAAGCACTAGATATCCAGGAATAAAATACCAATTTGGATATGAGAAACCAAGATCAAGAACGGTAGCAAACCCCCTCACAAAAAAACATACTATATTAGGTATAGAGTAGTGCTTGTTGGTCAGAGAGACGGTCAGTTAGACTGATACGTTTATCAGAAAAACCATCAAACTATTCTGCTGTGGATCGACATTTTAAGACATTTTAAGATGCGGAAGCTACAAAATGACGCAGTCATTTTCCCCACTAATTATGATTTTTAAGATATGTGGCAAAGTCTTTAAAATAATTATTAAAATACCCTGGTTGATGGCTCGAAATGGAGCAGCCATGTAAAAAGCCGAATGTGAGATCATGCAAAGTGAAGAGGGAAAAATGGTTCCAGATTTTGGCAGTCTAGGCAGCACTCTGTGCAGTGTTCAACAACGGACAACTGTTATCTGCACTGACAGCCTGTGTTTGAGTAATGGCATCCACCGAATCCCACGCTAAATCAGGAGAGAGGGTGGGGGGACCCTATGATCTGAAAGCCTGTCTATCTGGGGAAAGAGACCCTATAATCTTAAAGCCTGTCTATATGGAGAGAGAGAGAGAGAGAGAGAGAGAGAAAAAGGAGAAAGAGGTAGAGAAAGATTTATCTCCAGAGTTCCCCCTCACCCTCCAACAACAGGATACAGGAAATGAGTTACTCGTCTTGGGTGAACTGACGCCTCTGTCTATATGCCTCTGGTCCATTCAGTTTATGAATGGCAGAGTGCGCACGCACATCTCTGCATACTGCTGAGCTGACATTGATGAGATGTGAGTGTGTGTGACTCTCTTTAGGGAGGGGGGGGGGGGGGGGGGGGTAGCAACAGCAATGTAAAGCACTGAGAGGTTTTGAAGTCTGGAGTGATAGAGGGGATGAGAAACAGGAGGTCCGATTAGTTTTGTATACCTCCTCTTTCTCATCCCTCTATTCCTATAACCTTTTCCTACAGTGGGATAAACCAGGGTCACACAGGGTTTCTTGGTTGTCGTAAACAAATCTACTTTGAAGCAAAAGCATACCCCTCACACACATGATTATGGGCTTACAAAAAAGAAGAGACATGTACCATGTCAGATATAGAGTTGAAATGTATTATATGTTGAGTTTGCATCCCAATATTACACTTTATATATATCACAGAAGACTGAAATATATATTTTTTAAAACAGTTTGACATAGAAACACTATATTTCCAGAGTTTACATTTCTATTTTATTTGATTAATTATGAAAACTATTGATAACATTCTACCCGTGAGACCACTAGGTAATTTGACTGCAGGAAAGGGCTACTGGAGAAAGAAAAGATTTAGGGGGAAATCAATATTTTACAGAGGGGCAGAGGAATACAGAGAGGCAGGAGGGATAAAAAAAAGAGAGTGAGGATAGAGAGAAAGAGAGTGATAAAGATAGAGAGATATAGTGCATGTGTGTGGGTGACAGAACAGGGAGAGATATAGGAAGAGCTTGCGAGAGTGAGCAAGTCTGTGTGTGTCAGGGCTGACTGCCTCCTGTCAGTGATGGAGGCTGATAGGTGCTTTAATTTTACCTGTTGCTGCAGATGTGGGAGGGGCCAGTCTGACAGGCTGATTCTTTACCTGTCATCGCTACCAAGGTGTGATGGTTAATCTGTAGAGCCCCCCCCCCCCCACACCTTCCACACACACCTTCCACACACTTGGTTAGACCGATTCAGTGACGCCGCCAACCATGGTTCAATGCTCAGAGACAGCCTGTCAATCGATGACACATCACACCCGCCCCCATCCTACCTGAAAATGAGTGTCTGTCAGTCTCCAGGGCCATGATAGGCTGATCGGCTCGGTCAGACCAGTGCAGATCAATGGCAGCCTTGAAGACATTTTTTAAATCAGCCACTACTATATTTAGTCTTTGGATGCATAGGTTTACTGTTGTTGTTGTTTTTTTTAGCACATTTCATGAATCAAGTCATGTGAATACATAAATATACAGTGCCTTCAGAAAGTGTGTTACAGCCTACATTTAAAAATGGTTTAAATGTATATTTTGTGACATTGACTTACACACAAAACCCATGTCAAAGTGGAATTATGTTTTTCAAAATTTTTACAAATTAATTCCAAATGAAAAGCTGAAATGTCTTGAGTCAATTAGTACTGTACTCAACCTCTTTCCTTGACAGTTCACATAATACGTTGCATGGAATAAGACTAAGTGTGCAATAATAGTGTTTAACATAATTTTTTAATGACTGCAGTACCTCATATCTGTAACCCACTTACAAATAATTTTAAGGTCCCTTAGTTGAGCAGTGAATTTCAAACACAGATTCAACCACAAAGACCAGGGAGGTTTTCCAATGCCTTGCAAAGAAGGGAACCTATTAATAGATGGGTTAAAAAAAAGCAGATATTGAAAATCCATCTGAGCATGGTGAATTTATTAACTACACTTTGGATGGTTTATCAATACACCAAGTCACTACAAAGAAGCAGGCGTCCTTTCTAACTCAGTTGCCGGAGAGGAAGGAAACTGCTGAGGGATTTCACCACGAGGCCAATGGTGTTTTTAAAACAGTTACAGAGTTTAAAGGCTGTGATAGGAGAAAACTGCGGATTGATCAACAACATTGTAGTTACTCAACAATACTAACCTAAATGACAGAGTGAAAAGTAGGAACCCTGTACAGAATAAAATATTGTGGTAAAGCAATTACCTTTATGTCCTCAATGCAAAATGTGATGTTTGGGGCAAATCCAACGCAACACATCACTCTTCATATTTTCAAGCATGGTGGTGGCTGCATCATGTTATGGGTATGCTTGTCATTGGCAAGGACTAGGGAGTTTTTTTATGATAAAAAAAACGTAATAGAGCTAAGCACAGGCAAAATCCTAGATGAAAACCTGGTTCAATCTGCTTCCAACAGACACTGGGAGACAGATTTACCCTTTCAGCAGGACAATAAATTAAAACACAAGACCAAATATACACTGGAGTTGCTTACCAAGATGACGTTGAATGTTTTGACTTAAATTGGTTTGAAAATCTATGGCAATACATGAAAATTACTGTCTAGCAGTATTCAACAACCAACTTGACAGAGCCTGAAGAATTAAAACGAATAATGTAATATTGTACAATTCAGGTGTGCAAAGCTCTTAGAGACTTTTCCAGAAATACTCACAGCTGTACTCTCTGCCAAAGGTGATTCTAACATGTATTGACTCAGGGGGTTGAATTCTTATCTAATCCAGATATATTGGTGTTTTATTTTCCAGGAATTTTCCTTTTTGTTTTTCAATTTTTCTTCCACTTTGACATTAGAGTATTTAAATAAAAAAAAATTAAAAAGTATGTGGTAAATCTGAAAATAGCAGACAGGAAACTAAATATAATAGAGAAGAAAAAATATGAGAATAAAGAATCCTTGACAAAGAGACCTGAGCACAATTTAGTGGTCATTACTGTAAGTCCACTAATGAGAGAGTAGCCAATTACTGTAAAGGCAGTTAGGGGAACCGTGTGAGTGCTTTGAATAAGTGGCATGCGCTGAGCAGGAGAGGGAGTGTGTGTATGCTTGTGTATGCTCTACGATGATGAGAGAGGTGGACTCAGTCCCATTTATATTTACGTGCACAGCCACTCCACCTTTCTCTTTCCACAGACCTAAACATAACCAAATAAAGACAAGCTAACACTGGTGCATGATGAACATACCGTGGTCAGAATTCCTCTGTGTCTCATCCAAGCTGTGTTGGACTATCTCTGCTCCTAAAGGAAACGAGAGAGAGATGTGAAAAAATATATACTGTAGTTGTTGTACACTTGAGTGTTTCATACAGTAAATCCTTGTTTTATTGTGTGCAGTGATCCCAAAAAACAATTTAGTCCTCTTCTCCTACCATGTATAAGTAGAATCCTGCACCACCACAACCAACAATCAAACCTTCCTACTTGTTATTCTGGATTCACACTTATTATTTGTGTTTGGGTTTGAATTAATTGGGCTAAGAATTATATGGAGGGGAGTTGCCATGATTTCTGTTATTTTCTCTTGGACACATGTCCTTGCTCTACAATCAGTTGCACAGTTCAGAAGAGACAGGTTTGGCAAATACGTAGCAGCCACAGATGACTGTGGTTCTTCCATCATCAGTAGCCGAGCATCTTCATCAGGAAGCCACGGAAGCCCAGTGAATCCCTCTTCATCAACCCTCTGTCTCTGTGGGCATCAGGAAACGTGTCATAACGACTCAGGATGCGTCTGACAGTAATAAAGATGTCTCACATTGTGTGCATCATCATTGAGTCACCAAAGCTATGGATGATGTTGTTTGTGGGTGACTTAAGCATGACTACGACTTGGATCGTTATGGACTCTATGGTAAACTATTCACTTAGGCCTAGTGAAGTCAAAAAGGTGATTTTCCTGTGTTTTATACAATACCAGTCAAAAGTGTCGATACACCTACTCATTCAAGGGTTTTTCTTTAGTTATACTATTTTCTACAATGTAGAAAAACAATGAAGGCATCAAAACTATGAAATAACACATATGGAATCATGCAGTAACCAAAAAAAGTGTTAAGCAAATCAAAATATATATATATTTGAGAATCTTCAAAGTAGCTTGATGACAGCTTTGCACACTCTTGGCATTCTCTCAACCAGCTTCATGACGTAGTCACCTAGAATGCATTTCAATTAACAGGTGTTCCTATTAATTTGTGGAATTTCTTTCCTTAATTTCTTTCCTTAATGCGTTTGAGTTAATCAGCTGTGTTGTGACAATGTAGAGGGGGTATACAGAAGATGGCTCTGTTTGGTAAAAGACCAGGTCCATATTACGTCAAGAACAGCTCAAATAAGCAAAGAGAAACGACAGTCGATCATTACTTTAAGAAATGAAAAATGAATGAAATGAAAAGTCAATGTGGAACATTTCAAGAACTTTGAAAGTTTCTTCAAGTGCAGTCACAAAAACGATCAACCGCTATGATGAAACTGGCTCTCATGAGGACCGCCACAGGAAAGGAAGACCCAGAGTTACCTCTGCTGCAGAGGATAAGTTCATTAGAGTTACCAGCCTCAGCAATTGCAACCCAAATACCTTCACAGTGTTCAAGTAACAGACACATCCCAACATCAGCTGTTCAGAGGAGACTGTGTGAATCAGGCCTTCATGGTCGAATTGTTGCAAAGAAACCACTACTAAAGGACACCAATAATATGAAGAGACTTGCTTGGCCCAATTTTTGGTTCCAGATTTTTGGTTCCAGCCCCCGTGTCTTTGTGAGACGCAGAGTAGGTTATTGGATGATCTCCGCATGTGTGGTTCCCACAGTGAAGCATGGAGGAGGAGGCGTGGGGGTGCTTTGCTGGTGACACTGTCAGTGATTTATACATGTAAATGTACATAATGTACATAAGTAACCTTTAGGATAATGTCTGATAGCCAGGGACTTATTTTTGCAATATAAGTAGTTAGGCTTTCGTAAGGTATTATGAGCCAATGGTCAGCCATTAGGCATTTATTCAGTAATCTTTCTTTTTTTGATCTAATAAATGTGTTTATTCATTCACAACTAGGCTCTTGCTGGGCTCAGCACATGCAGTGTGGTCCACTGGTCTTCTGGTACCAGTGCTGTGGGAAAGGATGCTGGGCTTAGCAGAGACAGCTCAGAGGTGAGTGCAGTGGAGGTGGGAAGAAAACAGAGAAACCCATGTACTGCCACTTCCTTAATATGTTGACACTCGGTGATGTGGCTGAAATGCCAAGGCTGCATTTTTGTCCCACTCTGCCCCTGAACTTAGCCTTAAGATGCTTTTGGGAAATCCAGCTCATAGCTGTAGGAATCTACTGTATATTGTGTTTATTGGTTTGGTGTGTCCACTTGATTTGAGGTCGAAATGAGTATGTCCTAAGCTGCCATATACTGTATACAAAACAGTTAGTCCTGCCTTTGCATCTGAAAAACTGACTTGATCACTCTTTTATCTTACAATGCGTTAATATATGCCAAAAACAATTAACAGTCATGCATGCATACATTTTTGCATATAGGTGGCCCCAGAAATCAAACCCACAATCCTGGCGTTGCAAGTGCCATGCTCTACCAACTAAGCCATACAGGCCCCTGTTTAGTATTAAGTGCACGTAGTCTTTGGTTAATTAAGCCATCTTGTGCCATGATAATAAATCCCAGATTAAATCCCATATTATATAATCCTACATTAGCAATAGAGAATATAACAGGCACCAAGTACTATGGCATCTTTTTAAAGAAGAGGCATCACTGTGGCATCACCGGAGCTAAGAAATCGTCACACAGTTTAAGCCGTGTTCTGAATATGAAGACTTAGCTAAATCTCTCAGCTTTACTTTATCTCATATCAGACACTTCAGGCAAAGTGCTGTGGGTTGGAGTTTTCACCCCCACGGTCTGATTCGTTAGGGGCTTCCTTCACCGCAGCCACTATCCATATATCTCCTCTCCTCCCTCCAGTCTAAATTACTATAGTCGGCTGCTCCCCATCTCCTCCGGGGATTAGTAGAGCTAAACGCAGAGGGGCTCAGTAGTATATGTGCGATGGCTCCTCCTCGGGTCGCAAATTCAACTAGTGATTGAGGGGCGCAGGGAACTTCGTGTGGCCCCTACTGAGCAAGCCAAGCTGTGAGGCGCCATGTTGCCAAAATGACCTCGAACCGACATTAAAGCAACCTTCGGCGGGATTTAGCGGGCTGGCGCTCTCGCTGGAACGCGATGATAAGGCTGCAGATTAACTGATGAGACTGGAGGGGATGAGACCAACCACCACGATACAGGAGATTAAGGAAACACACCTACACACCCACCCACACACACACACACACACACACACAAACACACAAAACCGAAGGCATTTGGTCAGCAGAAATCTGACATCTATTTTAATGTGATTTGTTACATACCGCATATTGCTCTGTATCGTTGCAGGTGGCTGTAGATCTATGGGCAGAATTAGTGTAAAAGGTTATTTAAAAATACGCTAACAGGTATTTGGTCAGCAGAAACATCACATCTATTTTGATTTGATTTGTTCCTCCACGCGTACAGCTCTCTATGCATCTTGACAGGTTCGCAGCTTTAGAAGTACCTGAAGAATTGTACAAAAACATATGATAGATGATTTAATCTTCAAAATGGAAAGACATCGTTAGGTACCTCTATCAAACTGTAAAAAGCAGATCCATTAATCGAAGGCAAATATTCATCACCGATGAGATCACCTTAAAGGGGCAATCTGCAGTTGCTTCATCCATTTTTGGAATTATAAATTCATTTTATATACACTCCCATTCATTCTTGAAGAATATCCTTTTTAAAATGCCTCATGAGCTTCGTTCAACTGTCTTACCCAATCAGAATTCCAAATACTAACGTGTTTTACTCCAGCGTTTGGAAACATTGTAAATGTAAACAAAAACACTGTATAGCCTCAAAACATGCTTAAAACTATAATTGTGCCATCTTGGATGGTCAATCTTTGCATCCATAGCTCCATCTAAGAATTTGAGAGTGGTTACATTTCTCCAGGCGCCATCCCTTTGCTTTTTTTACCAAAACACTTTATTGTTTCAACTGCAGATTGGCACTTCAACCATAGATAATCCAGAAAGGTTTACACAGGTTAGGACACAGATAATAAACTGGAGGTTGGGCACAGAGCAAATTCTCCAAAAGCTATTCACCTGAACAACACAATACCTGAGTGCAGAAAGAACATAACAGCTGTCACGTGTGCTCCCTCTCCGGCCTCTAGGTCACCAGGCTGCTCGTTAGGGCGCACACCTGTCACCAGGTTTCGGCGCATAATGACACTCACCTGGACTCTTATCCCCTCCTTGAATACCTGCCCTATATATCACTCCCTTTGGTTTCTTCCCCAGTCGTCGTTGTTTCTGTCCCTGTGTCAGTTCTCTGCGGTGTTCGTGTGGCCTCTTGTTTTGTATTACGTTTACTTATTAAAACACTCACTCCCTGAACTTGCTTCCCGACTCTCGGCGCACATCGTTACAACAGCAAGCATTTACTGTATATCTAACCCTCCAGAAGCAGATCTGTGCAACCTCATCACTGTGTACCGTCATCGCTCAAAACATTACTCCTCTCTAACAGTGTGTGGGTTCATTTTGGTTGCTTCACCCCTGCTGCAAGGCCAGGAGATCACCCTCCCATTTATATTGGCTGAGCACCAGCTCTCACTGACGGCCATGCTGCTGCTCTGACAGTGATGCATGGAGACTTATCGCTCTGTCGGCAGAATAACAGGGCCGTGCTATGTCCTGCATGATAATAATATCAGTGGGTTGTAAAAGGAAGCCTGTAGGCTTAATCAATAGCCTAATTACAGTCATGGAAAATATTATGTCATTGCCTGCTCTCCAGAGGGGCTGATTAGCCTTGTGTATTGTAATCAGTGGAAGACACATGAACAGACCTGATGAGTCCTCTCTCTCGGGCGCCAAGTTGTCCAAGGGAGAATAGGATGGAATAGGGGAAAGGGGGAAACCTAGTCAGCTGTACAACTGAATGCAGAATAGGACTGACAGTACAAAGATGATGTCATAGAGGATAAACAGGAAATGGGGAGTGATTCCATTCGCAGATTAGAGACGCCGTCCGGTTCATTCAGTTCGACACACTATGAAAGTGATATGGACTTTTTTGGCATCTTGTTATTGTTTGACACGCCTTTATAGAGACTTCTAGTGTGTGCCATTCTGAGTGACATTTATAAAAAAAGACAGGTGTTGGATGGGAATCTTGAATTTAACAACTGTTGCCCCTATTGTTCTTTATCTACTGTAATTTTAGACTCAAAGACGTTTGCCTGTCCACTTACTATTGGCTTATAATATTCCCTGGATGAGTGTAGTGTCAGATAAAGGCAGGGCCTACCAGATGTTTACCTTTCTATTTACAATATAACGTTGTTAAACCGACTTAACAATCAAGTTAAGCCCGTTTCTTACTCTGTATTGCAAAGTAACAGGTTGTAACTAGATGCTGGAGCGATTGTGTTTCTCTGTAGCCAAAGTTTTGATTGAATATGTGCATGTCCTGTCTAAGGAGCTGTGATGAGATGTGTGAGTTAGGCCTAATCCAATCTTCAAGGTCCACAACACAACAGCTTTCTGGCATTACCAATGTTACCCCCACTCTACAGACTCAGCCACATCAATACTCACTGAATGTTGTGTGTGCTGAATGCGAGCAAAGAAGTAGATTTAATTTTCCTGGCAGACTTGAAAACAAACATATTACGTATGCCAAAAGCACATATTATGTATGCCGAAAGCACTCTGATATTTGAATAATGAAACAACTCGACATTCAGATCGGAGCATGGCTCTTTTCAAGCAGAACCTGCTCACTCAATTTGTTTGAATTTGACATAGCTCACAAACTAGTGGGCAACATTTATTCTCCCTCATTAAGCATTGTTCCCGTTCAAGTTGCATTCGTCTTCTGTTCCTCAACATGCCAACTAGAGTTCCCATCACACATACTGTTGGTAGCCTACTACAGGCTGGCAAGCGACTGCTCCTTCAAGAGCCCTCTAAACACAACTACAACAAAACACAAAATGTCACGATTATGTACGTTTCCCCGGCAAATACAAAGGGCTACCTCTTCACCTGTCAATCTGACCATTAACATTCTGTCAGCTCCCCAAACCAAGCTCCACATTTTACTTTCCCACATTGCAGAGCAGGGAGTTTGGACAAAAGAGGCCTACACTGATGACTGGATTACCTCACGCCCTCTCACTGAAGTGGCCGGTCAGACTGCTATGTCTATCTTCTTTATAAATGTACAACAGAAAGAGATGGAAGCAGAGAGAGAGAGAGAGAGAGAGAGAGAGAGAGACAGAGAGAGAGAGAGAGAGAGAGAGAGAGAGAGAGACAGAGAGAGAGAGAGAGAGAGAGAGAGAGACAGCGAGAGAGACAGAGAGAGAGAGAGAGAGACAGAGAGAGAGAGAGAGAGAGAGAGAGAGAGAGAGAGAGAGAGAGAGAGAGAGAGAGAGAGAGAGAGAGAGAGAGAGACAGAGAGAGAGAGAGAGAGAGAGACAGAGACAGAGAGAGAGAGAGAGAGAGAGAGAGACAGAGAGAGAGACAGAGAGAGAGAGAGAGACAGAGAGAGAGAGAGAGAGAGAGAGAGAGAGAGAGAGAGAGAGAGAGAGAGAGAGAGAGAGAGAGAGAGAGAGAGAGAGAGAGAGAGAGAGAGAGAGAGAGAGAGAGAGAGAGAGAGAGAGAGAGAGAGAGAGAGAGAGAGAGAGAGAGAGAGAGAGAGAGAGAGAGAGAGAGAGAGAGAGAGAGAGAGAGACAGAGAGAGAGAGAGAGAGAGAGAGAGACAGAGAGAGAGAGAGAGAGAGAGAGAGAGAGAGAGAGAGAGAGAGAGAGAGAGAGAGAGAGAGAGAGAGAGAGAGAGAGAGAGAGAGAGAGAGAGAGAGAGAGAGAGAGACAGAGAGAGAGAGAGAGAGAGAGAGAGACAGAGAGAGAGAGAGAGAGAGACAGAGAGAGAGAGAGAGAGAGAGAGAGAGAGAGAGAGAGAGAGAGAGAGAGAGAGAGAGAGAGAGAGAGAGAGAGAGAGAGAGAGAGAGAGAGAGAGAGAGAGAGAGAGAGAGAGAGAGAGAGAGAGAGAGACAGAGAGAGAGAGAGAGAGAGAGACAGAGAGAGAGAGAGAGCAAGATAAAGAGGGAGACAGAGAAACACAGAAAGAGAGAGCGAGAGAGAGACAGAGAGAGAGAGAGAAGTAGAAACCATAGAGAGAGTGTAGGAGAGAGAGACCTCCCTGTTCTGCATTCAGACCAGAGTGTAGGAGTAGGCCAAATGGGGCAATTAGTGCAGATGGAGAAAGGAGATAGTCCAGTGTTTAGAGTAGACCCTGTTACCTCACCAGGAGTGCTCTAGAGACATCATTCACCCTACATGACCCCCCCCCCCCCCTCCCCCAATTCCACAGTAGTACAGTATGTAAACTCTACACCACAGACACATTGAAACACATTGAGTAAAATATTGCAGCCCTTATGATTATGGATAAGAAGTGTATCGAGGTCCTCTGCATGCTAAATTGTTTGTCGTTGATAAGGTATCCAGGTTAAGAGTTGGGAGCAGTAGTGTTAGATGGAATCATAGCTTGAATAGCTCAAAGCTGTTCGTGGTAGGTGACGGAGTTTTTCAAATCATAAATGAATTGGAGAAGCAGGTAATACCTCACTGGACCGAGCTCATCGATTTTGACCTGAGAAAAAAATCTGTTTGGCAGACACTGTGGAACGCGAGGTGCTGGATTTACTGACTTAACCTTGAGCTGCTGAATCATTTTCTTTTCATTTGATGAAGGACCAAGTGTTTTATCTGAGACATTGAGAGTTCACTCTACACCTTCGGTGGTATCATGCATTTAGAAGAATAGGCGGGTGATAGTCAGGGTTTTAAATCGTTAAGGACTGCAGTTGTGTGGCTAATTGAAGAAAATATGAATTTCATGAACAACTTTTAAAGTAGTGAGTATTTTTTGTAAGTCAATCTTTTAATGCTCCAACGTGCAAAGGCTAAATATTCCAAAGGCTCCATTATATCTACTGTGATGTCGGCCCATCAGGTTGCTTAGGTAATTGTGTCTGACATTCTTTTGTTTAGCAACAGGCTGAATCCTCCTCAGCTTGAGGCTACACTCCAGACATCTCTACACCAATGAGAGATGGCAGAGAGAGAGAGAGAGAGAGAGACAGAGACAGAGAGAGAGACAGAGAGAGACAGAGACAGAGAGAGAGAACTGTGACCGACATTCTGCATTGGCCGTAGAAAACAAATAGATTTTCTCCAATTGGATAGTTCTGGTATGGTGGCTGCTTTGGGCGAAGGGGAATAAGAGATATGTCATAGGCACTTAACCACATTGGCCAACAAAATGAGGAGTTGGAAACCCAGAGGCGACAATACTGAGGCTTTGCTATGTTGGGCCTTGCAAAGCCCATTTTCTGTATGCTATTGGATAACGATAGCTTCGCCCTGAACAGTTGAAGTAACGCTTTAACCTATCCTGTGCTTCTGGTCAGCGAAACTTAAGAATCAATATTGTCAACTGACTGGTCGTATCAAGGTTAGATCTTCAAAGCTGTGTAACTAAAGTCAGTGGGTGCTGTTTGTCCTGTACGTTTGATTTTATGGTTCCTGGAATGTCATGAGGTGGCTGTAGATCACTGCAAGGGGCCGAGTCCAATATGTCACCCCACCAACGGCATTACGACTAGGGAGTTTAAAGGTGCCGAAAGTGGAGAGTTCTAAAACTGTCACTCCAGTGGTGATGCTTGGGCAATTAAAACGTGCAATTAAAGCTTTTTATAATCAGCACTTTCACTGAACTGGTGTGACAGGATTAATGGCCAGAGTTGTGCTTTAAATTGCCAAACGCAGACTCTGCCAAGAAATGTTTTTAGATTTGTGTTGAATGGAAATGGAATGAGGAGTGAGTTATAGTGGGGATGGAAGAGAGTGATAAGAGCAAAGATGTTTTTTTGTTTTTTTAACTAACACAAGATTCACCGTTTCCATTGATTCATGTCGTTTCCATTGGGTGCAAATTAAGCATAGTGGGCGGAACAAGCAAAGAGGTGAGCAGAGCCAAGCACAAGCTATCGAGATCCTATTGGCGCGTTCTAGCATGTATTTGCATATTTCCAGCCTACTCTGTGAAGTATGTGTGTATGCGCAACAATTAAATTAGCCCTCGTACTCCTTCTAAACAACGCCATTTTAAAAAACTTTGGCAAAGGCTAAAGTCTACAAAACTTATTCCACTCTGTTAGTAACAGATTCTTGTTTTGGGAACAGAAAACTGTCTTGAGATCAAATGTTTAATCGATGAAAATGTCAGCCCAGGTCCCAATCGCTCCATACTCTCCCACTGCCAGCCACTGGGCTTCCATTACTCACCATATTTAGTGGGGAGTGGAAATTCCAACCGGATGCTTCAGATTTATACATCTGGCTCCCATGTTCTATCTGTGGATAAGATGAGTGTTGCCTGAGTGTGTAGGCCTAAATTAGGGTTAGCTGGGTTTGTGCTTGTGCTTGAGAATGTGTCTATGTGCCTGCGTGCATACATGCATCCTTAAAACAGAGGAGTAACCATTGGTCCAAAGATCTATGAAAATATAACTCATACATCACCATTTATCTGAGCAATTTCCATATCATTATTTGGGCTGTGCCATGTCACAGGATCACAGCAACAACAGCCCTGTGTCACCCAGGCCATGGGAGAGTCCCCAGCCGTACGCTTAGTGATAAGTCATAATAAAGACATACAATAGAATGAGATGTATCTTTCTCTCTCTCCCACTCCGGATGTATGTGTCTGCAGATCTTGGCTAAGGAGAGTCTGAGGAAAATGATGTTGTGTCTTTGTTTTCAATAAAACAAAACAGTAAATTATTTAGGGGCAAGCCAAAGTGTGCATCCGCCTCATTTGTATTCTCATCACCACGGTGATAGATGTGACATGGTGATAAATGAAAGTGCTGGGGTTTTAAAAAGCGCTTCCTGTGGAAACCAAGGACAGATGGGTATATTTGTTGTGAGGGCGTAGTAGAGGAAAAATGTTACTAAATGAGCAGGACCCGGCACTGCCAGATATGAGGCAACATAGTGTCTGAAAATCAAGATGTCAATGTACAAATACCATGTTTTTTTTTGGGGGGGGGACTGCTTGATGTTGATATTTATTTTATTTCAGAGGGATCTTGCAAGACATCAGCAGGGAATAACCATCATGTGTAATGCACATAACGAGGTGAGCTGGCTGTGAATGTTAATTTGTCCAATTATTTATTTTAAAACGCCCACCAGGGGAAAACATTTTTCAGCTGAAAGATGATGCCCAGATTACCTGTGATGTTGCACAATAATTTAATTCAATAACTTATCATTTCAGTCAAAGTATGATATAGTTGGCCTTGAACAGAGAAGTTAAACGTAGGATTTTTCAGTGTCTTATGTGTTTCATGATAAAATTGCATACATTTACAGTGGGGCAAAAAAAGTATTTAGTCAGCCACCAATTGTGCAATTTCTCCCACTTAAAAAGATGAGAGAGGCCTGTCATTTTCATCATAGGTACACTTCAACTATGACAGTCAAAATGAGAAAAGAAATCCAGAAAATCACATTGTAGGATTTTTAATGTATTTATTTGCAAATGATGGTGGAAAATAAGTATTTGGTCAATAACAAAAGTTTATCTCAATACTTTGTTATATACCCTTTGTTGGCAATGACAGAGGTCAAACGTTTTCTGTAAGTCTTCACAAGGTTTTCACACACTGTTGCTGGTATTTTGGCCCATTCCTCCATGCAGATCTCCTCTAGAGCAGTGATGTTTTGGGGCTGTTGCTGGGCAACACGGACTTTCAACTCCCTCCAAAGATTTTCTATTGTGTTGAGATCTGGAGACTGGCTAGGCCACTCCAGGACCTTGAAATGCTTCTCACGAAGCCACTCCTTCGTTGCCCAGGCGGTGTGTTTGGGATCATTGTCATGCTGAAAGACCCAGCCACGTTTCATCTTCAATGCCCTTGCTCTCACGATACATGGCCCCATTCATTCTTTCCTTTACACGGATCAGTCGTCCTGGTCCCTTTGCAGAAAAACAGCCCCAAAGCATGATGTTTCCACCCCCATGCCTCACAGTAGGTATGGTGTTCTTTGAATGCAACTCAGCATTCTTTGTCCTCCAAACACGATGAGTTGAGTTTTTACCAAAAAGTTATATTTTGTTTTCATCTGACCATATGACATTCTCCCAATCTTCTTCTGGGTCATCCAAATGCTCTCTAGCAAACTTCAGACGGGCCTGGACATGTACTGGCTTAAGCCGGTGGACACGTCTGGCACTGCAGGATTTGAGTCCCTGGCGGTGTAGTGTGTTACTGATGGTAGGCTTTGTTACTTTGGTCCCAGCTCTCTGCAGGTCATTCACTAGGTCCCCTGTGTGGTTCTGGGATTTTTGCTCACCGTTCTTGTGATAATTTTGACCCCACGGGGTGAGATCTTGCGTGGAGCCCCAGATCGAGGGAGATTATCAGTGGTCTTGTATGTCTTCCATTTCCTAATAATTGCTCCCACAGTTGATTTCTTCAAACAGATTCAGTCTTCCCAGCCTGGTGCAGGTCTACAATTTTGTTTCTGGTGTCCTTTGACAGCTCTTTGGTCTTGGCCATAGTGGAGTTTGGAGTGTGACTGTTTGAGGTTGTGGACAGGTCTTTTATACTGATAACAAGTTCAAACAGGTGCCATTAATACAGGTAACGAGTGGAGGACAGAGGAGCCTCTTAAAGAAGAAGTTACAGGTCTGTGAGAGCCAGAAATATTGCTTGTTTGTAGGTGACCAAGTACTTATTTTCCACCATTATTTGCAAATAAATTCATTAAAAATACTACAATGTGATTTTCTGGATTTTTTTTCTTCTTATTTTGTCTGTCATAGTTGAAGTGTACCTATGATGAAAATTACAGGCCTCTCTCATCTTTTTAAGTGGGAGAACTTGCACAATTGGTGGCTGACTAAATACTTTTTTGCCCCACTGTATATCTGACTATACGTGTTTTGTGAGGGATGGCTTTTGTTAATTTGGAACCACTTACAAAACATGTACTGTACATGCTCACATCATTACTTCCTGCTCACAACCTGGTGCCAGTGTTGCCAACTTAGCGACTTCGTCGCTATATTTAGCGAGTATTCAGACCTCTTTAGCGACACATTTTCAAAAAAATGACTAGTGACAAATCTAGCAACTTTTTCTGGTGTTATTGGAGACTTTTGGAGACTGATGTGAAAGCAGGTATCGTTCTTACTCTTCTCAAAGACCCATCCCCTGTCCCCATCCCAAAGCACTCACAGACGGCCCAGTCCTCGCGCAACAGTCCCTCCCAGCTGCAGTCAGAGCAGGAGACGTTCACCTCTCCTCTTCCAGATTCAGTCAGAGCAGGAGACGTTCACCTCTCCTCTTCCAGACTGCAAATTAATCATGCATGCGGGAAGCCGCCACTGGCTGATCCCGCCATGGTATACATTCAGGGTGGGATGTAAATGTAAAATGTTCTTTGTCTAAAATAAATCACTGCACAAAAATAAATCACTGCATTTGACTCACACAGCCTCAGTCACTTACTCACCTTGTCCACTGTGTGTGTGCCTCTCTGTGACATAAACGAAACATCTAGCTGGTTCGCTCATCATGTCTCAGTCTAAACTGTACACTCAAAAATACAGAAAGAAGTGGGACTCAAACCCTGAATTCAAAGGCTGGTTGAAGCCGTTTATTGGAGATGATACACGGGCATACTGCCTGCATTGTAAGGCTGATTTCTACGCCAAACTTTGTGATGTAAAAAAACACATGACAACTCAAAAACATACTCAAAAGGCAAAGCCTTATAACAGTTCCCCCCAAAACAAGCTGCCATTTATGGTAAAAAATATCGACTCTGCAAAAAAGGCTGAGGCCACCATGGCATTAGCTTCTGCTGAACACTGTTCCATGCTGGCATGTGATGACATTGGAGAAGCATGTAAAGCTGCTTTCTCAGACTCCACTGCTGCTACCCACTTCAAAATGCACAGGACAAAGTGCACAGAAATGATTAATGGTGTTCTAGCACCATACTTTCTGAAGAAGTTGGTCGCAGATGTGGGTGACCAGCGCTTCAGCCTCCTCCTCGATGAGTCCACGGATGTAAGTGTTTCTAAGTACCTGGGGGTTGTGATAAAGTACTTTAGTGACACCAAGCAGACAATTGTATTGTTGAGTTAGAGGGAGGACATGCCAAATCTATAGCCCGTGCTTTCCTCGAGAAGTGTTTCTTAAAAAAGAGAAACTCCTGGGGATAGGGACTGACAATGCCTCTGTTATGACGGGGATTAACAATGGGGTCCATAATGTGCTGAAGGAGTATGGCCTAAAATATCTGGTTCTTATTTGCTGTGTGTGCCACTCTCTGCAGCTTGCTCATTTGTAGTTATAAAGATATTTAGGGTGTTTTTTACTCACTTTTTGTCTCTCCCACGACGTTATTCCTCTCTCCTACAGCGTCCATCACAATTACATGCACATGGCCAATTATGCAAATTAGGTGATGGCGTTATTTAGCGCCTTCTAGCGACTTTTAGGACAGCCAATCGCTACTTTCGTTCTGGAGCTGTTGCATGGTCTGACGGTGAAACAAAATAGCTAATATTATTCTGATGAGCTACCGATGTTCACTTGACTATAGTAAACAGCCTGGCAAGGCACACGTTAGTCGAACGATTTATCAGGGAATAGCTTCATGGCTAACGTCACCTAGGTAACATTAGCTGCATAGCTAGCTAGTGACATCAAAAGTGGATGAAGACGTGGATATGTGAAATGTTAACAACACTGGGCTATGTCTTAGTTTCTGGAGACATGTTATGCAGGGCAGCGCAAGAGTAGGCCTATGGGTCATGTTAGTGTTCAAATACTGGAGAGTTGAGACCACATCACGGACGCTGGACAGAGTGGATTTCAGTTGTAACAAAAGACAGTTTTAATGAGTCAGAGATATCTTGTCCCGCAGTTTTACGTGCACGGACCTAGTTCACATAACTCGGCAAGGAGCCAGGTGAAAAAGAGGCCTTATACTACGGTTACATTCATTTTTATACATAGAATAAAGTAGGTGGAGTCTTGTCGTTTCGGTCTTCTTGACTGGTCGGAGGGTTGGAGGCGGGCCTTGCTCTAGCCAGAGCGGGCCCCATTGGTGCACAGCAAAAGTCCTTTGCTCTTGGGACCGGCCAGTTAGAGGGAGATGAGATGTGTGTTTATATAAGGAAGAGGGGGTCAGTCTTATGGCTGGGTGTATGTGTTCTTACGACGGAATGTCTTTGTTTATATGAGCTATGTGTATGAATATTTATATAACAAATCCCCCTCTTCACGTCTATTAGACGTGAAAACTATAGCAGAAAGGTGGCGGTTGCAATCGTGGGTATACATAAGGTGGTGCTCCTAACCTTGTCTGGTTTGCATGGTGGGTCTGTAGGTGTAGTGCTACGTTTGGGACGGGAGTGATTGGAGGGAGTGATATCAGGAAAAGAGTTAGGGACATGTGTAGGGGTTGGTGTACGTGATGTGGCAGGGTGAAATAGTTGTTCAATTAACCATGTGAAAGTCCTAGGGTTACTCCAAATATCAGTAGGAATATCACAAATAAGGGACCAGATATCCCCAGCCTCACCCAGAGAGGGAGAAATTTCCCTCTAACTGGGCGAGGTTCCCTTCTCAGGGGAGGCGGAGTTTGATGCCGCATCACCTGAGGAAGGAGTGTCTTCATTTGGAATCGAATTTAGGCCGCTCAAATCAGCTCTGACTTCAGTCAGTGTTCTAGAAGGAATTGGGGCTGGGGTGCAATGTGTAAGGCGGTGCCAAGGTGTGCCTGATTTACCTTTGACCTGGACTGAGTGTGAAGTAACCTCCTTCACTTCGTACGGTCCAGTCCACCTGGGTTCCAGCCACTTTCTCTTGTGGACTTTAACCCTCACCCAGTCACCAACCTTTACCTTCAGTAGTGGCGTGTCCCCCGGCAGCTCCCCCTCCTGGACCTTGTGAACCTGGGTAGAGAGTGCTGCAGAGAGAACCGTCAGTTTTTTCACATAATTAGACATTACAATTTGTTGTACATCAAGGGCGGGCATATGACCTCCCTCCCTTGGTGGACCATGCATGACTCTACCAGTCATTATCCCATGAGGCACATACTTTAGCTATCTTAGCTTTTGCTTTTGGTTTGACGTTCCACCAGATTTTGGGATTGGGGCCTGTACACAGATCCAAATCTGTGGGTTATGCCAAATCTTTCTTCCACCTGTCTCAGGTGTTTGTTAAATGTGAGCCATTTGTCAAATTTGATTTGTCTTGGGATGCCATACCTGGGTATTAGTTTGGTTTGTAGCCACTCAAAGACTGACCTAATACCCTCCCCTTTTGTTAGTATTGCCTCTACCCATTTGGAGAACCTATCTACTATGACTAGGAGATAGAGTTTGCCTTTAGATAAATTTTCGGGGCCCATGTCGGTGTAGTCTATACTAATATCCTGAAAACATGCATTAGGTATTAAGTATGAGACCATTGGTGTTCGATATGGTTTCTTTGGGTTGTGTCTGTCACAACCATTGCATTCGTCACAAAATAAATCATCGTCATAAAATAAGTCAGTCATATTTTTTATGTGAGGGTGCCACCAGATGTGCGAGGCCTTTTTGGAGGGTCTTTAGTTTGCCTTCGTGTGTGGGGCCATGTGTTTCTCATAAAAGTTCTGGGTCCATCAGTGTGGCCTGCTTCATGGGCATGGGCTGAGTCTGTATAGATATTCAGTCTTTCCTTTTCCTCTGATGAGGACCTGCGTCAATCCGATGATTTCAGCTAATTTGGCCGATGCTGGTTGAGGGATGATGGCTGATTGAAGGGTGACATCACGAGGTGAGCTGTTTTTTCAATAGCTTTTGCTACTGCAGCAACGTATCTGGAGCATGTTGACTGTCCTACCTCAATGTGGTCAAGTTTGAAGAGTAGTACATCAAGACCCTTCTCTCCCCCTCTTGTTTCTGGAATAGGACGGATGAGGTGAATCCTTGCCTTTCAGAAACATCCAAATGGAACTTGTTCTTGTAGTCAGGTGCAGTCAGAGCTGCTGCCGCTGATAGATCTGTTTTCAGGAGTGCTATGGCTGTTGATGCTTCAGCCGTCCAGGCCAGGGGTGCATGGAGGTTCCTTGATCGTAGGATGACCGGTGCTGCCACCCCCTCTGGGCCACACCCAATGGTACAACACCTGATAGGTGGGGTCAGGTGCATCATGTCTTCGTCCCAGTCTGCAGTGTAGAGGCAGTCATCAGTTTCTGTTGCATTGAGTGTGCAATGGATCTCAGCTTGGGGAGTCTTATATGGGTGCAGAGTGTAGATTTGAGCTTTCAGTTGGTTGCACTTAAACTGGATGTGAGGGGTGGCAGGCCCTGTGGGTAGGCATTTTAGCCAGTACACTTCTTGGGCTTCAGACAGTGTGGTCATCGGCAGGAGTGGCATCCTCATCATTCTTACTGGGTGATCAGGTGATGAAGTGGGAGGTTTGGTTGTAATCTTGCTGCTCCTGCTGCATGTGGCTAGATTCTGGGTGGTTGTATGCTGGCTGTTGCTGATGCATGGGTGTGGGTCCTGGTTGCTGATGTTGCAGAGGTGGGTTTCCCCCACTTCCTCTTGCTCTCCATTGCTGTTGCTGCGGGGAGAGTGGTTTCATGCAATCTCTGGCAAAATGACCGGGAATTCCGCAGTTAAAACACTGGTAGTTTCCCCCTCTGTGTTGTCCAGTGTAGGGACCCCGTCGAGCCCATACTGGGTGTTGTTGTTGCAGGATATACTGCTGTGGGGGAGGGTATTGGGGTGGTTGGGCCCCCCTAGTGGCCGTGAGTGAGGCTGCCTGCTGTTGGATCATCTGAGAGACAGCCTGGGCCACTATTTGGGAGATGTCTGTTTTGGTTCCCGGCTCCTTCGTTTCTTCCGCCACCATCTGTTTCTTAGGTTTTTCTCCTTGTTGTGCTTCCTTCAATTGGAGTTTCAGGAGTTGTACCTGGAGGGACTGCACCTGGCTCTCAGCACCCCCTCTTTCCTTGTTGTGCTGGGTCACATGGTGGTGCACATGCGTATTGAATTGGGTCAGAGGAAGTGCAATCAACCCTACCGTTCCTCTGAGTTTGGTTTTAACATCTCCAGGACACCCGTTGACCACCATTTCCTTCCACATGCTGAGTGTGGTATCAGTGTGATCGAATGGTTCTTTGTGGACCGATCTCCATGTGGTCTTAGCCCTGTCCAGGTATGCTGCAGGTTGCTCACCTGGGTTGATTGTAAAGGAGGATAAGGTGGCATGGTTTCTTTCTGTAGGGTATGCTCTCCGTAGAACTTCCCATAATCTGGTACGGAAGTGGTCTATGGGCAGTGTTGGGGCCCGCCATCCAAGGTCAGCTGCTGTCATGAGGGCCTCCATGGTTCCGTGGTCGGTGGCTCTTGCTAGAAGTGCTTTCATGTCTCCTAGGCAGAGTTGCAGGCCTGACGTAAGTGTCTGCAGTTGAAGTAGCCACGCTGAAGCTCCTCCATGTAGGCTAGGCATCTGTCCCATCAGTGTTGTTAAATCAGTCATTTTCCAGGGCTGGTACTCCACAGTGTGTGCATCACCTGGTGTCGGTCGCAGGGGGTACTGTCCTGCCATCTCCTGCTCTCGCTCTCTTCTATCAGCAATTCTGGAGGACCGACGGAGTGTTTCGGACCCCATTGATTCGGTAACTTTGGTTACTGTTCCTCTCATTATGCCTTCCACACGGTAGGCTCCCTCTCTGTTGTTATCTTGGTTAGCTATTAGCTCCCTGAGTTCCTTAGCTCGAGCTATTGATGATTTCAGCAGCTCCTGCATCTTAGTCACGTTTGGAGCTCCCATCGGAGCTGGGGTGAGCACCATGTCAATTTCTTCTTCGTTTTCGATATCCATGTTCTGATGACAGTCCTCCCTATCCGTCTGATAGAAGTGGTTTGAATCTAATCTTGTTTGTAGGTGTCCTCTGGTTTCAGAGGTGAGAGAGTTCACAGAGGAGCATTGCGGCCTCCGTTCCTGGGGGAGGTCTCCTGCTCCTGGAATCCCAGTTTCGAACTGTTCACATACCATATGGCCAGCCGTTATCCCCAGGGTAATTTCCCCTTTTAACTCCCCTTGGTCTATTCTCAGAACTGGAGCCTGTATTGTGGGAGGTGCCCTGGGCAGGAATGGGTTGTGTGACGGGCTCCGGTGATTTTGTCCCTTTGAGTATGGCGGGGGCTGAACTGCCTCCATTGTCAATTGTGGATATAGTGAGGGAGAAACGGCCACAGGGGGAGCCGTGGGCAAGTTCTCAGGCGGAGCTTTAACATCCCCCGACGCCACAATAGCCACGCACATCATGTCTGGTGTGTTTTTGGGTAGCACCCTCCTACTCTCCTGTATGGCCCATGTACCTATCTTGAGCTCCCCCTCCGCTCTCTCTCTCTCTCTTGTACCTACTTTTTTGAACCTGTGTATCTTGTTTCTCTCCGCCTCACTCGCTTTTGCATGCTCTACTGCGTCCTCTAATTCTGTCTGCATATCTTGGAGTTTCCCCCCTGTAGGTGGTCCTCCGCTAAAATAACCTGCTTGTGTCCATCTTATCCGTAATCCTTTCCACACTTTCTCCACTTTCCCATACTGTTCTTTACCTCCCGCTCTATCAATCATACTCTGATCTAAATATTCATTGAATTTTAGTTTGGGCGTGGTAGCTGCAGACATTTTATCTAGTTCGTCTGATAATGTGTATAATGCGTTATTTAGGTATATTCAATCCTTACTATGTGGTGTTTATTTCTATCGTTGTATGCTTAGCCTGTCCCTGGTCGAGACCAGGGATGTACTGCTGTACTGGCAATGGCTTATCTCTTCCACCCCCACCCTCGCATACAAAGGGGGTTATCAGTATGTGACGCCCGCCACGTGTGTATTTCTCCGGTATTTTATTTGAATTTGTTCAGCGATTCGTTTAGGTATTTTCTAGAAATGATTCGGCGATTTCCTTTTGGAACAATATATCAGTGAATATATGCGGTTCTATAACAATTTTCAGAGTAATTCTAGCTCTTTAGGAAATATAGATAGAATTTCTAGACAACTAAGAGTTGTTCAGTGAATTATTTAAATACTTTCTGTAAACTATTCAGTAAATTCCTTTATGAACTTATATCAGTAAATTTGAGCGATTCTATAGCAATTGTCAGAATAATTCTATATATTTAGGAAATATGGATAGAATAGAAAAACCCCAAAATCAGTGTGTAGCTTTTAGCGTCTGTAAAACAAAGTCTGTACTAAGCTCGGCGGCTTATTTAAATACTTTCTAGAAACAATTCAGTAAGTTCCTTTATGAACTTATATCAGTAAATTCCAGCGATTCTATAGCAATTGTCAGAATAATTTTAAACTTTAGGCAATATCAACAGGAATGAAAAAAACGAAAATCAGTATTCCAGCCCGGCTGCTGTCAATCAAAGTTGCACGGCCATTCGATACTAAGGTGGCTTTGTCTATCAGCACGTGTGCCTAATAGCCCAGTTACGTATCCCAACCTACTCCGCGACAAACGTTTCTTTCAATTTAATTTCCCCCATCTCCAAATCATGGAATGTCAACTCTGGTTCATATTATGTTTATTGTTTGATGTGCAATAGCCACATCATTCCCGATCTCTGTCTTGTGGAACGCCAAACTTACATATCCTGTATCTACTCGACTACACCTCTTACAAAACCTATTAAATAATACACAGCTTTTTTAATAGGGCATTTTTCATGCAGATTCATTCAATCCAACCACACCTCCACAAGACCTATTCGATGTTATATGTATCAACAGGAGATTTTACTTGCAGATCCGGTTCATCTATCATTCAACTATAACCACACCTCCACAAGACCTTATTCGATAGTACAGAACGTATCAAAATAGGACATTTTTAGTTGCAGATTCGGTTCATCTATCATTAAACTATAACCACACCTCCACAAGACCTTATTCGATAGTACAGAACGTATCAAAATAGGACATTTTTACTTGCAGATTCGGTTCATCTATAATTCAACTATAACCACACCTCCACAAGACCTTATTCGATAGTACAGAACGTATCAAAATAGGACATTTTTACTTGCAGATTCGGTTCATCTATCATTCATTCATTCGTATGAAATTCTCATTGAATTTCCAACATCCATAATTGTGTCCTTCACGTGTTAAAACACAGCCACTATTTAACGTCACCTCTATACACAACCCAATACATATATAATTAGGACAGTTTTCTATGCAGATTTCAGAACAAATAGGGTCCCTGGAGGAATTTAACACATTGGTCAATCACAATTCACACATTCCTATTAAAATAACTGAGTATAGGCCCATTAATAAGAATATATATATATATATATTTTTTTTTAAAATTTTTTTTTACAAAACAAGATATCTTTAATCAATGTCTTAGGTTCTTATGTAAAAAATTTGGGCACCGATTCATACTCACGCCCAGTACTTTCTGATCAAAATTTGGTTTAGGCTATAATACAATATGCAGATTTCGATATAACGGGCTCTGCTCACCTTATATAGAGCGCTCCGATCAGATTTCCTGAGGCAAGATGAATGGCTGGGGAAGTCACTCTTCCGTCTGATTTTTTAGCCGTGATCAGTCTCGTCCTCTCACACTAACTTATCATAGATCGAATTCAAGAATAACCAAACTCTGCTACCAAGTTCTGTTAGTGTTCAAATACTGGAGAGTTGAGACCACATCACGGACGCTGGACAGAGTGGATTTCAGTTGTAACAAAAGACAGTTTTAATGAGTCAGAGATATCTTGTCCCGCAGTTTTACGTGCACGGACCTAGTTCACATAACTCGGCAAGGAGCCAGGTGAAAAAGAGGCCTTATACTACGGTTACATTCATTTTTATACATAGAATAAAGTAGGTGGAGTCTTGTCGTTTCGGTCTTCTTGACTGGTCGGAGGGTTGGAGGCGGGCCTTGCTCTAGCCAGAGCGGGCCCCATTGGTGCACAGCAAAAGTCCTTTGCTCTTGGGACCGGCCAGTTAGAGGGAGATGAGATGTGTGTTTATATAAGGAAGAGGGGGTCAGTCTTATGGCTGGGTGTATGTGTTCTTACGACGGAATGTCTTTGTTTATATGAGCTATGTGTATGAATATTTATAAAACAGTCACTAACTATATACACGTTTGGCTGGTGAAGTAAACTGTGCCGTGAAGTAAATCCAAATTACCAGTACTAGCTAAGGCTACTGCACCGCCTTTATTTTCACGTTTGGTTACGGGATACAAAATGCTGCAAAGTAATGTCAAAACATGCAAACTATAGTTGTAAGGACAAAACATAATTATGTTTTCATTTGCTAGCTAGCTTGCTTTCAATGATGGGAGATTGGGTGTACATAGCTAGTGAAATTAGTTTATCCCTCAATTTTGCACATCTGTGTTTAGCATTCTGTCCTATCCAACAGGTACCAAATGTGAGAACTAATATTGTAGTTTCCTATATGCCATTTTTTCCCCCTTAGGCTACCCATGCCAGTCCCCCTTTGCTCTGCATGGCCACAGAAGTGAAAACATTGCCAGTCAGACACCTCCCTCCCATATGTCACTGTCAAATTCATAGAATTTAGGCTATACATTCATCCATTAAAGACAGACAATATGACTATTCACTAACTCCACCTTTGTGTCTGTGTTTCACAAGTCAATACACAATAACAATTCAGCCTCACTAAAGTTTGTCCAGAAAAATGCAGTTTGCTGTGAAGTAGGCTATGGCACTGTAAATAACCTCATAACACACAAGCCCAGAAAACAAAGAGGATTTTCTCTCTCCTAAAAACAAATCAGGTCACCGTCCATGATTGTCCAACCCTGCTAAAATCCTTACACCACCAAGGTGAAGTAATGGGGCGGCAGGTGTTAGTGGGGTGGCAGGTAGCGTAGTGGTTAGAGCATTGGGCCAGTAACCAAAAGGTTACTGGATCAAATTCCCGAGCTGACAAGGCAAAAATCTGTCATTCTGCCCCTGAAAAAGGCAATTAACCCACTGTAGGCTGTCATTGTGAATAAGAATGTTCTTAACTGACTTGCCTAGTTAAATAAAGTAAAAGTAGAGTCAGGATTACAACAAGGCTAGACAATCATGGGTGGCTTGGCCCGGATGTACACAGTGGGTAGGAACCTGACTTTGTATAAAGTCAACCTGACTAGGTTGACTTTATACAAAGAGAGAGAATCCCTGGCTGATTCTCAGTTTTCTGGGATAAACTAAAAACAGCAACATGGTCATGTACGGACCAGATCCATGACAGACATAATGACAATTCAACAACCTACCTATGTGTTTCATGTGTCTTAAAGGTCTGAGGACTCCCGGGCTGTGTGATGCAGATCAAGAACCGAGGCTGAGAAAGCAGCAATATTGCAATATTGACATAAAGTGGGGATGTGGATGAAATTGTTTCTGAAAAATATCACAGAATGGTTTCATGTTTTGTTCAGTTTATCATTCAATGCCTGCTCTGATAGTGTTTACATAATCAACGACAATTAGAAGCTGAGCAAACAATGGAATGGAAAATAAATTATTAGTGTACAGAAAACCCACATGTTTATTATAGTCTACTCCTGCTCTCAGGTTCTATCACACACTGACTACTGAGAGTCCCTAATGTTACAATATGTTTGGGGACCACATTGAGATTTTAATTGATATGGGGGTCCTCATGAGCACCACTGAAATTAGAACCACAAGCCACCACTTCCTCCTCTCTTGGCTATAACCTTACTGGAACACTGGTGTTATTGTTCGGAGAATACAAGATAACTAGTAGTTTTGCACTCCATTCACATCAACAGTGTACACTTTTTGGTTCCAGGTAAAACTCTGTTGGGTTCTATGTAGACCCCCCTGGGGAATGGTTTGACCTGAAATCAAAAGGGTTCCACCTGGAATCGAAAAGTATTATTCAAAGGGTTCTCCTATATGGGGACAGCCGAAGAACCCTTTTAGGTTCTAGATAGCACCTTTTTTTCTAAGAGTGTAATATCTGGATGAAGTTTGATAAATCTAAGTAAATAATAAGGAACATGCGGTAGAATGACATATGCATTGTCAGATGTTTATTGATGGGAAATTCATTTGGTATAGAGTATGATTTATGATTTGGCCAAGTGAAAGGCTTATTCTAACCGGCTAATCAAAACAACGTGCAAGAAGTTTGGCTTCTGTATTAGTAGCTAGCTATAAAAGTATCGGTCCACATTCTAGCTAGTATCCATCACTGATACAGACAATAGTTGCTTTCTTTGGCCCCCCCCCCACCGAAAAGCTTTAGGGCCAACTGTTATATTGGTCTTCTAATAGCCAGCTAGTGGGGATATGTGTAAACATTACCGCTAGGTCGTTTCAGATGTTGTTTAGTTAGCTAGCCAAGTAGCTAACAATCTAGCTACATTTCGAGCACAATAGCTACTAACTGCCTAACCTTTACTCAAATCAAAGTTTATTTGTCACGTGCGCCGAATACAACAGTGAAATAAATACCTTACAGTGAAATGCTTACTTACAGGCTCTAAACAATAGTGCAAAAAAAGTTATTAGGCGAACAATAGGTAAGTAAAGAAATAAAAACAACAGTAAATAGACAGTGAAAACAGTAGCGAGGCTATATACAGTAGTGAGGCTATAAAAGTAGCGAGGCAACATACAGTTAGTTAGGCTGATTGAGGTAGTATGTACATGTAGATATGGTTAAAGTGACTATGTATATATGATGAACAGAGAGTAGCAGTAGCTTAAAGAGGGGTTGGTGGGTGGCGGGACACAATGCAGATAGCCCGGTTAGCCAATGTGCTGGAGCACTGGTTGGTCGGGCCAATTGAGGTAGTATGTACATGAATTTATAGTTAAAGTGACTGTGTATGTATGATAAACAGAGAGTAGCAGCAGCGTAAAGGAGGTGTTGGGGGGGGGCACACAGAGCAAATAGTCCGGGAAGCCATTTGATTACCTGTTCAAGAGTCTTATGGCTAGGGGGTAGAAACTGTTGAGAAGCCTTTTTGTCCTAGACTTGGCACTCTGGTACCGCAGTAGAGAGAACAGTCTATGACTGGGGTGGCTGGGATCTTGGACAATTTTTAGGGCCTTTCTCTGACACCGCCTGGTGTAGAGGCAGCTTGTCCCCAGTGATGTACTGGGCACTACCCTCTGTAGCGCCTTACGGTCAGATGCCAAGCAGTTGCAGACCCATGCCAAATCTATTTAGTTTCCTGAGGGGGAATAGGCTTTGTCGTGCCCTCTTCACGACTGTCTTGGTGTGTTTGGACCATTCTAGTTTGTTGGTGATGTGGACACCAAGGAACTTGAAGCTCTCACTACAGCCCCGTCGATGAGAATGGGGGCATATTCGGTCCTCCTTTGATCATTATGGAACTACGGTACCATTTATGTTTACGTAGTCTGTCCACGAGAGATTACTGGTGATGAGAGAGAGCATGGCCTCTTGTTCATGATAGTATCACTAGACCAGCAGTTTTATATTTTGAATGTGAGAAGGCAAGGTTAAATAGAAAGAGTTTATTGAATAAGGTCAATGAGTAGTACTCATGCCTATCCCAACCCAGTATGTTCTTGCTCTTCCCCCGTTGTTTTAGCTTGACAATTCCAATTATTTTTGATATGAAACCATATGAATACAATTGAGTTTTTTCTCCCTAAATGGATACATAATGAACAAACAAGACAATATTCATATGTTGTCAATCTATCACTTTTACGAGCCCATAATGTTAGACGTGCTAAGAAAATGGCTGTCAACAACATGATCTCTCTGTACTTCGCTCCATTAATCTTTCCCTTGATCCTGACTAGTCTCCCAGTCCCTGCTTCTGAAAAACATCCCCACAGCATGATGCTGCCACCACCATGCTTCACTGTAGGGATGGTGCCATGTTTCCTCCAGATGTGACGCTTGGCATTCAGGCCAAAAAGTTCCACCTTGGTATTTATTATCAGACCAGATAATCTAGTTTCTCATGGTCTGAGAGTCCGTTAAGTCACTTTTTGCAAACTCCAAGCAGGCTGTCTTGTGCCTTTTACTGAAGAGTGGCTTCCGTCTGGCTACTCTACCATAAAGGCCTGATTTGTGGAGTGCTGCAGAGATGATTGTTCTTCTGGAAGGTTCTCCCATCTCCACAGAGGATCTCTGTAGCTTTGTCAGAGTGACCATCGGGTCCACCATTACCCTGACCAAGGCCCTTCCGTTTGGACGGGCGGCCAGCTCTAGGAAGAGTCTTGGTGGTTCCAAACTTCTCCCATTTAAGAATGATGGAGGCCACTGTGTTTTTGGGATCTTCAATGCTGCAGAACTGTTTTGGTACCCTTCCCCAGATCTGTACCTTGACACAATCCTGTCAAGGTGCTCTACGGACAATTACTTCGACCTCATTGCTTTTTTTTTTGCTCTGACATGCACTGTCAACTGTGGGACCTTATATAGACAGGTATGTGCCTTTCCAAATCATGTCTAATCAATTGAATTTACCACAGGTGGACTCCAATCAAGTTGTAGAAACATCTCAAGGATGATCAATGGAAACAGGATGCACCTGAGCTCAATTTCTAGTCTCATAGCAAAGGGTCTGAATACTTTGTACGTAAATAAGGTATTTCTGTCTTTTCAAAAAAGCTGTTTTTGCTTTGTCATTATGGGGTATTGTGTGTAGATTGATGAGGGGAAAAAATTATTTAATCAATTTTAGAATAAGGCTGTAACATAACAAAATGTGGAAAAAGCCAAGGAGTCTGAATACTTTCCAAATGCACTGCACATACAAAGAGTACAAAACAATACAATACATTACAACAATCACAATTGTTACCAACATAAATTCTCCAGTTGCAAAAACATTTTTGCAGCTTGTTCCAAGACCAAGCAGCATCATAGGAAATTATATTTTTTCAATTTCAGTTCTGGCCTTAGGAACCGTGAAACATAGTAGCAGCTGAGAACGGAAACTATACGTTTGTGATGACCTTGTAAGGGAGGAGCACAGAAAAGTAGGCAATAGTCCAAGCACTGCTTTGTACAAAATATGTACCAATGCTTCTGCTTTCTCGTAGGAAGAGATGGCCACTAAATTGTGTCTACATACATGTAGACAAATGCACACACACTCACCCAGACACACAGAAACACATTTTTAATACTTTATTTGAATCTACCAATCAAATTTAGCTTTGCTAATCGCTATAGAGCGACACAAAAGGCACACATACACCAGAGGATTACATCCACGTATTGAGTAATCGTAATCACAAATCCCATTTAATCAGTTTGAGAAGACCTGCTAAAATAAATCCATTCCTCCAGCTGCCATGTTCAACACAACACATTCTCTGACCTTATGACCCCATTATTTACACTGTTTAACTGCCCCCCCCCCTCCTTCCTACAAACCCACCTCCTCTACCTCTACCCGACACCCCTCCTCCCTCCCAAAACCCCCAAATAAACCCACCTTCACATACACACACACACACACGATATAAACCTGCAGTGTGATTTCATAGAATTTTGTACTTTCTTGGCCGGGGTCAGCATATGGGTCTTAAAAAATAAATTGCCTCTGAAATGCTTTTCTAGCAGATGGCGGCCATCTTAGCTTATCGGCGAGTAGGAGCGGCTTTTGGGCCAGGGTGCGCTCTGTATCACACCACTCCCTCCCCGCCTGATTGAACATAGGTGAACCGACTGATTTACAGTCCCACTGTTCAACATTAACCCCCAGATCCAGGCTGAAATAGTTATTACTGATGACACCCAGTGTAATTGCTAATTTTACGCTTCAGCAGACACATTTTTCACTCTTCTTTCTCATTCTCCTCCTCCTCTTTCTTTTGATCTTTTTCTTACCAGTCTGATCTTAAGTTATTCACCCCTCTTTTTTATTTTGTTTTTATCTATCTCTCTGTCTATTTCTTACCAGTCTGATCTTAAGAGCTATTCATCCTTCTTCTCTTTTCTACACAAGAAGAGACTTAAGAGTTATTCATTCCTCTTGGCCTGGTGTCACTGGAGACACGGGGCTGTAATTTCAGGCCAGTTCATTATAATCAATACATCACCTACTCAGGCATGTTCAGACATGTTACTGTTTTTTTCCCTCTGTGTTAAATGGCTTCCCAAATTCCACCTTAGGGCCAAGTCATGCATGATGTTATGTACAGGTATGATATTTAATAATATGGATGTTAATGTTAAACTGTCCATTTAACTACTTCACTTCCTAATCCTATAATGCTTATATAGAATTAATTTGGTAACCTTTGCTATGACAAAAGGCTGGTTTTGGAGCAAATATCACTGGGGCCTTTGTCTCCTCCTCTAGGAATAGAGTATACAGCAGTGATATCACCGACAGATTCACAATAATTTCAGTTGCTAATGTTACCGTCAATAAAATCCTGCCCTGCTAAGGGCTAGCAACTTTTTAAAACCAACACATATTGCGGTTTGTATAAAGCAAACTTCTGTTGCATGAGGGTTGTCAACATTCTATGAAATATGCTCCTACATCCATTACACCTCACCTGTAATTAAACAACGCTCCCTTACACTCGCCTAACAATGTGTACACTGTCATCCCTGGCATTAGCAACGGCTATTCTAATCAACCCTAATGTCACTCATAATTGCACCTGGGATAATTATTCCACTTCATCTTTTGTGTAAGCCCCGTTGGAGTTATTTTGCCGCCCCTCAATGAGCAACAACGTGACATTAAACCCGTCATTATCGTAGCGTGCGGCAAAAGGTTAGCGTGTTTAGCTAGATTAGCGTACACGGAGTGTTGAGCCCGATAGGGGTGACATCTTACATAGGGAATGCCACAGACTGAGTAGTAAGATCATTTACACCTCCATCATTCCTCCTTAACACCAGGCCTGGTTAATTGCTGCTGTCGTGAGAGATCCTGTTAATGAGACACACTCTCTGCAGCCAAACCAGTCCACATGCCAGCCATTCAGGCTACACACTACAGGTGGACCAGCTACCATTCAAGCTACCGTTCAATACCCTCATTCAGCTATTGGGCCATGCAGAATCAAGCAACCGCATAAGCACGAATCTAGGAAGGGATTTTTCTGGTTTTGTGTCTGTTGTTGCTTATGCTATTTATTGCAACATCAAGCTGAAGATTGCAGTAACATAAAGTTTGCACTGATGAAGTTTCTCCTGTAATTATTTTTTCTCCAACTGTTGAACAGTGACAACATAAGCCTAACTACATACAGTGTTAGTCATACGGTCATAGTATTCATATTAGCCAAACAGATCAAATAATTGGTATGCAGCAATGTTACTAGTGGATGGTACTTTGTACCAAGGTCAGGTCCTCTGAACTGCAGTAGCCATCCTGTGACTGACTGACTGAAGGAGCCCCAGGAGAGGGCAGATGAGAGGCAGCAACTTATAAAGGCATTTCTATGCCGAAAAACAACCGTACATGCACAAATAACTCCCCATGTCTGTGCCAAAGAGGCTAAAAAGTCAAAAGGTCATGATCCTTAGTTGGCACATGCTCCCTCTCATCTGCATTTGCTCTGGGGTCAGCTCCACTCGCCGGGGGAATGAATGTATTCTGAAAGATGAAACACAGGTGAGTGTGTTGCCCTTGGATAAAGGTCACAAATGCGGAATACTGTTGAAGAGAAGGCCAGACACCACTTAATCAGATGTTTACTTAAATAGATAAGGGTGAGTGGATTTTTTCAAACATTTTTTTTTAAACGTTTGGAGAAAGTCAAACCAATGTCTACTTTGCCAATGGATAGAGTAGCTTGCTTTAGAGTGGGCAAGCTATGTACATGCATTGGACAGACAAGTTTAGTGTAGGGTGCGCCATGCGGCAGAAATGTTGCCGATGAGAAGAGTGCTGGGAATGAAGTGCTGGGCATCTTGTTGTTAGGACATTATCTGAATTAGGCCCACAGAATTATACCTACGGAGGGGCTTTGAATGTCTTTGAACTTCAGAGAGTTGGCTTAACTAACGTTGGACCAGAGCTAGCCTTTGATCATGACTCTCAGTTCCATTACATTACACATACAGTAATGCCTTGAGTTTTAGAGTTTTCCAATGTGAAAAGTGATAACTATAGTATCCTTAACTAGCATTGAAAAAGTGAATCCGTTGTTCTCTAATTAAAAATGTCACTCCCTAATTTCTGAATCATGTAATGTCAGTAGCAACAGTAGACTTTGCATGCTTCAGAGGGAGGGGGAAGGGCAGGTAGCCTACACACACACACACACTGGCAAAGATTTTCAGCTGGTAGGCAGGCAGACACTGGAATATGTTTCTGAGTGTCAGTGAGGGCTTTGCATAGGTGCTTTGTTGAATTTTTTGTGGGACTGTAAAAAAATGCCCAGAACATAAAATAATGTTATTAAGGGGGATACCTAGTCAGTTGTCCAACTGACTGTATTCAACTGGAATGTGACTTCCACATTTAACCCAACCCCTCTGAATCAGAGAGGTCCAGTGGGCTGCCTTAACAGACATCCACATCTTCAGTGCCTGGGGAACAGTCGGTTAACTGCCTTTGCCAGGGGCAGAACAACAGATGTTTACCTTGTCAGCTTGGGGATTTGATCCAGCAACCTTTCGGTTAATGGCCAAACGCTTTAACCACTAGGCAACCTGCCGCCCGGTTTCCATGCTTTTAAAATAACGGTTATGTTCCGGAACAGTATAAATCACTTTTGTTCTCGGTTCTGGTTCTATTCCTTGAAAAATGTAGTTTATAAACAGACAAGACTGTGCTCTGTTAAAACCAAAGCTCTTTAGAAGTGTCTGAATTGTTGGCTTAAGACAATAAAGGACTTGACAGAGGAAATTTAAAGTTATGCACTTATTTGCTGCAACATTTAGGCTACCACTTGTCAGTAATATTCAGACTTCTTCAAGGAGATGGCAAAATTAACGCTTGACTGGAGAAAAACTGATAAAAAAAATCTATTGTAATATAAATCTATTCACGCATGAATAATCAAATGACATGTTGTGATGACACGGGGTGGAGAAGATGACAGCAACCACAAACACATTTCCATAAACACATTCCTGACAAAAATAGATTTCTTACATTTGGACATGTTGTTGACAGCCGTTTTCTTAGCACGTCTAACATTATGGGCTCGTAAAAGTGATAGATTGACAACATATGAATATTGTCTTGTTTGTTCATTATGTATCCATTTAGGGAGAAAATACTCAATTGTATTCATATGGTTTCACATCAAAAATAATTGGAATTGTCAAGCTAAAACAACGGGGGAAGAGCAAGAGCATACTGGGTTGGGATAGGCATGAGTACTACTCATTGACCTTATTCAATAAACCCTTTCTATTTAACCTTGCCTTCTCACATTCAGAATCTAAAACTGCTAGTCTAGTGATACTATCATGAACAAGAGGCCATGCTCTCTCTCATCCCCAGTAATCTCTCGTGGACAGACTACGTAAACATAAATGATACCGTAGCTCCGTAATGATACAATGGGGTGCGTGCGATAACGAGCAGCATTAGTTCTGGTGCTTTGAACAAATCACGATTTCCCAGGTGTTAGCATATTTTGAATTTCAGAAGGGCAGGGGATATTTTGACCCATAGACCTACCCTTAACGTGCAAAGAGAGAGGTTGGAGCACTTCGTTCCGGTTCCGATCATTGTTCTATCTCTTCTCTTAAGTATGGATTCAGAATTTAATCGAGGATCTGACCAATTACACAAGACTTTAGTTCTGGGTTAACCGAGATTACATCACCAGCAACAAGTGGCAGGTGAGCGCTCTCGGAAACGAATGAATTGACAAGACATGAAAGACAATAGCAGGAGAGAAAAGAGATAGAGAGGCATATACAGAATGGGGATAAAAGAGTAGACCTAAAGAGTACAAAATAAAAATAGAAAGAAATATTGAGGGACAGAGAGTATAGATAGGGTAGAATATAATGTATTTTTCATGACCAAGTACACCTCAAACTGGACCGCATCATTGCTTAGGGTCCAACGAGTAGATTGCCACGGTCACTTAAACATAATACTATTGTTCTTCAAACAATGTTCAAATAAAGCTCTTTCTGTTACAGTAGCCAAATTACAGATTTAGCTCATCTTTGAGACACTTACTAAACCATGAGCCTTTTATGTAGTTCTGGATGAATCCACCTCATGTGAAGCACATCTGATTGACTGAGATGATTAGTAGGGGAATGAGAGCTGAAATGCCACCGGCTAATTGGCCACAGAGGGATGCTAGCGAGGAAATGCCGTCTCTGCTCTAATGTATCAGTAAACAAAGCCCTGACTCATCACTCACTGGGAGTGGAAGGGTGACTGTCCCCCGTCTAGTTGTTCGCTCAGACGCATACAGCCACACACTCACACAGACAGGAGACAAAGAGGTGCACACACACACACACACACACACACACACAGAGGGTTGGGGAGTAACGGATTAATCCGTTACATGTAAGGGATTACAAAAAACAGGTAACTTTAATCAGTTACGTTAACAGCAAAAATATTGTAATCAGATTACAGATACTTTTAAAAACTAGATGATTACTATGAGGATTACTTTTACATTCAGAAAGGATGTTTGTGAAAACAAATCTTTGACACTGCTCTGTTTTCTCTATGACATTCACATCAGCATTGAAAAAAGGCGCACATTTAAGTTTGTTCCACCTGAGGGAGTCTGAACACAAGTCAGAGACCACTATGATGACACACCAAATGTGTTTGATGGATCGCAGGAAAAGAGCAGGAATAGGCTTTTGTAGGCCTCAGTCCAAGCTATGTCTTCCAATGGTGAGACTGCTGTCGGCACCCAAAGATGATCCAACTTGAATAAACGCTTGGAGGTAAGGATGACAGCAGTGGTTTACTCTATGGCGATACGGATATCACTTATTATTGATATCTACATAGTGCATTGATGTGAATCACACTGCTGCTCTCGTTTAGCTATTTCGCTTTACAGATTGTGGTTGTTGTGGATGACTGTTCACAAATCTAAATGTGTATTTGAACCCAATAATGGTTGAACTCAAGAAGTTTAAGCTGCCTGTCAATCATTGTTTTTGAAACCAGTGGAAAGCCAGCGAAAAAAATGTGCTCTTGCAACAGCTGCATAGTGAGGATCCCAGCTTATGGAATAAAAGTGGGGCTTTTATTGCTCAATCTAATTCATGCTGATTAAACAAATAACATAGGCCTAATGGACGCATGCTCAAACTTGTACAGTTTTCATAGACTTAAAGGGGCAATCTGTAGTTGCTACATAACCTTTTGGGCGTATATATCCATGTATACATCTCTCATGAGCTTAGTTCAACTGTCACACTCCATGAGAACTCAAAATATAAGCTTGTTTTCCCCCAATGTTTGTAAACATTTTCAATGTTAGCAAATACTGTACAGCCTCATAACATGGTTAAAACAATATTTTTTTTACATAATGGATGGTCAGTTCTTACATCCATAGCTCTGTCTATTAATCTGAGAGTGGCTACATTTCTCCAGGCCTATCCCTCAGCTTTTTACTAAAACAGAGGCGGGGCGACTGTTTTGTTATTGTTTCCTCTGTGGATTTGCCCTTAAAACAGCTGACTATTATCAAGATAGCAGTGTCACCAACAAACAGGTAAACAATAGGCCTAGAGCAAATGCAGCTTATGGAATTCATTTTTCACATCTAAATAGCACTTTTCAGTAGTGCTCAAAGCATGTTATTCCATGAGTGCAGCATTTATTTTTCAACTCGAATCAATGAGCCCAATCAGTCCCCCATGACAACAAAATAAACAACAGAGTAGGGCTGGCTAATAAATCCTTTGTTTTGGGGTCATGCTCAGGTAAAACAATTTGGCTAATCTATACTTCCAAGTCCTTTTTTTGAAGATCAAGGGATATAACATTTATTGGAATGACTGGAATTCTGATACTTTGGTTTTTAATGTAAAGATATAATTTCATCATATTATATGTAGTAGAAAGCGGTGGGTTAGAAGAAGCCTACATAACCACCCCATAAAGTCAAATGTAACATCCATACGGCCAGCTATGTAAACTTTAACATGGATGTATCCTGCAATAGACGTCGTTCAATTGGTAACATCCATTTTTGTCTTCTTCTAATGCCTCTTAAGGGGAAAGTCATCTAAATGTAACGGAATGTAATCAGATTACTGAGTTTGGGGTAATACAAAAATTATGTTACTGATTCCAATTTTGGACAGGTAACTAGTAACAGATTACATTTAGAAAGTAATCTACCCCACCCTGCACGCACACACACACACAAACATATACACATTCTCCTCTGGAACTTGGCTCTCATCTGAGTCCTCATCGGGTAGAATAACCTGTTGTACATGGTTTAAACTTGCTGTACATCTAAAGGTCAGACTTTGTATAGAGGATTGTGATTGTTATACTCAGCCTGTAACCTCGCCACTGTGTTTTGGTGCTTCCTGATGAAATCAATATGGTTGCTAGCTGAGACACAGATCAGGAGTGTGTGTGTGTGGCTGTTAATGTTTCCTCTGCTGGTCGTCA
Source organism: Oncorhynchus clarkii lewisi (assembly GCF_045791955.1). NCBI lineage: Eukaryota > Metazoa > Chordata > Actinopteri > Salmoniformes > Salmonidae > Oncorhynchus > Oncorhynchus clarkii. The sequence continues at coordinate 41,277,841 of NC_092152.1, read as the reverse complement.
CCCTCTCTCCTGGTCTCTCTTTTCCCAATCAATTCAATTTAAAGGGCTTTATTGGCATTGGAAACACGTTTAATTTGTCGACACAGGTGAAATTGATAATAAACAAAAGTGAAATAAACAATTAAAAATGAACAGTAAATATTACAGTCACAAAAGTTTGAAAAGAATAGAGACATTTCAAATGTCATATTATGGCTATGTACAGTGTTCTAATCTCATCCCCAGTCTCATCCTCCTCTCACCCCCCCCCCCCCCCTCTCTCAAACACACACCTGCCAAGTCTGAGGTCATAGGCCAGCAGCGGATAGGCTTGTCAAACCAATGTTCCAGGGGTGAACAAGGTCCCCCTGCTCCCTCCGGTCAACCCCCCAACCCCTCGACCTTATCCTTCATCCTAACCCCTCATCCTCACCTCATCCCTGGACAGACGAGGTGCTGACAGACACATGGACACCCAGGGGGGACGAGGCCACGATGTGTCTGGCAGATGTTGCTGTCCTCTGGGGTCCTAGCTCTGCCGGTGAGTCCTCGCTGGCCCGTGTCTCACCTAACGCACACACACAGAAACACACAGACACACTTGACTGACCCATTCCTTTCCTAGTAGCCCTCTGCTAGTGGAGGCTGCTGAGGGGAGGACAACTCATAATAATGTCTGTAGCGGAACGAAAGGAATGGTATCAAACCATGTGTTTGACGTGTTTGATACCGTTCCACTGATTCCGCTCCAGCCATTACCACGAGCCCGTCCTCCCCAATTAAGGTGACACCAACCTCCTGTGCCCTCCATCACCCTGTTTGGCTGATTCTCTAGTCCTATGGATGACTTCTGGGCAAGTCCTGTACCCGAATAAAGAAAACTCAGACCTCTAGTCCTCTCCTAATATTCAACATTCTCACAGAGCAATGGGAACTAGGTGGTCTCTAGAGAAAGATGACCAGGACAGTCTGTGACACACAGCGTAAAACAAATATTTTTCTGTTAGCCTGGGACTCATTGACTGAGGGGCCTCTCTGTATTCATCACAACATTATCCATGTGTTTGTTGACTGACACTTGAAGGTAACCAAGCATACTCTCGATCGGTGGATTTCTGCGGGCTCAAATTTACATTTTGATTTCCCAAAGTAAGCACAGTGTGTTTGGAAAGGGATGTAAAAAGGGTTGTAAACCAAAACGCTGCTGTCTGTCTGTCTGCTGGATCCATTTGTCCCATAGCCTCCGTTCAGTAGTTAAACAAAGTGTGTGAGACAGCCACTGCTGAGGGAGGAACTTCAAGGAGAGAGTGTGACTCAGTTAACGTACGGTGTTTCTGTCAGCGGAATGGGACAGAGGGGATGGAGGATGTGGTTGATTTACACTGACATTTTTGTCCTTTAGGTGCGCCTTGTGCTGGGGACAATAAAAGGCCACTCACACTACACAATCCCACAGTTGAGGGAGCGTGCATGCTGACCACAGGAATGTCCACCAGAGCTGTCGCCGGATAATTTAATGTTCATTTCTCTATCATAAGCCGCCTCCAACATCCTTTTAGAGAATTTGGCAGTACGTTCAACCGGCCTCACAACCGCCGACACACTTGTATTGCATCGTGTTGGTGAGTGGTTGGCCGATGTCAGCGTTGTGAACAGAGTGACCCATGGTGGCGGCAGGGTTATGGCATGGGCAGGCATAAAATACGGACAATGAGCACAATTGCATTTTAATCGATTGGCAATTTGAATGCACAGAAATACCGTGATGGGACCCTGAGGCCCATTGTGAGGCTTGTTTCTTTTAAAGTGTCTGTGACCAACAGATGCATATCTGTATTCCCAGTCATGTGAAATCCACAGATTAGGCCCAAATTAATTTATTTCAAATGACTGATTTCCTCATATGAACTGTATCTCAGTAAAATCTTTGATATTGTTGCATGTTGCTTTTATATTTTTGTTCAGTATATATAGCTCATTATAAACTGGGTGGTTCCAGCCCTGAATGCTGATTGGCTGACAGCCGTGGTATATCAGACCGTATACCACAGGTATGACAAAACATTTATTTTTACTGGTCTAATTATGTTGGTAACCAGTTTATAATGGCAATAAGGCACCTCGGGGGTGTGTGATACATGGCCAATATGCCACGGCTAAAGCCTGTATCCAGAAACTCTGCGTTGCATTGTGCATAAGAACTAGAGGTCGACCGATTATGATTTTTCAACGCCGATACCGATACCGATTATTGGAGGACCAACAAAAGCAATTACAACAATACTGAATGAACACTTATTTTAACTTAATATAATACATCAATAAAAATCCATTTAGTCTCAAATAAATAATCAAACATGTTCAATTTGGTTTAAATAATGCAACAACAAAGTGTTGGAGAAGTAAAAGTGCAATGTGTGCCATGTAAAAAGGCTAACGTTTGAGTTCCTTGCTCAGAACATATGAAAGTTGGTGGTTCCTTCTAACATGAGACTTCAATATTCCAAGGAAAGAGGTTTTAGGTTGTAGTTAATATAGTATTTATAGGACTATTTCTCTCTATGCCATTTGTATTTCATATACCTTTGACTATTGGATGTTCTTGTAGGCACTATAGTATTGCCAGTGTAACAGTATAGCTTCCGTCCCTCTCCTCGCCCCTACCTGGGCTCGTACTAGGAACACATCGACAGCCACACTCGAAGCAGCGTTACCCATCGCTCCACAAAAGCCGCAGCCCTTGCAGAGCAAGGGGAATAACTACTCCAAGTCTCAGAGCGAGTGACGTTTGAATCTCTATTAGCGCGCACCCCGCTAACTAGCTAGCCATTTTACATCGGTTACACCAGCCATTAGGCTGCATAAACAGCGCTGTGCTTGCGAAGAGGTGCTGGCAAAACGCACAAAAGTGCTGTTTGAATGAATGCTTACGAGCCTGCTGCTGCCTACCATCGCTCAGTCAGACTGCTCTATCAAATCATAGACTTAATTATAACATAACATACAGAAATACGAGCCTTTGGTCATTAATATGGTTGAATCCGGAAACTATCATTTCAGTGAAAGACGGAACCGTTCGGTATTTTATCTAACGGATGGCATCCCTAAGTCTACATATTCTTGTTACATCAATGTTATATCATAATTACGTAGAATTCTGGCAAATTAGTTTGCAATGAGCCAGGCTGCCCAAACTGTTGCATATACCCTGACTCTGCGTGCAATGAACGCAATGAAGTGACACAATTTCACCTGGTTAATATTGCCTGCCAACCTGGATTTATTTTAGCTAAATATGCAGGTTTAAAAATATATACTTCTGTGTATTTCATTTTAAGCAAGGCATTGGTGCTTATGGTTAGGTACAGTCGTCCAACGATTGTGTTTTTTTCGCAAATGTGCTTTTGTTAAATCATCCCCCAGCATTGCATCGATTATATACAAGGCAGGACACGCTAGATTAACTAGTAATATCATCAACCATGTGTAGTTAACTAGTGATTATGATTGATTGATTGTTTTTTATAAGATAAGTTTAATGCTAGCTAGCAACTTACCTTGGCTTCTACTGAATTCGCGTAACAGGCAGGCTCCTCGTGGAGTGCAATGAGAGGCAGGTGGTTAGTGCGTTGGACTAGTTAACTGTAAGGTTGCAAGATTGAATCCCCCGAGCTGACAAGGTGAAAATCTGTCGTTCTTCCCCTGAACAAGGCAGTTAACCCACTGTTCCTAGGCCGTCATTGAAAATAAGAATGTGTTCTTAACTGACTTGCCTAGTTAAATAAAGGTATATAAAAAAAAAAATTCATTGGCCATATACCACAACCCCTCGTGCCTTATTTCTTAATTCTCATCCCTTCTCTCCCTCCTCCCAGAATCCATAGTGTTGTCTGCTAATGAACAGGGCTTGACTTGGGCCGGAGCTGTCTGGAATGCTGTACTGGCACTTTTAATTTTTATGGATTTTTGAACTGGCTCCTCTATAAAAACAAAGTAGCCTATCACTTGCCCAGATTCACAGACTGAGGCAAAAAAGGTTGATAAAAGCGGAATGGTGAGATCTTCATTTAATAGCAATAGTAGAGTGGGCATTTAATAGTAGAGTGAGCATTCATTTCCTGATTCCACTTTGTTCAAGTTTACTTGTCGCTAGTCTGTGAACCTATGAGTGACAGTAGGCTGTTGGAGATTGCACAGATTGAAAATGTGCCAACCTGATTGGCATGATGCCCTGTTCCAAGTTGTCAAGTGAGGGTTTGTAAGGTCATGAAAAGTCATGGAAATTAGTTTCATAATTGTTGTTAATGTCATGAAAACGCAGTTTTAAACATGATCAATCAATTAAAAAACGACATATCAGCCATTATTGGAATGACCCTTCAGTGCATGTCTTTGGTGCTGCATGTGTGGCAGTGCGAGTGGGCCTTTTTCCTGAGCAGAGAGAGCATTTCAGCAGCAGGTATAAAATAATGACAGATTGAATAACTAGATCACCAATTCAAAACATGTGACAAACAGTGCAGTTCTATGTGGGGGGCCTAAGTGCCTTGACAACGGCAGGAGTGTCACGTTCTGACCTTAGTTCCTTTGTTTTGTCTTTTGTTTTAGTATGGTCAGGGCGTGAGCACACGGGGAGTGTGGCAAAGTCAGGTAGGAGACCTGCGCCAACTTCCCGTGCTTACGGGTGAGCGAGTCGAGCCAGGTGCCATGAAGCCGGCTCAGCGCATCTGGTCTCCAGTGCGTCTCCTCGGGCCAGTGTACATGGCACCAGCCCTACGCATGGTGTCCCCGGTTCGCCAGCACAGCCCAGTGCGGGCTATTCCACCTCGCCGCACTGGCCTGGCTACGGGGAGCATTCAACCAGGTAATGTTGGGCAGGCTCGGTGCTCGAGACCTACTGTGCGCCTTCACGGTCCAGTCTATCCGGTGCCACCTACACGCACCAGCCCTACGGTGGCAGCCCCCCTCACCAGCTTGTCTTCTCCCTACAGGTTATCCCGCCTGTCCAGCGCTGCCAGAGCCGTCCTCCTGCCCGGCGTAGCCGGAGCCTTCCTCCTGTCCGGCGCTGCCGGAGCCTTCCTCCTGTCCTGCGCTGCCAGAGCCTTCCTCCTGTCCGGCGCTGCCGGAGTCTCCTGCCTGTCCTGCGCTGCCGGAGTCTCCCGCCTGTCCGGCGCTGCCGGAGTCGTCCTTCACTCCGGCGCTGCCGGAATCTCCCGTCCATTCAGGACCCGTGGCTAGGGTCCCCAGTCCGAGATCGGCGGCGAGGGTCGCCGCTCTTAAGAGCCCACGGAGGCGGTTAAGGAGGCGGAGAAAGACTATGGTGGAGTGGGGTCCACGTCCCGCGCCAGAGCCGCCACCGCGGACAGACACCCACCCAGACCCCCCCAATAGGTTCAGGTTTTGCGGCCGGAGTCCTCACCTTTTGGGGGGAGGGGGACTGTCACGTTCTGACCTTAGTTTCTTTGTTTTGTCTTTTGTTTTAGTATGGTCAGGGCGTGAGTTGGGTTAGTTGTCTATGTTAGTTTGTCTATGATTTTCTATTTCTGTGTTTGGCCTGGTATGGTTCTCAATCAGAGGCAGCTGTCAATCGTTGTCCCTGATTGAGAACCATATTTAGGTAGCCTGTTTTGTATTGTGTGTTGTGGGTGATTGTTCCTGTTTCCTGTTTCAGGACTGTTTCGTCTTCGTTAATTTTGTTGATTTATTGTTTTTTGTTCGTTGTTAAAGTATTCTATTAAAATGGATAATCATCACGCTGCATTTTGGTCCTCCTGTCTTTCCCCAGACGACAAGCGTTACAAGGAGACGGTCGGTCTACATGGGACAAAGCAGCTTCCAATGTATATAACACTTATTTTTTCATGTAGGCTATATTAATAGTTACAAAAATTTGGTTAAAAGTCATGGAGAAGTCATGGAAAAATGTTAATAAACCGTTAACAGTGAATAATCAGAGGTCTCTATAGCATAATGTTATTTGTGAATTTCGATAAACATCCCAAGGAAACATCCCAAGTCAAGCACTGCTAATGAAGCCATTTATCCAAATCAACTTCAGAGGATAATAATATCTCCTGGTCTGACAAGAGAGATAATAGCAACTTTTACTACAACATAAGCTGTCATTTTGATTAAGGCATAACTCAATGATGTTCATTATCAAGACAATATAATGCATTTTCGATAATAAATGACAATCTGCCTGGTTGACATTTGAAGCGTCAACACTTCAAAGGGGTTTGATTGATTCCCTTGGTTGATGCTTGTTAATTTCTCAAGACAATAGGATTCACTGTATATGGAATATAAAGTTGTAAAGGAATTGTCTCCAATCCTGTTCCCGGAGAGCAGTGCAGGTCTTTGGTCTAGCCTAGGAAAAAGTAGTGACAGACCTGATTTAGCGTTTCAAGGTATTGATGGTTAGGTGGTGAAAACAATCAATCGCTGGCACAAAGGCATACTTTGGGGATTTCCATAACCATAGTTTGTGATCACTGGTATACATGAATCAACTTCAAAATGAATTGGTCATTCAACTGTAATAGTAGTGGACACAACCAATTATGGAGTGTTTGTAAGTGCATCTGAGTTGCGTTTCTGGCAGACTGTTCGTTCTGGTTTTGCTGGGATTATAGAGAATGGCACTTTGTCAAAGCTGTTTACCATATTAGCCTGATTATGATCTCTTTAATCTGTCATGAAGCCTAACCTAATGATCAAAGCCAAACACATCTCACAGACTGCCATGAAGACGAATGCACTTACGGCAAACCTCCCTTCTCTTTATTATTATTCATTTATACAATTCTTTATTAATTTCTTGTAAAACAAAAATGTAAAAAAAGTTTTTAAAACCTTTTGTTACTGTATTGCTAGATATTACTGCACTGTAGGAGTTGGGAACATAAGTATTTTGCTGCACCTGCAATAACATCTGCAAATCTGGGTACCCGACCAATAAACTTTGATTCGATTCCCAGAGCATGAATATGTATGACCAACATACCAGGAGTATCCCACTGATGTGCATTACCACTTTGCGTATTCATATTGAGAGAAGCTGCTAAAATCACATTATTCACAATGAAGTCACATCATATAGAGCAGATTACATGTAGCTTACTTAGATAAATAGGCATATTTTGGTGAGGAACGGAGCCAGTGAATTCATTCAGGCTTATGGGCCTTTATTGTGAACCCCTGCTGCTCTGTGAAATCTGCAGAAAATATGTGTGTGTGTGTGTGTGTGTGAGAACCTAAGGTATAGTCACATCCAGAAAATGCCATTGACTCCCATTATACCCTCAGAGCCCCATATACCCCATTACACCACAGAACAGATTGGTCCCTATGAAGACTAATGGATCCACAGAAACACAATAACTTATCGTTCTGCATGTAGAATTCCCTTTGAATTATTTACCAGCCCACTCATTATTATGAAGGTAAAATGTACGGCTATAGGCCCGCATTCCCGACTAACAAATCTTGGCCGAGCGACACGTGTGCACCCCATGTGCAGACTCACACAGAAACACATTAGCCATTATCCTATTTACACAGCTGCAGAGAGCCATACATTACCTTTCCACTGACACACAGGGATATTATTTATAGTCTGTCATCAGGCCAGCCCTGTGTCTAACTCTCTCCTCTCTCCTGTGGTGGTGGTGGTAAGTCGGTACGGAAGGGATTGGAGAAACAGCCACATAGGTGTTTAAAACAACTCAATTCATTACAACACCTTTATAACAAGGGGTGGGATGGAAAGACAGGTTGTGTTTAGGGTAGGAGGTGTTTGTGAATGCGTGTGTGGGTGGAGGGTATGAGATTGTATGTTTTGTTCTAGCTGGTACACACACGCACACGCACACACACACAGAATCAACCACATGTGGTGCCCAAGCCCAGTCCAGCATAGTATTTACCTGGCTGACAGCTACATTCCCCACACAGTAGTGGTGCACCCATAGTAGAGACCCAAGAACAATCAGCTCTAATTTCCCACAGGTGTGAATGAGTGGGCAGTGTGGAGTATTTCAAAGGCCTGTATGCTTTGGTTTGAGAGAGTCCTCAGCCAATGATAGCCCTGGGGTTTCTAGAGAGGGTAAGAGCTGGTGTGGAAGGAGTAGATCCAGTAAATGTTGTAAGTGAACGTTTAGGAACCCAGTACTATGCTGTCCGGAATATTTTCACTGACTGATCTAAGGACTCTAAAATAGGGAGAACAGGTGCAGCTCTTAGTGTTCCTGAGTTACAGGTTGCAGTGACACAATGTCTGTATACACAATGGAGTTGCTGGCTATGCTCTCGGCTACAGAGTGGGCGGAGGATATGAGGCCAGACAGGGTAGTCATCTGCTCTGACTCATGTGCATCGCTATTGAGCTTAAATTCATTGTGTCACAGAGCAGACTAGATGTATTGTATACGATTTTGCGGTGCCGGTTTAGGGTGAGACCTACGAGGGTATTTGTGAGGTTCCTTTTGGGTACCAGCTCATGTGGGAGTAGAGGGGAATGAGCAGGGTGGATGTTCTCGCCAAGCAGGCTCTCAAACGTGCTAGTGTTGCTATGGAAATGTCAATCAGTGGTTAAAAACAAATGGTAAGAGTTTTGGAACAGGGAAAGAAAGGGAAGACACGTGTATAAGATCCAGGAGAAGTTGGGGGCAGGGAGGTCCTCGGGTCGAGAGAGAAGGGAAGAAAGTGTAATCAGAAGGCTGAGACTGGGAGGTGTGATCAATGTCAGGAGGAGATGGAGACAATAGAACACATGCTATTTCAGTGCCAGCAATTGTCATTAGATTTGAGGAGTAATGGTGTTGACGAGCTAAGTGGAAGTAAACTGCTGACAATCTTCAGGGGATGTATTGTTTAATTTTGTGTTTCGTTTCCTTTGGGAGATGAGAATAATGGGTAGGATTTAGATCTTCCCTGTCTCTGGTCCACACTCCAGTCCAGTTGGTGGTGGTAATGCCCCTTAAAGTTGGTTGCCCCCCTCAAAAAAAAAAAAAGAATGGTTTGAGAGGTAACGTGCCGCTGTGCTGGGGTTGTGTGTGTACGGAGCTCTATAGTCCAGGTATTTACACCCATTTTCTCTGTCACATGTCGTAATGTGTGAAATGTTGTGATGTGAATTAATCCAGTGTTGTGTTTAGGGTATGCCAGGTATCACCTGATCCAGGACACGGCCGGACTACATGCCTTAACTCCTCTCGCGACTAAAGTCCAATAGGAGGGATGGTGGACAGGGAGCCAGTCCAGGAGCATGTACAGCACTTGCAAAACATGTACAAATCACTTTTTCCATTGGAGTATTCATATATACAGAAACATTGTTGTGTGTGTGATTTAATTGATAGCTTTTCTATGGTTGAATTAACGGTGCTTCTCAGATTGTTGCCTACAGAAGCTCCAACAAAGTACTGTGAATTTCATTTATCGGAGCTTTTGTTCCTCCGCACTGATCTTGTGGATTGTCTGTTTCTCTCCCTCTAGTCGGCCACCGGCAGCAGATTATCCTGTGTACACTGTGTCTTGGTAGGGCAAGCTGGGTTGATGTTCCCGCACTCTATTCATTGCATACATTTTAGTGTGTTGGTGGGGGGGTAATTTTTTACCAGGTGTTTTTGTAGTGATACGATTTCATGCATGTTCCAATATTTAAATGCTCTTGCCTTGTTGTAGTTTTGTTTTAGGAATTTGCATCCTTCCTCATTGGCTCTTTCTTTCTTTTTCTGCAGGTGCCTGTGGTCGGGGGTTGGGAGCAGGCTCCAGCTCCTCAGGGACGCAGCGCTGAGACTGTCTGGTGGTCGGCTAGACAGGATAGAGTATTTTATACGTATGAATACGGTCATCCTTTTCCTGACCCTTGTGAAACTATTTCAACGCTGTGATAAAACTGCCATTTTGCATTTTATAAAACTGCCTCATCTGGTGATCTGGCCAGGCTTTAAAGGTTGAGGTCCTTCCCCTCAAGAAACAGAAGGTGGCGTAGTCTAGTCTACTTAGGCGGCGTTTACACAGACGGCCCAATTCTGATATTTTTCCACTAATTGGTCTTTTGACCAATCACATCAGATATTTTCACTGCAGGTCTTTTTCAGAGCTGATCTGATTGGTCAGAAGACCAATTTGTGAAAAAGATCAGAATTGGGTTACTTTTGTAAAAAAGCGCAGGCATAGTGGACCTATAAGGTTAGGTTACCACACACACAATGAGCGCTTCATCTGAGTGAAGGTGGAGGAGAGGAACGGCAGAGATTTGGTGAGCTATAACATGTCTGAGCCATAACATGTGTGAGCTGTAACATGTGCTGTACAGTGCATCTCGGGTTCGGCTGAGTCATTCATAGGGTGACTGTCTGAGCACCTCCTAGAACTGGCTGACAGTGAGCAATGTGGTTGTGTGCGTGTAGGCCGACAGTGAGTGATGCCTATGTAATGAGGTGATGATGGACACACCACACAGCGGGCCAAACCTGTGAGATGGTCAATTAATCTTGGCTGTGGAGACATGACTGGTGGACCTCACCTGGTTACTGTAATATGATTTCACACTGTATGGAAACCAATGTCTTATGTGAATGTCACAGTGAGAATTGTAGTTCGGGAATTGACTTTTGAAAACGATGTCAGCACATACAACCACACACACACAGCACAATTTCTGCTATCTATGCAACCACACATTTCTGGTAACATGCCACAATCACAAACTATCTGCCATTTTTAAGTCAAGCTTCGCAATCTGCCTACTGTAATTAACAATATGGTGAGATCAACACTCAAATGTGCCTCCATGTAGTGTCACTACAAGAACGATAGACAGTCCACCATTAGTCTCACATTCTCTGTCTCAAAGATCCATCAACTGCCAAACTACACCTACATTTCTGACACCACAAAGACACGAAGACTAGAGTATAGGATCTGTTGATTGATGATAGAGCGGTATGTGTGTCCTGCAAGCATGGGCTTGTGTGCAAATGTGTTTTGAGTTTGACTATCCTTGTGGGGACCAGAAGTGTCACAAGTGGGGACATTTCGCCGGTCCCCACAAGGAAAAAGGTTATTTTAGGGTTAAGTTTAGGGTTAAGGTTTTGTGTGTATGGCTGAGGGTACAGTAGGTGTATCATTCCTCTGGCATCATAAGCGGCTACAGTATGAGAGGCGATGAGTTTTAAGAGAGGAGCGAGAGGTGAATATGGGGATTCAATTCAGCCAGAAGGCTGCAGCGTTGCTTCTGTCTGACAGAGAGGATATTTTATTTACACATTATTTACACATCATTACCCAAGCATGCATCCTCCACCTTTGCCACTCTCTCTCACTACTGAGGGTGTGTGTGTGTGTGTGTGTGTGTGTGTGTGTGTGTGTGTGTGTGTGTGTGTGTGTGTGTGTGTGTGTGTGTGTGTGTGTGTGTGTGTGTGTGTGTGTGTGTGTGTGCATGTGTGTGTGTGTGTACATGTTTGTGTGTGTGTACATGTTTGTGTGTGTGTACATGTTTTTTTTTTTACACACATTTGTGCGCATGTGTGTTTATGTATCTGTGTGTCTTAGGGGAAAAGAGAACCATTAAGTCTACTCTCACTGTGTAATTCTGCAGTGTCATTCTCCATTTCTGCTTTCCTTTCATTGTGTAAACGACTGTTACTGGGACACTGTGGATGATTCATTCTGTTGTGCAGCGTTTCTAATCACCGTGCCTGGACATTTTATGCGGTTTGTTAGAGGTGTTTTGTCAAATTGAATTAATTTCCTCCCTCAGTGTTCACCACTAATTATAAACACCCGAACAGATGGGACTTAAGCCCTTTCTAGAACATTCTGTACCTGTGCCAAGAAACTATGGCCACTTCTATTCCATAGTCAGTCTTCACTCGGCTGCGAATGTGAGGAGACCAGGAAAGGTACTGTACTGAATGCAGAATTATATAGAGTGCCATCAGAAAGTATTCAGACCCCTTGACTTTTTCCACATTTTGTTAAGTTACAGCCTTATTTTAAAATTGATTAAATAGTTTTTTTCCCCCTCATCAATCTACACACAATGCCCCATAAGGACAAAGCAAAAACAGGTTTTTAGAAATGTTTGCTAATTTATAAAAAATAAAAACAACTGAAAAATCATATTTACATAAGTGTTCAGACAATTTACTCACTACATTGTTGAAGCACCAGACTTGAGTCTGCTCGGGTATGAAGCTACAAGCTCGGCATACCTGTATTTGGGGAGTTTCTCCCATTCTTCTCTGCAGATCTTCTCAAGCTCTGTCAGGTTGGATGGGGAGCGTTGCTGCACAGCTATTGTCAGGTCTCTCCAGAGATGTTCAATCGGGTTCTGGCTGGGCGACTCAAGGACATTCAGAGGCTTGTCCCGAAGCCACTCCTGCATTGTCTTGGCTGTGTGTTTGTCCTGTTGGAAGGTGAACCTTAACCCCAGTCTGAGGTCCTGAGTGATATGGGAGCAGGTTTTCATCAAGGATCTCCCTGTACATTGCGCCGTTCATCTTTGCCTTGATCCTGACTAGTCTCCAAGTCCCTGCCGCTAAAAAATATCCCCACAGCATGATGCTGCCACCACCATGCTTCACTGTAGGGATGGTGCCAGGTTTCCTCCCAAAGTGTTCAATCTTGGTTTCATCAGATCAGAGAATTTCGTTTCTCATGGTCTGAGAGTGTTTAGATGCCTTTTGGCAAACTCCAAGTGGGCTGTCATGTGACTTTTATTGAGGAGTGGCTTCCATCTGGCCACTCTGCCATAAAGGCCTGATTGGTGGAGTGCTGCAGAGATGGTTGTCCTTCTGGAATGTTCTCCCATCTCCACAGAGGATCTTTAGAGCTCTGTCAGAGTGACCATCGGGTTCTAGGTCACCTCCCTGACCAAGGCCCTTCTCCCCCAATTGCTCAGTTTGACCAGGCGGCCAGCTCCAGGAAGAGTCTTGGTGGTTCCAAACTTCTTCCATTTAAGAATGATGGAGGATGTGTTCTTGTGGACCTTCAATGCTGCAGAAATGTTTTGGTGCCCTTCCCCAGATCTGTGCCTCGACACAATCCTGTCTCGGTGCTTTATGGTCAATTCCTTCAACCTGGTTTTTGTGAGAACTTAAATAGATAGGTGTGTGCCTTTCCAAAACATGTCCAATCAATTGAATTTAACACAGGTGGATAAACATCTCAAGGATGATCAATGGAAACAGGACGCACCTGAGCTCAATTTCGAGTCTCATAGCAAAGGGTCTGAATACTTATGTAAGTAAGGTATTTCTGTTTTTATTTTTAATACATTTGCAAAAATGTCAAAAAACAGTTTTCGCTCTGTCATTATGGACTATTGTGTGTAGATTGCTTTGGAAAATGTGTTATTTAATCAATTTTAGAATAAGGCTGTAACGTAACCAAATGTGGAAAAAGTCAAGGGGTCTGAATACTTCTGTATGCAACATAAACTCACACAGATGCATACACAGAATCACATACACACAATGCTCTCGGTCTCTCTCTTTCTTGCTCACACGCACACGCACACACACACACACACACACAATAATAATAAAGAAATACCTCAACCTGCACAAGCTGGACTCCAGAGTTTGATGATGTCAACCTTATTAGAAAGTTCTGATATTGTTTTGCTTTTATCTGCAAAAGAAACACAGTCATAGATCCAACATAATGATGTGCAGGAGGAAACACAGTCAATGCTAAGGTTTTCCAGTTTTCCAGTCTCAAACACTATCAAAACATCTCACGAAGAAAACAAAGACCTTATAACCATGGATATTTAAAGACAAACAAAGTTTCATGAGAAATACTCAAGTGAAATAGGATGAGACATCTCTCTTAAGGATGTTACCCCTAGTGTTGTCTTAAGGGTCAAAAATGACCTGCCACTATGTTTAACAGCAGAGAAAACCCCCTAAATGATATTTGAAATTTGATGACTTTTCCTGGAGTGACCCCAACATTAGAAAAAGTGAAACAAGATTGTCTTAGGGTCAATTTTGACCCGGCAGTTATAAAATCATTTACACACCACAAAAACCACAAAGACACACACACACAATGAGAAATTGAGATTATGTGTGCATCTGATTGAACTCAGCCAGCAGGTCCTGAAGAGGAAGATCATCATGCCTGGCCCAGATAGAAAGAACAAGCCTGAGCTCCCCCCCGCACTCCTTGCAACAAGGGGGAGAGAAGCCTTCTCATCAAAGTTTGCCTTCACCCCACCACCACTCTAGTTTCTTACCTCCCAAAGAGGAACAAGAATGTGGTCCTCCTGAGCACACTGCACAAAATGGCTGAGATCAGTGATCGTGAGGACAGGAAGCCAGCCATCATCCTGGACGACAACCACAACAAAGAGGAGGGTGTTCCTGGAGCATCTGGGAAAGGCACTTGTAACCCCACACATTCAAAGAAGGGAGCGCCTCCCCCGCACAGAAGCCTCTGCAGCGCTTGTGAAAGCTGTTCAGGGGGCTGAATCTTGTCCTGATCCACCTGAGGCTGCAGCTGGGGCAGGCAAGAGGAGGAGATGCCAATTCTGCCCCCCAGAGGGACTGTAAAACAAATACTATGTGCTGCACATGTGAGAAATACAAAGTCCATGCACACACACTTGCATACTGTCCTACATGTGCTAATTAGAGTTGATTGATGTATGTTCTTCATGCTTTTGTTTCGTATCTATTATCTTATTTTATTCTTATTTATTGTTGTTGTTTATACACCTTGTTGGTGGGGGCAATGGTTAAAAAAATGGGAGAAGACTAGACTTTTGTAGTTGAATTCCTCATTGTACAGTATATAAGAATATTTCACTATGTTGGCAAAAAAGTTCAAGACTGTTATTGTTTCCCTTCAACAAAAGACATTCAAACTACTTTCTGCACATTTCTGCTACTTTACAAGTGCTATCTATACAAGTGCTATCTCTTACTAACAAAAGTATGTTAACTCCCATGCAGTACCTTTAGCAATAATAATAATAATAAACCTCTACTTTAGTAAAGAAAACAATCATGACATGTGTGTTGTAATAAAAACAAGTGGTGTCCACTGATTAAATGCAGTCTTTCTGCATTGTGAAGAGGGAAAACCCAGAAATTCACAAAGTTAGTGATGAATGACAGGTTGTTTCTTCATGCAAAATAGATTTGGGGTTTAAAATTCAATTAAGCTGCTTCATTTTAAGGGTTTATTGAAGGCGGGTCATTTTTTACCCTTAGGACAAGGGGAGTATACAGAATGTTAAGACTACACAAGGGTTAAGACATGATGTTCTTACCAATAAGCTGCAAATTCAAAACAAAAACAATCATGACATATGGCCGACATATGGCCACACAATCTTTAGCAGCCAGGTCACCTGTGATACAAGTCAGTATTGGACGTTGATCTATGTCTGAGGACGTCGGGAGATTACTTGGAAACCCGGCCACGAGGGGCAACAGTGAGCGCTGTTACCTTCAAGTTGGCTACGGTTTTGCTAGGACATTGTGGAGGGGCTTAAGCATCTGCCTCTGGTGCCAAAGGTTGCATGTTTGAATCATATACCAAACCTTAACCCTTACCGTAACCATTCAGAGTTAGTGCCTAAACTTAACCTTAAACACTTTGAAATTTGACGTTTGAAAAACATGGATGAATGTCAAATTCTGATGTAAAACGGTGAGAGCTAGTTGATTTTTAGCCCGTTTTCTGCTAACAACCATCCTTTGCTTTCCTTCCCTCTTATTTGCTTTTATAAAGCTGTAAAGAACCGTGTGTGTGTGTGTGTGTGTGTGTGTGTGTGTGTGTGTGTGTGTGTGTGTGTGTGTGTGTGTGTGTGTGTGTGTGTGTGTGTGTGTGTGTGTGTGTGTGTGTGTGTGTGTGTGTATTTCATTAATTGAGATCACACTAGTTTCAGAGGAATGGAATTGAATTCATGCAATATGCATGTGTTTCATGTTGCAAGCTTTGATGCATAAACATCATATTAAGAGGTGCTAGCTATGATCTGCATCATCATATAGAGTATTAGCTGTTATCTTCTGCAAAGCAGATGGTGGGTCCTCAGTCTTAAACAGTCTGCTATTGGCCAGTGGCCTTCCCTGGCCAGTGGTCATAAACCAGCCATATGCCGACCAGATTGGGACAGAGAGGGTGACTGTGTGGTATTTGGTGACACGAGGTTAAGATGAAACCCTCATATGTCCCAGATGGGGAGTTGGTGACATATGCTCATTTGAAGGAGACCCATCCTGTCAGTGAATGTGAAACGGACAAAAAGAGAGAAAGTATTAGCCTAGTGGGTAGAGCGTTGGGCCAGTAACCGAAAGTTTGTTTGAATACCTAAGCCGACATGGTGAAACATCTGTCAACGTGCTCCAGGTGCACCATATTTCATTGGCTAATCTTATAAAACAACACATTTGTGACTCAACACCTTGATTTGGTCTTATGTAGCAACATTTCAAATGGTGTTTTTTACATTGGATAAAAGTAGACTCAGAGCTACAAAATGGTATATCCTACACTGCATTGTTTTAGGAACAATGGGAAAGTAATTCTGCATTGAAAGTTGATAAACTTGTAAACTCACTTTTGAGAAAATGGCCTTTGATTAGTTTTGGTACATAGTGAAGAGCTCTTCTTTGTCTACACCCATTCAGCATCGTTCACATCCTCTTAAGCTTTAGCCCCACCCATCTCGTTTCACTCTGGGAGCGTTCAGTGCGCACACTTGACGCTCTGACCGATGATTTGTTTACCTCTAGATGACATGAAAACAGCCTAACCAGCTCTGCTGGTAACAATTTCATAACGCTTTCTTGAACCTAGCTAGGTAAACAAGGTGTAAAATCACACACATCACGTAACGTCAGCTATATGAGCCAGCCAGCTAACGTCAGTTAGTTAAACAACAATGAAGGTTCCTCCACGTTATTACCCTGCATGAATCTGCTGGGAGCTAAACAACCAGGTTCAATGGTAGCTAGCGAAAATGTGGCTCTAACTAGCAAAGCAAACGATTCTGGGATACGAATAATGTCATACACATAAAGTTAGCTAGGGAGCCAGCCAGCTAACGTTAGCTAGCTAGCTAACAGTACACATTAGCTTGAAATGAAACCACTTTCTGTCAAAATTAGAAACGTGTAATATCTGAAAATGTAGCTAGCCAGTCTTATCCATATACATCATCATGCATGATGGACTCGTCTCCCTGTCACGGATGGCATGCTACGGTTGCCCTTAGTTTGAAGATGTAATCCGGAGACAGGTGTTTTCTCCGTCTCTTTAGCTAACATACTCTAACTCCACTGATTTCAAAACTCGATCCTCCAGAAAGTGGAGAGCAACACTACACAATAAAAATGTTTAAAGCCACATTCGACAGGATTACCAACACAGACTGATCAGTCCAAATAGACAGAAGCCTTCTATATGACAGACCAATCCAAACTCCTCTCTCGGCATGTCCAGCCCACTCATTATCTCAGCCAATCATGGCTAGTGGGAAGGTTGCTTACTTTTTCTGTGGATTAACCAACAAGGCTCAGAATTGAACAATTTCATTCATATTTACAGATGGCATACAATTTTGTTATTAAGGCAGAAGAAAGTTCACATGTTCCAGAAGGCATTTCTGACAAAAAAACGTATTTTGATTTAAAAAATATATATATAATCTAATGGCTCTCCTGTGAAGTCGTGACTTGCGACATACGCCTCATTTCCTGAAATGGGTCACATTTCACTGCAACTATCTGGTGCATGTGACAAAAACAAAACAAATTAAGCCACAGCCATATTGCCCCAGCAATAACCATTTTAACACCACTGTGCTCACTCACCAATGGGGACCAGTCTATTAATAGATTCTGTCCAGAGTCTTCGGCAGGACATAACATTAGAACTACCCTTAATGAACTGCAAATAGTTCCTCTTCTCACAAGGAAATGGACTCCTCTGCATCCTGACAGGTGAGGAGGAGGAGGAGAGAAAAGGAGGGTGGATGTTGAGAGAGAAAGAGGAAAGAGAGAGAAAGGGGTGAGCCTATACAAGGTGTCAGATTGGTTGAAATTGCTTGCTTACCCTTGTGGTGATGGGAAAAAAGGTGTATGTGTGCGTGTGTGTGTGCGTGTGTGCGTGTGTGTGTGTATAATTGGAGTTAGGCCAGACAATTTCAAGGAGCTTCCTGAGAGATGGTAGTGAACAGGTGAGGTTGGATAGCCCTTACAATGACCTGTGTGTGTGTATGGTATTGGACAGGTAGGAGTGGGAGCGATCTTTGACAAGAGTTGGCAGAGAGCTGAAGTGACATTTCAGTTTGTATTGTGACGCTGAGCAAATCGCCTGGGCCAAGATGGATCTGTGTCTGCGATCGAACGAGACAACAAATCCTTCACTGGAGAAAGAAGAGAGATGTCCGTCCTCTAGCTTTCCTATACTGAACAAAGCCCCCTGTTTTATCAATATGATACAGGGTGAATCCTTTAGCTAAAGAGTGACTTTTGACAGTGAGAACATTTTTGATATTTACTAAATACTTTATCATCATTAAGATCATTATAGTTGATATAATAATTTAATGCAATATTGTAATACAATGGGTTCCATTGACAATAATAATAAGCAATAATGAAATCGTTATAATCAGTAAACTCTTCATGCTCTCTCTCTCTCTCTGTGTGTGTGTGTGTGTGTGTAAACTAGACATCACATTCTTTCTTCTACTGCCCTTGTTTCCTCCACTCCTTGTCTTTCCTTGAAAGTACATTGTAGCCCGAGGGGAGGAACCTTCAGTCCTCTCCCCCAATGTGCTTTGAGAAGGAGGTGAGGAATGGAGGAAACAAGGGGATAATCTCAATTGCATTTTCTTAATTCCTCATGTCCTCTCTCCGCACCTCCTTCTCAAAACCCATTGGATAAGAAGGTGAGATGGGAGGGACCTCTGACCTTCTCATCCAATGGGTTTGGAGAAGGAGATGAGGTGAGAGGATCCAACGAATCAATGCAATTGAGATTTTCCCAAGGACAGCGGAGACAAGTATTTGACAGCTATTATTTATTTTTTAAGTGCCAGACAGACTGACTGACTAACTGACTGAGCTATCATAAAACCCATGGCCTGTCCAGAAACAACCCCTAGCCCCTACTGCCCAGAGTCGGGACACTCGTGGAGATCTGAGAGAAATTGATGGGTGGTGACATGGTGAGAGCGCCACCTTTTCCTCTGATAGGCTTGCTGGAATTTTGGCGGTATTGCTTATACCTGTCCAATTCTCTCAGATCTCCACAACTGTCCCGACTCGGGTGTGTGGTGGACTTACAGCACGCCACTTGAGGCATTGTTTGGATGTTTAATTCCATTGCTATACACACACTGATTTGCACAGTTGTAAGCTGGACACACCCAAGGCACCATATCAGGCTGATTAGTCAGGGAAGCTGGTGACCTGCTATAAACAGTGAAATAATATATTTAAATGTCTACTATTCACACCCTTGCTTCATTCCACCTAGTTAGATGTGCCACCACTGACTAACTATAGCTAGGGCATATCTCTAGTTTAGCAATAGATACTGTTGTTATGGCTCTATAGCACCATTGAATAAGATTACCAATGGTTAGCTAGGTAGCTAGGATATATCAGTCAGCTAACCATTTACAGTAACAGCAGATCATTAATAAATCACTAAATCTTATGCAGAAATTGAGAAATATTACCTTATCTTGGCACTGTGCCACAAAATTACACATACATTTTACTCATGGGGTAGAAAAATAGTCATCTACTGCAGTGCATTTATTATGACATTGGTCACCATTTTAACCAATGCTGCTATTAATAAATTATTAATAGGTAATAGATAAATTAATTAATTAATAGAATGTAGTTGATAGGGTGACCTTGATCTACTTTGAAAGGACAGGAAGTGTTGAAAGGACAGGAAGTGTTGGTTGTGCACTTGACCAGGCATTCTACATTTAACCCACCCACATTTGAACATTGAAATATCAAGTTGTTTTATATGCAAAAAAAGTTTTTAAAAAACCAGACCATTTTCACATTCCCCATTGCTCTGTTTTAACTCAATCATAATGTACACGGACCGTAATCTTACCTCAGGAATCTTGATTTAATGTTGCACACAAATTAGGCTAATTATCTTGACTGCTGTAACAGACACCACAATATTCTGTCAATCCCCAAGATCCACAACAGCTAGATGTCAAACGTGCATGAAACTACTTTTATGCTTAATTATTAAAACCCCGTTAATGACAGTATGTCACGTTTGTTATAAGGATCGGACCAAGGCACAGCGTTGTATGCGTACATTCTTATTTATTTACAGAATGAACAATGAACAAACTAACAAACTAACAAAATAACAAAACGAAACGTGAAGCTATACAAACGAGTGCTGACAGGCAACTACACACAGACATACATACTACCTAGACCTACAAAACCCCTCGACATACAAAACCCTTAGACAATACAAAAACTAGCATACCCACCCTAGTCACACCCTGACCTAACCAAAATAATAACCAAAATAATAAAGAAAACAGAGATATCTCAGGTCAGGGTGTGACTGTACCCCCCCCCCCCCCCCCCCCCAGGGTCTGGGTGGGCATCCACCCTCAGTGGCGGCTCTGGTTCTGGACGCCGGATCATCGTCGGAGGCTGGGGACCTGGGGACCGTCGCTGGAGATCCCGGGCTGGGGACTGTCGCTGGAGACCCCGGGCTGGGAACCTTCACTGGAGATCCCGGACTGGGGACCTTCGCAGGAGACCCTGGACTGGGGAACGTCGCTGGATACTCCGGACTGGGGATCGTCGCTGGAGGCTCCGGACTGTGGCCCGTCGATTGAGGTTCCGGACTGGGGATCGTCGCTGGAGGCTCCGGACTGTGGCCCGTCGTTGGAGGTTCCGGACTGTGGCCCGTCGTTGGAGGCTCCGGACTGTGGCCCGTCATTGGAGGTTCCGGACTGTGGCCCGGCGTTGGAGGCTCCGGACTGTGGCCCGTCGTTGGAGGTTCCGGACTGTGGCCCGTCGTTGGAGGCTCCGGACTGTGGCCCATCGTTGGAGGTTCCGGACTGTGGCCCGTCGTTGGAGGTTCTGGACTGTGGCCCGTCGTTGGAGGTTCTGGACTGTGGCCCGTCGTTGGAGGTTCCGGACTGTGAAACGGTGCCCGGAAGCTCTGGACTGGGAACTGTCGCCGGAAGCTCTGGACTGGGTACTGTTGCCAGAAGCTCTGGACTGGGAACTGTTGCCGGAAGCTCTGGACTGGGAACTGTCGCCGGAAGCTCTGGACTGGGTACTGTCGCCGGAAGCTCTGAACTAGGAACTGTCGCCGGAAGCTCTGGACTAGGAACTGTCGCCGGAAGCTCTGGACTGGGAACTGTGGCCGGAAGCTCTGGACTGTGGAAGCGCACTGGAAGCCTGATGCGTGGTGCCGGAACTGGTGGTACCGGGCTGAGGACACGCACCTCAGGGCGAGTGTGGGGAAAAGGCACAGGCCGTACTGGACTGTAAAAGCGCACTGGAGGCCTGGTGCCGGCACTGGTGGTACCGGGCTGGGGACACGCACCTCAGGGCGAGTGCGGAGAGGAGACACAGGACGTACTAGACTGTGGAGGCGCACTGGAGGCCTGGGGCCAGCACTGGTGGTACCGGGCTGGGGACACGCACCTCAGGGCTAGTGCGGGGAAGAGGTACAGGACGTACTGGACTGTGGAGGCGCACTGGAGGCCTGGTGCGTGGGACCGGTACAGGTGGCACCGGGCTGATGACACGCACCTCAGGGTGAGTACAGGAAACTGACTCAGGTGGCATCGGGCGGCTAACACGCTCCTCAGGGCGAATGCCATGCATACTACGCCAAACCAACAGCTCTCTCTCTTCACTCTCCTCATATTTTTTCAACAGCTCCTCGAAGGTTTCTAACTCTCCCTTCCGTTCACTCTCCTCCAATATGTCCAACAACTCCTCGACAGTCTCTTACTCACCCCTCAGCTTTGCCGACCAACCCGTGTGCCACCCCCAAAAAAAATATTGGGGCTGCCTCTCGGGCTTCCATCGTTGCTGTCCTCTCATGCTCCTAGGCAACTCCCACCAAGGAAGGCAATCCTGTCCTGCCAGGATTTCCTCCCAAGTCCAGGATCCCTTCCAATCCAGGATCTCCTCCCAAGTCCCGAATACTTCCCCCTCCTGGGCACGCTGCTTGGTCCTTTGTTGGTGGGTTCTTCTGTCACGTTCGTTATAAGGATCAGACCAAGGCACAGCGTGGTATGCGTACATTCTTATTTATGTACAGAATGAACACTTAACAAACTAACAAAATAACAAAACGAAACATGAAGCTATACAAACGAGTGCTGACAGGCAACGACACATAGACATACATACTACCTAGACCTACAAAACTTCTAGACATACAAAACCCCTAGACAATACAAAAACTATCATACCCACCCTAGTCACACCCTGACCTAAGCAAAATAATAAAGAAAACAGAGATATCTCAGTTCAGGGCGTGACACAGTATAGATTTTTGTTTTATTAAAGTTACTCTTTCTGTCAGAAGCATTGGATTTTGCAATCACGTACAATATTTTGGATATGTGTGCCCATATTAAAAATCTCCAAACAAAATCTCCAAACAAAAAAAGAGTCAATGTGTAATTAAATTGTTAAACGCAACATGAAATAATATTTTTTTTTTTACTGAGTTACAGTTCATATAAGGAAATCAGTTAATTGAAATACATTTATTAGGCCCTAACCTATGGATTACACATGACTTGGAATACAGATATGCATCTCTTGGTCACAGAGAAATAAGCTTTTTGTGCGTATGGAACATTTCTAGGATGTTTTATTTCAGCTCATGAAACATGGGACCAACACTTTACATGTTGCGTTTATATTTTTGTTCAGTGTATATGATATAACAACAAACAACAGTATCACAAATGTAAGGAAAGAAAGGTAGTGTTTTATGACACATGATTTTTGCCAAATCTGTGAAGACTCCAAGCATGAGAAAGGGTTTCAAATACTCATGAATTATATTGAATGTATCTGTCTTCACCCCTTTATATCTTAATGTATACACATAAAAAAAATTCAATTATTATTCATGAGTTTGTAACAGCTCCAAACAGATGCTCAGTGGTACCCTAGTTTATAGAAAGACCCATATACGGTCTTGCTGTGTTCTGTTTGAGTGTTACAGCAACCAAAATTCTATTAAAAATAGTTAAGCAAATTTTCATGACCACAAAATTCAACCTAACTCAAAACATTTTGAGCGTGTACAGTAAGTGGGGTTATTGGCCAAAACACACCCATATCATCATATTAAGATCTATATCAGATTGTCATAACCACAACATTCTTCTACCACAGCAATAGCTGCTGTGTTTTACAACATATGCATGCTGTACTGATCTTCTCTTTAGAGAGTCTCCCACTGGGAGGTATTTAGAAAACAGCTGGAGTTGACGAGAGCCCTTGAAGATGAGAGCCCATCTCATGAGGCCAACATCCTCACAATGTAAACCCTCTGCACTAGACCACTATTGCAAACAGACTACTACAACTGAGATGAAGAGCTCTAGTCAAGTGTACAGACATTGCAGTATAGTAGCTTGGAAACGTACTGTAAATGCACATACCAGACATATGCCCACAGTTAAGTCACAGGTAAGTTTGCACCTATGGGCTCAATTCACCCATGCTGCAGTATTGACACAACATATACTACCAGGTAGACTCCCCTTAGAGTTTGATGCTTCCAGTTCTCATATTTTTGGCGGGGTGAGATGTACCCCAGTCTAACATTATGCCACCGTAACGTCTCCGTTTAACAACTCACATTGATCCATGATACATTCTATACAACATGCAAAGGCAGTACGTCTGAGAAGCGAGGCTCACTTGAAGCAGCAAAGTTTGACGTTTCGAGTCTGTTTTCTCATCATCGAGAGTGTTGCAGAGACATAGATGCACAGAAATAAGCACATAATATCAAATATAAATTAACAAACCATCTCAGTATTCCTAAAACATTGAAGCGTTCGGTATCGCATTTTAGGCTTGTAGTAAAAAGAGAAAAATCTAAGTTGATCCAATTGCTGATACAACTACTTCAAATCATTTTAATTACGACCAACATGCACATTTGTTGCTGAGGTTGCAAGAATATCCTCCCATTATGAGGTGTGGCCAAAATGTATTTCAGATAGCATCCCATCAGGAAATGTTGCAATTTTTGTTTAGATAGAGTACTGATTCTATGCCATGACATTCTACATTAGGGATGATATAGTTGTATTGATCACGTCACTTGCTATACTTCCATTTCATTGGACATTTGATGACATGTGCATCAGGTCACCAGACAGGCCCCTCCCATAGCCACTGCCTAGGTTAACAATAGAGCTTGTGAGCTTGTAGTCATAAAACCCAGAAATGAGATACAGCGGATTCGGAAAGTATTCAGACCCCTTGACTATTTCCACATTTTGTTACGTTACAGTCTTATTCTAAAATGGAATGAATGTTTTTTTCCCCTCATCAATCTACACACAATACCCCATAATGACATAGCAAAAACAGGTTTTTAGAAATTTCTCCTAATTGTGTGTTAATATCAAATTTACAATAGTATTCAGACCCTTTACTCAGTACTTTGAAGCATTTTTAGCTGTGATTACAGCCTCAAGTATTCTTGGGTGCGACGCTAGAAACGTGGCACACCTGTATTTGGGGAGTTTCTACCATTCTTCTCTGCAGATCCTCTCAAGCTTTGTCAGGTTGGACGGGGAGCATCGCTGCACAGAAATTTTCAGGTCTCTCCAGAGATATTCGAGGCTCTGGCTGGGGGCCAGTCAAGGACATTCTGAGACTTGTGCCAAATCCACTCTTACATTTTCTTGGCTATGTGCTTAGGATTGTTGTCCTGTTGGAAGATGAACCTTAGCCCCAGTCTGACGCCCTGAGCACTCTGGAGCAAGTTCATCAAGGATCTTTTTGTACTTTGCTTCGTTCATCTTTCCCTCGATCCTGACTAATCTCCCAGTCCCTGCCACTGAAAACATCCCTACAGCATGATGGTGCCACCATAATACTTCACCATTGGGATGGTGGGGGATTTCCTCCAGACGTGATGCTTGGCATTCTGGTTAAAGACTTCAATCTTGTTTTCATCAGACCAGAGAATCTTGTTTCTCTTGGTCTGAGAGTCCTTTAGGTGCCTTTTGGCACACTCCAAGTGGGCTGTCGTGGCTTTTACTGAGGAGTGGCTTCCGTCTGGCCACTCTACCATAAATTCTTAATTGGTGGAGTTCTGCAGAGATGGTTGTCCTTCTGGAAGGTTCTCCCATTTCCAATCACGCACTACCGCTCCTATGGCGGGCGCAATGCACACTGACACGGTTGCCAGGTGTACAGTGCTTCCTCCTTCACATTGGTGCGGCTGACTTCCGGGTTAAGCGAGCAATGTGTCAAGAAGCAGTGTAGCTTGGCTGGGTTGTGTTTCGGAGGACGCACAACTCTCGACCTTCGCGTCTCCCGAGTCCGTACGGGATTTGCAGCGATGGGACAAGACTGTAACTACCAATTGGATACCATGAAACTGGGGAGAAAAAGGGGTAAAAAAAGAAGGAAAAAAACGCCATTACTATTGCTCTCCATATTGATTGAAAATGGACGACGGGGTGTCAGTGTAGTTTTGTTGTAGCTCTCAGCCCAGAGGGTGACCTCACAGGTAACAGCATCAGCTGTTTATTGATCTCCACATTACTGATAAGAGCCTGTCTCATTGGTTGTAGACCAGATGGAAAACTAGAGGCTGAACTGTTATTAAAGCCCTGCTCCAGTCTCCTTTTCACCTCATTTAACACCTGATTTACTTAACAAAAGACATCTCAAATCAGTGGGGGAGGGGCTTCCTCTTTTGTTCTCTATTGCTCCCCTATTGTTCCTCAAGGGGGAGGCCTATGAAATTTGAAGTTTGCTGTGGTTTTTTGCAATTTTACCCTATTTTGCTATACATATAAAAATAATTGTTTACCCTTTAGTGTGTGAACTTTACTGTATTTATATTTGGGATATCCATTAAACAGCTACCTACTCCCTCCCTCTATCTAGCTATCTAATAGAATTAGATATACAATAGTCATATCACTGAATTGTACCTGTAGCACCTGACCACAACCAACAGATCCAACAGAGACCGTAGAGCTACTTAACATGGGGACCACGCAGATAGCAGCTGCATCAGCACTATGCTGTAGTGATTTAATTACAGCATCCACATTAATGATAAGTGCCTCTCTCATGGGTGGAGATACTCACATTACATTACATCTGCACTGCTGTCTGAGCCTTTCTCTCAGGTTTAATGAACACAGCCTAAATGGAAGGGGAATGGGACCCTGCAGCTGCTTGCTACTTCAGGAGTCGGAGGGAGTTACCCTTACACCAGGGCTGGTCAACTCTGGACTGGCAGCAGGTAATGCAGGGTTTAGTTCCAACCAAGCAGCATACCTGACTATACTATTGAAACAACTGAGCTAATTGATCATAATCAGTGATTGGCTGGATCTCGTCTACCTGCTCTAAACTCAAATATCAGGATTTCCTTCCCCTGAGGATACTGATCTAATGTCAGTTTGTCCTTTTCTTCCCTATTTGTTAAGGTTAGCATTTGTGAGAAAGGAAGCTGATCCTAGATATGTGTGCCTGTGGGCAACTTCTACTCAGAAACAGCAACTTGTGCTGCTTCATTGGCATGCATTAGCTGCACCTTTACCTATAAGAGTATATTCCTTTGTGTACATAGGAAACAGGTGTACTATTTATAAAGTTGTGCAGTGACTTTATCTCTTTACAGAATCTCTCCTGTATGTCATTCCTCTAGCCGGCATGAGATCGGAATCATCTGAGGTCAGGCCAGCAGGTAGTTCGGAACACCATCAGAAATCCGAGAGGTCCGAAAGCACAGACAGATCTCCGATCCAAGATAACATCCCTCTGAGACAGCACTCCAATGTTCCCTCCATTTCTCTCTCTCTCTCTCTCTTCCCTTTTCATCCCCCCTCAACCAAACCTTTTTAGAAGCACCACATTTCTCCTCTTAAATAGTGATATCTGACCAGATTGAAAAAAGGTGGGAAAAAGATAAAGGGTACATTAACAGAGAGGGATAAAGGAGGTGGCCACCCATGCAGGTCTGTGAGGTGTGGTTATTTTGTGTGTCTGTGTGTGTCAAGGTTATTATAGTTTTAGTTATTATTTTTAATAGTTTTATTTGAAATTCAGTTTAGCTTCGGTTAGATTCCAGATCCACTTTACTAGTTTTTATTTAGTTAAAGTTTTATCAAACATTTCTATTTCGTTTTTCTATTTCTTAGTTTCAGTTTTAATGTTAGTGACAGAAAGTAGTCTATGAATGGGAGCCATTTACAGTGCATTCAGAAAGTGTTCCAACCCCTTGACATTTTCAACATTTTGTAACGTTACAGCCTTATTCTAAAATGTATTAAATAGTTTTTCGCCCTCATCAATCTACACACAATACTCCATAATGACGAAGCAAAAACAGTGTACAATAGTATTCAGACCCTTTACTCAGTAATTTGTTGAAGCACCTTTGGCAGCGATTACAACCTCGAGTCTTCTTGGGTATGACGCTACAAGCTTGGCACACCAGTATTTGGGGAGTGTCCCCAATTATTTTCTGCAGATCATCTCAAGCTCTGTCAGGTTGGACGGGGAGCGTCGCTGCACAGCTATTTTCAGGTCTCTCCAGAGATGTTCAATGGGGTTCAAGTCAGGGCCATGTGGGCCACTCAAGGACATTCAGAGACTTGTCCTGAAGCCATGTCTGAATATTCTTGGCTGTGTGCTTAGGGTCGTTGTCCTGTTGGAAGGTGAACCTCAAATCAAATAAAATTGTATTTGTCACATACACATGGTTAGCAAATGTTAATGGTTAGCAAATGTAACAAAATAATTGTGCTTCTAGTTCCGACCATGCAGTAATATCTAACAAGTAATCTAACAATTTCACAACAACTACCTTATACACACAAGTGTAAAGGAATGAATAAGAATATGTACATAAAAATATATATGGATGAGCGATTGCCGAACGGCATAGGCAAGATGCAGTAGATGGTATAGAGTACAGTATATACATATGAGATGAGTAGTGTAGGGTATGTAAACATTAAAAAGAGGCACAGTTTAAAGTGACTATTGATACATTTAGTACATCCAATTTTTTATTATTAAAGTGGCTAGAGATTGAGTCAGTATGTTGGCAGCAGCCACTCAATGTTAATGATGGCTGTTTAACAGTCTGATGGCCTTGAGATAGAAGCTGTTTTTCAGTCTCTCGGTCCCAGCTTTGATGCACCTGCACTGACCTCGCCTTCTGGATGATAGCGGGGTGAACAGGCAGTGGCTCGGGTGGTTGCTGTCCTTGATGATCTTTTTAGCCTTCCTGTGACATAGGGTGGTGTAGGTGTCCAGGAGAGCAGGTTGTCTGCCCCCGGTGATGCGTTGTGCACCCTACTCTGAGGCTCTAAGCGCTCTGGAGCAGGTTTTCATCAAGGATCTCTGTGTACTTTCCTCCGTTCATCTTTCCCTCAATCCTGACTAGTCTCCCAGTCCCTGCCGCTGAAAAATATCCCTACAGCATGATGGTGCCACCACCATGCTTCACCGTGCCAGATGGTGCCAGGTTTCCTCTAGACGTAACGCTTGGGATTCAGGCAAAAGAGTTCCGTCTTGGTTTCATAAGACCAGAGAATCTTGTTTCTCATGGTCTGAGAGTCCTTTCGATGCCTTTTGGCAAACTCCAAGCAGGCTGCCATGATCCTTTTATTACCATAAAGGCCTGATTGGTGGAGTGCTGCAGGGATGGTTGTCCTTCTGGAAGATTCTCCCATCTCCACAGAGGAACTCTGGAGCTCTGTCAGTCACCTCCCTGACCAAGGCCCTTCACCCACGATTGCTCATTTTGGCCTGGTGGCCAGCCCTAGGAAGAGTCTTGGTGGTTCCAAACTGTGGTTTATGTCCAATCAGTTGAATTTACCACAGGTTGACTCAAATCAAATTCTTTATCAATGGAAACAGGAGGCACTCAATTTCAAGTCTCAAAGCAAAGGGTCTGAATATTTATGTAAATAAGGTATTTCTGTTTTCTCATTTTTGACATTTGCAAAAATATCTAAAAACCTGTTTTAGCTTAGTCATTATGGGGTATTGTGTGTAGACTGATGAGGATTTTTATTTATTTAATATATTTTAGAATAAGGATGTAAAGTAACAAAATGTGAAAAAAGTCAAGGGGTCTGAATACTTTCCGAATGCAGTGGATGTGTTGCATAGGTTTTGTGTTTTGGGGGATGTCACTTCTTGCCACTGTGGGGCAGTAATGCATAAGGTGATGGGTCAGGTCATCGGTTAGGTTAGGTTTAAAGGTAGACTCAGTCAGATGACGTACAGTACCAGTCACAGGTTTGGACACACCTACTCATTCAAGGCTTTTTCTTTATTTTTACTATTTTCTACATTGTAGAATAATAGTGAAGACATTAAAAGTATGAAATAACACATATGGAATCATGTAGTAACCAAAAAAGTGTAAAACAAAATATATTTTATATTTCAGATTCTTCAAAGTAGCCACCCTTTGCCTTGATAACAGCTTTGTACACGCTTGGTATTCTCTCAACCAGCTTCATGAGGTAGTCACCTGGAATGCATTTCAATTAACATGTGTGCCTTGTTAAAAGTACATTTGTGGAATTTATTTTCTTCTTAATGCGTTTGAGCCAATCAGTTGTGTTGTGACAAGATAGGGGTGGTATACAGAAGATAGCCCTATTTGGTAAAAGACTAAGTCCATATTATGGCAAGAACAGCTCAAAGGAGCAAAGAGAAATGACAGTCCATCAATACTTTAGCATATGAAGGTCAGTCAATCCGGAAAATTACAAGAACTTTGAAAGTTTCTTCAAGTGCAGTCGCAAAAACCATCAAGCGCTATGATGAAACTGGCTATGATGAAACTGGCTCTCATGAGGACCACCATAGGAAAGGAAGACCTAGAGTTACCTCTGCTACAGAGGATAAGTTCATTAGAGTTAACTGCACATCAGATTGCAGACCAAATAAATGCTTCACAGAGTTAAACAGACACATCTCAACATCAGAGGAGACTGCATGAATCAGGCCTTCATGGTCGAATTGCTGCAAAGAAACCACTACTAAAGGACACCAATAAGAAGAAGAGACTTGATTGGACCAAGAAACATGAGCAATGGACATTAGACCGGTGGAAATCTGTCCTTTGGTCTAATGAGTCTAAATTTTAGATTTTTGGCTACAACCGCCGTGTCTTTGTGAGACGCAGAATAAGTGAATGATATCTGCATGTGTAGTTCCCTCCGTGAAGCAAGGGGGAGGAGGTGTGATGTTGCTTTGCTGTTGACAATGTCTGTGATTTATTTAGAATTCAAGGCCCACTTAACCAGCATAGCTACCACAGCTTCCTGGAGCGATACGCCATCCCATCTGGTTTGCGCTTAGTGGGACTATCATTTGTTTTTCAACAGAACAATGACCCAACACACCTCCAAGCTGTGTAATGGCTATTTGACCAAGAAGTAGAGTGACGGAGTGCTGCATCAGATGACATGGCCTCCACAGTCCCCCAACCTCAATCCAATTGAGATGGTTTGGGATGAAAAAAAGCATCCAACAAGTGCTCAGCATATGTGGGAACTCCTTCAAGACTGTTGGAAAATCATTCCAATTGACTTTTTTGGTTACTACATAATTCCATATGTGTTATTTCATAGTTTTGATATCTTCAGTTTTACTATACAATGTAGAAAATAGTAAAAAAATAAAGAAAAACCCTTGAATGAGTAGGTGTGTCCAAACTTTTGACTGGTACTGTAGATGCCTGAAGTAAACAGTGGTAGTGGGTCAATGTCTGTAACAACTAAGAGTTTTGAAGCGCGAGTTCTCAGCTGTTTGGGTCCCGTAGCTACCACGTTGTAGAAGTGTGAAAGGCAACTGTGCACATGTGCAGTTTTGCATCGTACTCATCTCAATGGACCCTTGAGAGTGGATACATTTAGTCAAGTCAGTGACCATCGTTGGTCACTGCCTTTCAAAGTGTGTTGCATTCTGGGGATAAAAAGTGGACAAAACAGCATAAACGTATCAAAAATCCTGTGATCAAGGTTATGATGTTTAGACTGTGTGTCGACTGCAAGTTTCTGCAGTTGCTCTTCACCAAATTCTTCCTGCAGCCATCGCCTGCATTGAGGGAGTCTCTATTGTCAGCCAATCATTAAGGAGTTTTGTTTGACCCACGCGAATGTGACCAAAGACATGACTGAAACAGGAACCAATTTGCCCTGATTTATTAATATTGTGGATATATACAAATAAATGTGATATTTGAGGCTCTCACACTAATTTGATTGTGCAATGTATTGTTCTTAGATAAATATTTTTCCCCTTGACATTTTTTCTAATTTGGCACACAGACACCAGAGACCATGAGTTAGACCGAATCAAGCCGGTCGGTCACATTTGGTATGCAAACCTTATGTATACTGTATGTCCTTAGAAGCTGTGTGAATATAAAGTCACTGCAACCTTATATGGCTCCACCAGACCAGTTGGTGGCACTATAGATGTAATTTGCACCAGTGGCCCCATAGGATACTAGTGCAATAACCATTGATCAAGTGGACTGTCTCATGAAAATGAATATTTGATTTTAATTATGCAGACAATGTGAAATATATTGATCTGTATAATCACATACCGTTGCCTTATTATGTCGTCTGAACATAGTGAAAAGTGGATATTTTACTTGGTAAAATGAGAAACCCGAAGTCCTTCCACTTGCGTAGTCAGCATATTACAGCAATGAGAGTGTATTGAAGTATTTTGGAACGCTAACGTGGAGAGTACCAATTGAGATTTAAATCAACATGGTAATGCTTTTACTGATTACACATAAAGGAAGATAGTTCCTACATGATAGAGTGCTTGCTTTGTTATGCTTTCTGTCATCTTGTGAACCCTGTTCATTATTATATTATGATTTGGGGGGGGTTAGATGTTTATTTCAACATTATAAAGAAAACCTTTTTTAAGCAATGGCAACACTGCCATGAGGATCTGAGATTTACTGTCGGAAAACCACATTAGTGTCTGACTTTCAACTGTCACAGATGCACCTCCCCCGTCTTCACTCCTCGGCATTTGCCTACAGTTGGTTGCTTTAGCCTTACCACTCAAACATGCCCAATATTTGCGGTGCTGCTCCTGGCAACATCATGTCGCTGAGTTTATCTTTGACTTTAATTCATCTTAATGTGACCTGCCAGATTCAGAAAATGTCAAATCCCATGAGAAAAGAAAGCTTGAAAACCCTATTGAAAACTCCATTTGATTCATGTTTTTAATTTACTTTAAGTTCTTTTTAGAGTCAAAGATAATATTTTCAGTACAGATTTTGTTTTTTAAAAGGGTTTGCTAATAGTTTTATTTCAGTTTATTTAATATTTTTTTCATGATTAGTTTTCATTTTAGTTTCAGTTTTAGTTTACTATAATAAACTTGGTGTGTGTGTGTGTGTGTGTGTGTATGGGTTTGCCAGTGTTTGTCTCTCTTTCTTTCCCTCTGATCCAGAGTTCATCTGCTGGTCACTGAGGTGAGAACAGCTCCAAGCCGTCAGTCATCCAGCTGGCCAACCAAAACCTCTTTACTTCCTGTGTCACTGGAACCTATTTAGGATTTATTTGGTATCCCTCATCTCTGCAGGCCAGTCAGGAATCACAGAGCAGGGACTCATGTATCTTTCCACCCTTTGGATAGGAATGGAGGAGTTGGAAAGAAAAGTGCCCAAAGGCTCAATCCTTCATGAATAACTTTCATGAAACTGCAGTGTACAAAATGCCTGATAAGATTTGCAATCTATCCAAACAAAATTAACTTGCAGGTGAAAAAGTACTGCAACAGATGTCTGATTCAAATTAAATGAAATATGTGTTTTACAAATCCTGAGCAAACATACACTGAGTCTACAAAACATAAGGAACATATTCCTAATATTGTGTTGCATCCCCTTCAACAGCCTCAATTCGTCGGGGCATGGACTTTACACGGTGTCGAAATCGTTCCACAGGGATGCTGGCCCATGTTGACTCCAATGCCTTGGCTGGATTGCCTTTGGGTGGTGGACCATTCTTGATACACACGGGAAACAGTTGAGCATGAAAAACCCAGCAGCATTGCCATTCTTGACACACTCAAACCAGTGTGCCTGGCACCTACTACCATGCCCCATGTAAAGGCAATTCAATCTTTAGTCTTTCCCACAACCACTGAATGGCACATATACACAACATGTCTCAATTGTCTCAAGGTTTAAAAATCCTTCTTTAGCCAATCTCCTCCCCTTCATCTACACTGATTGAAGTGGGATTAACGGGTGACATCAATAACGGAACATAGCATTCACCTAGTCACTCTGTCATGGAAAGAGCAGGTGTTCCTAATGTTTTGTTCACTCAGTGTAGATCAAAATGTACCGTAAAATGCTTACTTACAAGCCCTTAACCAACAATGCAGTTTTGACAAAATAAAGTTGAGAAAATATTTACGGTATCGAGTAAATGTGAGGTGGTACAGGTTAGTAAAGGTAATTGTACATGTAGGTAGGAGTAA
Organism: Oncorhynchus clarkii lewisi; assembly: GCF_045791955.1. Lineage (NCBI taxonomy): Eukaryota > Metazoa > Chordata > Actinopteri > Salmoniformes > Salmonidae > Oncorhynchus > Oncorhynchus clarkii. The sequence goes on along the minus strand of NC_092152.1, from coordinate 41,244,086 downwards.
AGTGACTATTGTTATGGATTTTATGTACAGTATATTGACTAAATGATGTATACATTTAAAGTAATGATAGGACTATATATAATAGAATTATACCCTGTCTCTGTATAACGATGAAGAATGTTTGCCCATCAGAAAAAAGGAACTGTGGCAGACAACTTGTGACCACTGTGAAACTGATAACAGGGAAGGAAGTCTCCCCACCTAGGGAGGGGAGAAACCTTGGGCTTGCAGTAGATTGTGTAACATGTTGCAGGATGTGATGAGCAATGTATGAAGACCTGTAAACTATATTGTCATGGTCTTAGAGGAGGAGGGACAGTTATGACAAAATGAGAGGTATATAAACCAATGTACATGTAAGGATGGGCAGAGCTCTCGTAAATAAACGTCGCTGACTATCGTAGACTGGCCTCTGTCTGTTTCATTTCAACAAGAATCTTACAAATTCTTGGTAACAGACCGAGTAGTTCGATCGAAGAACATTGAGAACATAATTCTCAACTATGCATAGATAATAAACAGCGAGGAATAAACAGCGAGTAGCAGCACTGTAAGTCCGAGTGTCCACAAGCTGTCCACAATTTGTTGACAGCTGCACCTTGAAAAGAAAAAGCTAATATCCTTCAGATTCTTTAACACAGAGAGCCAATTAGGTAAACAAACACTTGGACAACCTGCTGGAAATCTGACCTCATATTCGAAACAGGCAGAGAGAGGGAGGGATGGAAAGAGAAGTAGGCAGAGAAGAAACAGCATTTTCCCATTTTACTGGGGCAGTTTTAGAGGGGTTGCCACAAGCATGCATTACTCCGGTTAAAAGGGAAAGCCTGTCGAGTCATTACTGTCAAAGCTAATGCAGAGGGATGAGGAGTAGGCCCAAAGAGGTAGGTACTCACTAATGAATGAACACACTGCTAAGTTCAACAATTACACTGCCATGTTAATGTAAGGATAACACACCGATTGTACTTAACCACCACTTAGCTTGCAGGAAGGGGCTTTCTTTAATTTAGTTACCTATTTCGGTTTGCATTCTTGGAAAGAAAGGAGAGAGCATTTACATGGCCATTGAACGTAAAGATAGCAACAAATCACACTAGAAAGCCATTGCTTCAGTGATCGGTTTTCTTTCATTTAAGTTGGTTGGGTTCTTATTCTTGGAGAGTAAAATGGTAAAACATTTTAGGGAAACGGTCCTTAGACAGGTTTCCTATGGTCACTGTATTCATTTGAAAGAGAAGTTCACAGAGCTCTTAAACTCAGAGGACGGAAAAATAAATGTTGGGACTGTGTAGGGCTCTGTATGTAGGTTCCCCCACATATCTTTCTTGGAGGTAAATAGGAAAGAGTGACAGGTTGGAATCAATGGCCCTTCTCAGTTCTCGCCCCACTTTCATTGTTTTTCCTACTAATAAATAATGAATGACGGGATCTAGCCGAATAAAGTAGATCCACTCACCCAATACACGCTTCCAAGAATAATGTACTAACTCATTTTGTATAGAAAGGTATGGCATTATCCAGTCCAAGCATCTTTTCTGAGGACCCAACTTTTTATTTAGTCTGACATGTGGAATCAATGATGTGTTCTCCCCTCTATATAAATACACAATGGCAGACCAACTCATCAGAAAAGACAGATGGAGCACAACTTTGTGTTCTAATTAACTGTTGACTTGCCTGGAAAGAACAGAGAGAAACCTCCAATAAAACACCCCAGTGTTGTGCTGTGCTCTGTTCACATTTTAAGTCATTTTTTATTTCAACTACAGTGCCTTGGACGTGGTAATCAGATATGAAAAATAAATAAAAAACATCTCCAGTTTTATTCCCTCATTACACGACTGGAATTCTCTATCAATCCAGTAAAAATATTTTTTTAATAGCAGAATGCGTGATTTATTTAGGCTAGCCTTGTCTGTTCCTTGTTTTCTTCTAAGTATAAGTACATGCTTAGCAATGTAGATGGTTCTTTCTACCTTGAAGGAGTAATATTTCAGAAATAATTTCAATATATCCATGGTCTCTAGAAATACCCAAAGTGGCTTAGTAGTATACTAATTATTACGATAATTCGCTGTTAATGTTGGCAAACACTCATTTTAATTTCGTTGAGAGCTAAGTGACACAAAATAGTAACGTACTGTCTTTCTGTCTGTCCATAGGGTTACGCTCCATCATCATCATCATCATCAGTTTTACAGTTGCCGAAGCATCACCCAGGTTGGTGCTACACTTTGATAATGGATGATCCAGCCTACTTACAGAGGAGGAGGAGACGACGTGCCCGATGAAGAGCTCCGGCCGGGCCTGTCTTCAAGCTACTGCAATTGACTGCCTTTCCGAACTACCTTGATATCTGAAGCTGTGGAAAGCCATCAACCATGAAACACCAAATCCCTACATTTGTTTTATATGATTTGTTTAATGTCAACCACCAGGTGGAGTTTAAAAAAAATCTGTCTTATAAATATCTATTGGTAGCTAATCAAATACAATGCCATTATCCATGAGAAAGCTTTTGGGTGGCAACACATTCCATCAGGAAAAATAACAGCTGTCTGGACATTTGGAGGTGGGCGTGGGACTCACAAACATTTCAAACTGTGATTGACATCTACATCACATTATAGTAGACACTCTTGTCCAGAGCGACTTAAGTCGGTGAGTGAGTACATACATTGAGTACATACATACATTTTCATACTGGTCCCCCATGGGAATCAAATCCACAACCCTGGCATTGCAACTGCCATGCTCTACCAACTGAGCCACACAGTACACACAACTCAGTGTGTCCGCGAAAAAAAGCATCGTTCTTCCACATATTTTCAATACATAAGCTTTCCATATGGGTGCTGCGTCTTACCTTATCATAATCAAAAAACATCAGTTGCAAAGATGCAAAGAAGTTTTGTATTGCTAATGTTTTTGCTATTGTTGCCATAGTCAATTGTAATACAGGAAGTTGTAGCCTACACATAACAACAGCCGGAACAGCTAGTTGCAGTAAAAAGTTCCAAAATGTATTTTTACTCTTGTGGATTTAATCCCCTTGCTACAGTTGACAAACATTCTAATCCAGATCGGCGTCTAAAACAATCAACCATTTTAGCATGGACCAACTCTGAAAAACAAACTTGATAGTTTCAAACTGGTGTAGATCGCCTGCCTAATGTCCTAAAATAAAACTAATAACATCTACTTGTTGGCAAGAGTCTATCTATTCTCTTATTATCTTTAAACCACTATGGTTTACTTCTGTTCTGGAAACTAGGTATTGACAAAGTCAATGAAAACAAAGCCAGGCTAGAATGATATGTTTACCTGTATAGCATGTATAACCTTTAACATATTTATACATCTTTAATATACACTGAGTCTGCAAAACATGAACACCACCATCCTAATACTAAGCTGCACCCCCTACCCTTTTGCCCTCAGAACAGACTCAATTCGTCGGGGCATGGACTCTACAAGGTGTCGAAAGCGTTCCACAGGGATGCTGGCCCAAATTCACTCCAATGCGTCCCACAGCTGTGTCAAGTTGGCTGGATGTCATTTGGGTGGTGGACCATTCTTGATACATATGGGGAACTGTTGAGCATGAAAAACCCTTCAGCGGTGCAGTTCTTGACACAAACGGGTGTGCCTGGCACCTACTACCATACCTCGTTCAAAGGTACTTAAATATTTTGTCTTGCTCCTTCACCCTCTGAATGGCACACATATACACAATCCATGTCTCAATTGTCTCAAAACTTTAACAATCCTTCTTTAACCCGTCTCCTCTCCTTCATCTACACTGATTGAAGAAGATTAAACAAGTGACATCAATAAGGAATCATAGCTTTCACCTGCATTCACCTGGTCGTGGAAAGAGCAGGTGTTCTTGTTTTGTACACTCAGTCAATGTACAGTGCATTCGGAAAGTATTCAGACCGCTTCCCTTTTTTCACATTTTGTTATGTTACAGCCTTATTCTAATATTGATTAAATACCATTGTCCCTCAATCTACACACAATACCCCATAATGACAAAGTGAAAAAAGGTTTTTATACATTTTTGTATTAAAAATTAAAAAACAAAATACCTTATTTACATAAGTATTTGGACCCTTTGCTATGAGACTCGAAGTTGAGCTCAGGTGCATCATGTTTCCATTGATCATCTGTGAGCTGTTTGTACAACTTGATTGGCGTTAACCTGTGGTAAATTAAATAGATTGGGCATGATTTGGAAAGGCACACGATTTGGAAAGGCACATGATTTGTCAGAGCAAAAATCAAGCCATGAGGTCGAAGGAATTGTCCGTAGAGCTCGAGACAGGATTGTGTCAAAGCACAGATCTGGGGAAGAGTACCAAAACATTCCTGCTGTCACGCCCTGACCTTAGAGAGCTTTTTATGTCTCTATTTTGGTTTGGTCAGGGTGTGATTTGGGTGGGCATTCTATGTTCCTTTTTCTATGTTTTGTATTTCTTTGTTTTGGCCGGGTATGGTTCACAATCAGGGACAGCTGTCTATTGTTGTCTCTGATTGGGAACTATACTTAGGTAGCTTTTCCCCACCTATGCTTTGTGGGTAGTTATTTTCTGTTTAGTGTTTTCTGCACCTGACAGGACTGTTTCGGTTTCGTTTATTCTCTTTGTTAGTTTGTTATTATTGTTGTTATTGTGTTCAGTTTAATAAAAAGCATGAACACTTACCACGCTGCGCTTTGGTCCGATTATTCCTCATCCGACGACGACACCCGTAACACCTGCAGCATTGAAGGTCCCCAAGAACATAGTGACCTCCATCATTCTTAAATGGAAGAAGTTTGGAACCTCCGAGACTCTTCCTAGAGCTGGCCGCCTGGCCAAACTGAGCAATCGGGGGAGAAGGGCCTTGTTCAGGGAGGTGACCAAAAAGCCGATGGTCACTCTGACAGAGCTCCAGAGTTCCTCTGTGGAGATGGGAGAACCTTCCAGAAGGACAACCATCTCTACAGCACTCCACCAATCAGTTCTTTATGGTAGAGTGGCCAGACGGAAGCCACTCCTCAGTAAAAGTCATATGACAGCCCGCTTGGAGTTTGCCAAAAGGCAAACGGACTCTCAGACCATGAGAAACAAGATTCTCTGGTCTGATGAAACAAGATTGAACACTTTGGCCTGAATGCCAAGTGTCACGTCTGGAGGAAACCTGGCACCATCCCCAGTGAAGCATGGTGGTGGCAGCATCATGTTTTTCAGCGGCAGGGACTGGGAGACAGCGGTAGGGACTGGGAGATCAGTCAGGATCGAGGCAAAGATTTTTAAAAAAGCAAAGTACTGAGATATCCTTGATGAAAACCTGCTCCAGAGCGCTCAGGACCTCAGACTAGGGCGAAGGTTTACCTTCCAACACAACAGCGACCCTAAGCACGCAGCCAAGACAACACAGGAGTGGCTTTGGGACAAGTTTCTGAATGTCATTGAGTGGCCCAGCCAGAGCCCGGACTTGAAACCGATCAAACATCTCTGGAGAGTCCTGAAAATAGCTGTGCAGCGATGCTGGGCTGCAAATTATAGTCGCTAGTTCTCTTCAAGTAGCCAAACAAAACTAGGCTTCTTACAGTAATTATGAAGACGCCCGAAATCTTCTGCAGGGTTGTTCAAATGTTGGTTAAGTATTTTTTACTCTCCTTAAAATGATCATGAGTACAGTACATGTTTTTGTTGTTGTTGTGAATTTCACTTCTCTCACTGAACAGTGTTTGTTTTCCATTGGCCTTCGTCAGAGCTTTTAACCTAAATACTAAACCATCTTTTGTCTTCTGAATGTGTCAGAACCGGGGACTCGGGTGTTATTGATGTCATGTTAATCAGGAATTGTGATTTGAACACATGGATTGTTTCAGTTTTGTAGGCTAGGATGCATATTTAATTATTACATTTAAGGATCAAGCCTCGGCAGTCATTCTGATCTCGTTCCCAATGATTAGTGCTTTAGTTTATTATGTTGCTGTCCAGCGGTTCTGAATTTGAGATACACCCGACTGTCCACTTTTTTTCTGTGCAATAGACCTTTTGATTTGAAACGTTTTGGTGTGTGTACTAGGCTATTTGATTTAATTTATATATGTTGCAGCACTTTGGTTTCACTAATAAATATGTTGAAATGGAACCAAATGATCTGTTTCTGTCTTCAGTCCTTTTTAAATAGGATAGATGGGCTATATGGTCTACTGTGGTATAGGTCGAATGTGATAGTCTGACTATAACCAGCCAATAGGCCTATAACTCCATGCCTATTCTATTCAGAGTTTTCAGATCAATTAATTGAATTGGAAATGCGCTATTATCATGCTGGTTAATGCATGGCATGTCTATTGAATTTGAAAAAATCCACCTGCACTCGGCCCCATCCCGCCCCACCTACTCAACCAATCAGGAGCCTCTACTGCGTTGAGTCCTTGGCATACTGCAGACTTTTTATAAAACGGTACATGCTAAATAGTATGGGACGATGAGTCAATAGTACGCAGTTTAAGTATGTAGTATGCTAGTATGCGTATTCGGATGTGTCACTACACTGGGCAAAAAGGTCAATGTCAGGGGATATCTTTATCTATATACAGTACCAGTCAAAAGTTTGGACACCTACTCATTCATGGGTTTTTCATTACTTTTACTATTTTCTACATTGAAATAACACATATGAAACTATGAAATAACACATATGGAATCATATAGTAACCAAAAAAGTGTTAAACAAATTAAACTATATTTCATATCTGAGATTCTTCAAAGTAGCCACCCTTTGCCTTGATGATAGCTTTGCACACTCTTGGCATTCTCTTAATCAGCTCCACCTGGAATGCTTTTCCAACTCTCATGAAGGAGTACCCACATATGCTGAGCAGTTGTTGGTTGATTTTCCTTCACTCTGCTGTCCAACTCATCCCAAACCATCTCAATTGGGTTGAGGTCGGGTGATTGTAGAGTCCAGGTCATCTGATGCAGCACTCTATTACTCTCCTTCTTGGCCAAATAGCCCTTACACAGGTGTGTTAGGTCATTGTCCTGTTGAAAAACAAATGATAGTCCCACTAAGTGCAAACCAGATGGGACTTATCAGACCAAAGGACAGATTTACACCAGTCTAATGTCCATTGCTCATGTTTCTTGGTCCAAGCAAGTCTCTTCTTATTATCGGTGTCCTTTAGTATTGGTTTCTTTGCAGCAATTCGACCATGAAGGCCTGATTCATGCAGTCTCCTCTGAACAGCTGATGTTGAGATATGTCTGTTACTTGAACTCTGTGAAGCATTTACTTGGGCTGCAATTTCTGAGGCTGGTAACTCTAATGAACATCCTTTGCAGCAGAGTTGGCTATGGGTCTTCCTTTCCTGTGGCGGTCCTCATGAAAGCCAGTTTCATCATAGCGCTTGGTTTTTGCGACTGCACTTGAAGAAACTTTCAACGTTTTTGAAATGTTCTTTATTGACTGACCTTCATGTCTTAAAGTAATGACGGACTGTAATTTCTCTTTGCTTATTTGAGCTGTTCTTGCCATAATATGGACTTGGTCTTTTACCAAATAGGCCTATCTTCTGTATACCACCCTTACCTTGTCACAACACAACTGATTGGCTCAAAAGCATTAAGTAAGAAAGAAATTCCTCAAATGAACTTTTAACAAGGCACACCTGTTAATTGAAATGCATTCCAGGTGACTACGTCATGAAGCTGGTTGAGAGAATGCCAAGAGTGTGCAAAGCGGTCATCAAGGCAAAGGGTGGCTACTTTGAGGAATCTCAAATATAAAATAGATTTTGATTAGTTTAACATATTTTTGGTTACTACATGATTCCATGTGTTATTCCATTGTTTTGATATCTTCACTGTTATTCTACAATGTAGAAAATAGTACAAATAAAGAAAAACCCTGGAATGAGTAGGTGTGTCCACACTTTTGACTGTTAGTGTACAGTAAATCACAAAAGTGAGTACACCCCTCACATTTTTGTAAATATTTCAGTATTTTCATGTGACAACACTGAAGAAATGACACTTTGCTACAATGTAAAGTAGTGAGTGTACAGCTTGTATAACAGTGTACATTTGCTGTCCCCTCAAAATAACTCAACACACAGCCATGAACAAAAATGAGTACACCCCTAAGTGAAAATAGCCATTTTCCCTCCCCGGTATCATGTGACTCGTTAGTGTTACAAGGTCTCAGGTGTGAATGGGGAGCAGGTGTGTTAAATGTGGTGTCATCGCTCTCACACTCCCTCATACTGACTAGTCACTGGAGGTTCAACATGGCACCTCATGGCAAAGAACTCTCTGAGGATCTGAAAAAAAGAATTGTTGCTCTACATAAAGATGGCCTGGGCTATATGAAGATTGCCAAGACCCTGAAACTGAGCTGCAGCACGGTGGCCAAGACCATACAGCGGTTTAACTGGACAGGTTCCACTCAGAACAGTGCAGTATTCCAACATGATAACGACCCCAAACACACCTCCAAGACGACCACTGCCTTGCTAAAGAAGCTGAGGGTAAAGGTGATGGACTGGCCAAGCATGCCTCCAGACCTAAACCCTATTGAGCATCTGTGGGGCATCCTCAAACGGAAGGTGGAGGACTGCATTGTCTCTAACATCCACCAGCTCCGTGATGTCGTCATGGAGGAGTGGAAGAGGACTCCAGTGGCAACCTGTGAAGCTCTGGTGAACTCCATGCCCAAGAGGGTTAAGGCAGTGCTGGAAAATGATGGTGGCCACACAAAATATGGACACTTTGGGCCCAATTTGGACATTTTCACTTAGGGGTGTACTCATTTTTATTGCCAGCGGTTTAGACATTAATGGCTGTGTGTTGAGTTATTTTGAGGGGACAGCAAACTTACACTGTTATACAAGCTGTACACTCACTACTTTACATTGTAACAAAGTGTCATCCCTTCAGTGTTGTCACATGAAAAGATATTTACAAAAATGTGAGGAGTGTACTCACTTTTATGATATACTGTATATCCAGATATCTAACATTTTATTAGATATAAGGAGTAGACATGCTCCACATATGCATGTCCTTAATGAGCTAGGATATTCTCCGTAATGGGACAATTTCTGCATGCATCCAATCCGGACCTCAGAAATCTCCCTGCTACCATTTGCGTCCAGGGAGATATCTGGGATGAGATCTCTTCAAGACACGCACGCTCCTGATGCGCATGTACCCGCTTACATATTTGTAGAATATTTTAACTCCAGAAAGGTTATGTGTCAACATGCTGACATATCTAAGCCTTTATACTTAGGCATGAACCAACCCACATATTTTCAGAAATGTATCATATCTGTAGTCATTACATGATCCGTATACCAAAAATGTATGATCGAAAATTGACTAAATCTGAGTCATGATCAATATCCAGCATCCAGATGATTCGACCTATTGAGGCGTCGAAAGTCATTGTTCTTTTTCACATGAAGGTGACATATCTGACATACATTTGCACCATATTGAAAGCAAACCGTCACATTTAATCCCAAGCACATCTCTGCTGTTTCTGGAGAAAAAAAATGCAGCATAGCATATCCATAGCTCCAACCACAACACATGTTTTCTGTAAAAATGCTAATATTGCCAATCTTTGCAAAAAATATATTTCATTTATTTGACAGAAAATGTAAAAAAAGTTCCACACCCTCAATACCCTTGCCAACCTTGTTTATTATGGACGATGGATACAATGGGTGCAGATTAGGTTGTCAGGGGCAGTCCCTCGAATTCCAGATCCAACATGGTGGTAGTGTTGGTCTGTGATCCACTCCAAACTGTCAATGCATAAATCATGAATCGAAATTGTGTCGACATTGCAAGAAAATATTGTCATTTCACATTTTTTTTAAATGTATTTATTTAACCTTTATTTATCTAGGCAAGTCAGTTAAGAACAAATTCTTATTTTACAGTGACGGCCTGCCCGGCCAAACCCTACCCTAACCAGGACAACATTGGGCCAATTGTGCGCCACCCTATGGGATTCCCAATCACGGTCGGTTGTGATACAACCTGGGACTTAAACATACCACAAGGTAGCTACTCTACCTGCTTCATTCATGAGGAGAAAACAAACTGGAACAAGCTTATAACTAGCCAAGTACCTAGTTAGCTATCTTAAATTGATCAGTAATACAAAATATGCCCAAACATTTTTAAATGTTAGCTGTCATAGGGGGTATAAAAAAATCCCTGAAGGGAAGGAAATGTTATTTGTTAGCTAGCTATGCTACCAGTTAGCTTTTCCCCCCTTTCAAGCCTAGCTATCTAGCCCTACTGGCTGCTGGCCAAATTAGCAAACGTTCATGATTCTAGTTACTAAGATACATAAATCATATAGAATTAGCCTCCCACTTTTATCGTTAACTTCTTTGAGGTATTTTCTGAACAGCTTCTCACTTCTTTGTTTCTCCAGTTGTCAGTTCGACCACACACCGTTTACAAACTAATTTGTGGCGCCCAAATAAAGACAGCAGAAAAGAGGTGATTCTTGTTGCTAGGCTACCAGTTACAGTGCTTTTAGCTTGCCGTTTGCACGTTCCTTTATGCAGATGGCTTACAAAAAGTTTAGCTAGTGTTTCAAATAATATGGATATATGGATGTATTATTTGTTAAATGATTGAACATGCCCTCAAGAGTCAAATAAGCATAAATGTTCCTTATTTGGCAAAACTAAAAGCATATCAAGATCCTGATATGGACCTCAGTCAGGAGCATATGCATTGTATGTGCTGAGAAAATATACCACTTAGGCCAACTGTCAGTATTTGTCATCATATAGAGAAAATAAGTTGTCCACATAGGCCTATCTCAGGATATCTAATGAGTCAATATCTGGCCATACCGCGTATCCAGAGGGAATCCAACATATTTCACAAATTATTGAGCATGAGCTGAAAACTCCTTATTTTCTGCATATCAAAAAGCATATCAAGATCAGGATATGGACCTCAGCCAAGAGAAGCATATCTGGAATCAATCTAGCTTATTATGCTGAGAAAACACAGATATGCGATGTATACAGTCAGTATTTGTCAACATGAAGAGAGATAATAGGATGTTGCATATCTCAGGATATTGAATGAGTCCATATCTGGCCATAGGAAATGACCATGTGTGATATTCGGAGTAATCCCAATACTATATATGTCTAAAAGACACATCTCGATTCAGAATTTGTCAGGATATGGTGCAAATCCACAAAACTCTAAATATGCATTGAAAATGGTCTGTATTCTCTAGAATACTAAAAACGTGTAATTTAAAGATATCCCCTGATATTGACCCTTTTCGCCCAGTGCTATCTTTCTGCTGAAATTAAAAGCTACTGTAGGCCTAAATTCTTGGAATTATCTAGAGCAGGGGTGTCAAAGTCAAATGGACGGAGGGCCAAATAAAAAAATCAGCTACAAGACGAGGGCCGGACTGTTCGAATGTTCATTGAAAAATTTTTAAATGACGCATATAGTCTAGTGAACCTAATTGAACCTACTGAAAACCTAACAAATATATTACAATATGATCAGATAAATAAAGCAATATTTTCTTATGGCTCTGTCAGTAATCTTTAATTTTCAACAGACACAAAAGACAAATTTCCTTTATATAAATATCCCCATAACATGAACATTAAATGAAAGAAACCGGTATTCAAGGCACCATCAGTAGACTATATTTTCTATTTTAGCAAAAGTGGGCTAAATTTACTTCAAAGAAAAAACAATAATAGCAATTTTCTATCATCCACTCAACTGAAATATTTTTAAAATATAATTGAATTGAAATACAAAAAAATAAAGTGCAAAAATCTATTAATCAAAAACAACACTTTGTTTAAGGAGAAGTAACATGCAGTGAAAACAAATATTAAATTTTAACTTTTAAACTTGAACTGAGTAAAAACTCTAAATATGTGATTGCACAGTAATGTTCACTTGTTTGAGGTTGAGGGTGATACTTGGTGGTGTCCCATCTTTTCCACAAGTTCATCAATGTTCGGGGTAAGGCTCTGAGCTGAAGAAATCCTCAGAATTGAGTGGTGTTCAGCAGTAAGTCGACTTCTGTGTGATGTTTTGTTCAGGTTCATCAAAGAAAACAGTTGTTCACACAGGTATGTGCTGCCAAACATAGACAACGTTTGAGCAGCCTGGATGCGCAGCTGGGGCATTGTGCCGGGGAGGAAACGGGCGAACTCCGCAGCACCCACTGCCGCATATTTTGCCCTCAGTGCATCATTGCATTGGAGGTCAATCAACTCCATTTGGAGGTTTGGTGGTGAGCTTTCCACGTCAACAGCAAATGGGTTACCGAGCAGTTCCAACCTGCTTTTTTGTGCTTCAAAGTCAGCAAATCGGCGTCGAAAGTCAGCGGCAAGCATACCTATTTTATCAGCCAACTGTGTGCTCGGGAACGCACTGGTAGAGAGCTTCTCTTTCATGGTCTGGCAGCTGGGAAAGTGGCTCAAATTTTCTTTCCGCATCTGCGTCTCCCACAGAGTCAGTTTGGTTTTAAATGCCTTCACTGTACTGTACATATCAGAGATGACACGATCCCGACCCTGCAGCTGCAAGTTTATTGCATTCAGATGACTCGTAATGTCACACAGAAAAGCCATTTCACACAGAAACATTTCGTCTCGGAGTTGTGTTGTGTCTTTCCCTTTGCTGTCCAAGAACAGACAAATCTCCTCACGAAGCTCGAAACATCTTTGAAGCACCTTTCCCTGGCTTAGCCATCGCACCTCTGTGTGATAAGGCAAATCACCATGCTCCGTTTCTAACTCCGTCAGAAATGCCTTGAACTGGCGGTGATTCAAACCTTTGGCTCTGATAAAGTTAACTGTGCGCGTGATGATGCTCATTACATGCTCCATTTTCAAGGCTTTACCGCACAACGCTTCCTGGTGTATGATACAATGATAAGCTGTCAGCTCACCTGTCGCGTTTTCCTCTTGCATCTTTTCCCGTATCTTCGCCACCAGTCCGCTCCTGTGTCCACACATCGCAGGTGCTCCGTCGGTTGTCAAACCCACGAGTTTTTCCCAAGGCAGCTCCATCTCATTTACACATCTTGACACCTCTTCATACAAATCATGCCCCGTAGTTGTGCCATGCATAGGACGTAAAGCCAAAAACTCCTCTGTCACGCTTAGGTTGGAGTCCACTCCGCGGATGAAAATTGACAACTGGGCAATGTCAGAAATGTCGGTGCTCTCATCCACAGCCAAGGAATATGCAATAAAATCTTTTCCCTTTTTCACAAGCTGCTCTTTTAGATTGATGGACAACTGGTCTACTCTCTCGGCAATGGTGTTTCTGCTCAGACTCACATTTAAAAAGAGTTGCCTTTTTTCTGGGCAAACTTCGTCACAAACTTTAATCATGCAGTTTTTGATGAAATCCCCCTCCGTAAATGGCCGGGCTGATTTAGCGATCTCTTCTGCCAAAATAAAACTGGCCTTGACAGCAGCCTGGCCTTGTGATTTGGCTTTTTTGAACAGAGCCTGTCGAGATTTGAGGCCTCGTTTTAATTCCTCTGCCTTTTGTAGCCTTTGTTCCATGTCCATATTCTTGTTTTTGTCCGCGTGTTTCGTTTCATAATGTCGTCTCAGATTATACTCTTTCAGTACCGCCACACTTTCTCCACACAGAAGACACACAGGTTTTCCAGCTACCTTCGTGAACATATACTCCGACTCCCACCTTGTTTGAAACCCCCGGTTCTCAGTATCCACCTTCCGTTTTGCCATTTTTGATGGGTATCTGAAAGTTAATTTTACTGTGATGCTGACGACTGCTGTGCCAATAAATATTGAAATGAAGCAGCCTACTGCTCGGTGCGTCACCTTTGCATTGTGGGAAATGTAGTATTGGTGCGTGTAAAAGATCTGCGGGCTGCCGGCTTGCTGCGGGCCGGTTCTAATAATAAATCAAGATCATCCCAGGGGCCGTAAAAAACCTTCTTGCGGGCCGGATGTGGCCCGCGGGCCTTGACTCTGACATATGTGATCTAGAGCCATGAATGGCAAAGTTGCCGTGGACAATGATACACATGGACTGGAATTAAACAAACGACAACATTTTAAATGATAGCCATGGCAGGACTGGAAAATGTTGATAATGATGCTATCTCACTACAGCGTCGGCCCAAATGTGTTTATCTTTTCAAAATGACAATAGGAAGTGTGAAGTGAAGAGGAAACAAGAGTCCTTACAACTTGCCACACTCTAGAAGGATAAGCCCTACAGTACATGCTAAACTCCCAGTGCAATACAACCTAATCTAATCTAAGACACCATTTGTACTGCTATCAAGTTACACCCCTAGTGCGCGCACACACACACACACACACACACACACACACACACACACACACACACACACACACACACACACACACACACACACACACACACTACATGCACAACTGCCTCCTCGCACACGCACGCACACACACACACAAAGTGTTTTCTCTCCAGACAATTAGTCTAAGTGTAGGTTGTCTTTATCAGACGGCAGGCAGTTAGCATTGAAAGGTCAGACACTAGGTTGGGGTAACTTACTGCTGTTCCACCCATAGAGCCCATATATTTTCACAAACAATAGTTTCCATCTCCACTGAAGACATTCTGGGTCCATAAATGCAAACATTTGAAAAAGTGTCAACTTTTTCTCAATCTCAGTCAATAAAAATCGTTGACATAGTTGCACGTGATAAAATGCTATGTTAGCTGTTCCCATTATATAACCTAGCACATTTAGCCCTACCTGACCAGGTGGCAGTGATTATTTCCTGTAACAAATTCCGCATCTGCCTATGAAAGATCTATGACTTTATATCCACTAACCAATGGCACTTCTTACATTAGGTCAACTTGGCCACCAGAGGGATATTTTAAACCTCTAATTTCAAGGTGTACTTTTGTTCCTTTGTCTGTCACAATTGTAATGGACCAATATTGCATGATGCATCCTTGACTAGGCTACTAGCTACTAACGTTAGGCAAAATTTGAAAGGCACATTTTTGTATATATGACAAAATCCCACATTTTTGCTTAAACAAAAATGGAAACAACATTGATTCAACCAGTTTGTGCCCAGTGAGATAATATTAAAAGTTGCAATTGTACGCATATTTTTGAACGTTTAATTGCAGAATTTGTTACAGGATATAATAATGTCCAGCTGGTGTAGTTAGTTAGCATAGGGCTGAATGTGCCAGGTTATCTGATGGGAAAAGCTAACATTTACTGTTTGCGAATTTAATTGGTTGATGCGAATTTTGAGACAGAGAAAAAGTTTAAGTTTAAACTAATGTTTGCAAGTATCTCTATACTCCTGTCACATATTTTACTACTATACTTAAACCATGCGCCCCTCCTCTGTCTATCTCTTCCTCTCTCTCATTCACAATCTCTTTCTCAGTTTCTCTCTGTCTCTCATTCTTTCATTTTCTCCATGTGCTTAATAATATATAATTCCACCATAATTCTGCATGTAACCTCAACAAGTATGGCTAGAGCAATTTCTTAGGCATATACTGTCAACACGAGACAACGGAAGGCTGACCTCATCCTCATTTCCTATGATGGATTTCTACCAATTTAACCTTTGACAGGCAACCTAAAGGTTATCCAAAGGTCACTAACTATTTCAATGAACTAGTTCACAAATATTTTGGATTATCCACTGTGGCACTATTAGATATCCTAATGCTTTTAGAACTTGCTTGTCCCACGTAAACGGAATCAAAGACAACATAGCTCAAATGTTATTGTAAAATGTGCATTTAGATGAGAACTACTGTACAGACGTTAGTGACAATCCCTCTTTGTTTTGCATTTATCTCAGTCTGCCTGCCTGTCTTCCTCCCTTCGGACGTTATAGACACCAGATCCCACACGCCTCCCTGCATTCTTCCAACAACCTGATTATTTTTTTTTAAAGCTTTGATGAGTGACTGCTGAGTTTAAAAAGGGAAGGAAAAAAGGGAGAATAAAGGGGGAAATTAAAGCCATCAGAGCCGTTTATGGGCCTGACCTTTCTCTGCGCAGACCACATGCTTTATTATTCCCTTACTCCAGCTCAGGACTCATTAGGAACGCCTGGAACGCCATCTGACATGTGGAATTCCATATACTCAGGCAGACACATCTCCCTACAAAACACACACATGTGCACCCACACACATTCTGGGTTCTGAGACAGTTATTCCTTTGGCAAGCGGAATGGGGATGACATCACAAGGCAGGCAGCGGTAAACAGTCTTGATTAGGGGATGGCCTTGGTTGCCAAGACAGCCAATGTCAGTGTTGGTGGTCTGTAGTCCCCATCCGTAGCTGTGCCCGAGGGCCAGTTAGCTAAATATATACAGTTCTCTCTTCTCTACAGAGTTCCAGGCAGCATGTGTTTTAATGCTGAGGCTGATTAGGGTATTTGTGCTTGTTTGTTGTGTTTGTTTGAACAGAGGTATTTCTGCACTCAAATCCTTGATACATGACAACCTTGTCTGGTGCACTTAGATGTGTATCATAAATATGTGTTCTAGTAATATGTTTCTTTGATTCACAGACTTTTTGACATTGGAACTGAAGTTCTAAACTCATCAAAAAAATAAACGTCCCTTTTTCAGGACCCTGTCTTTCAAAGGTAATTCGTAAACATCCAAATAACTTCACAGATCTTCATTGTAAAGGGTTTAAACACTGTTTGTTCAATGAACCATGAACATTTAATGAACATGCACCTGTGGAACGGTCGTTAAGACACTAACAGTTTACAGACGGTAAGAAATTAAGGTCACAGTTATGAAAACTTAGGACACTAAAGACGCCTTTCTACTGACTCTGAAAAACAGAGATGCCTGGGTCCCTGCTCATCTGTGTGAACGTGCCTTAGGCATGCTGCAAGGAGGCATGAGGACTGCAGATGTGGCCAGGGTAATACATTGAAATGTCTGTACTATGAGACGCCTAAGACAGCGCTACAGGGAGACAGGACGGACAGCTGATCATCCTCGCAGTGGCAGACCACGTGTAACAACACCTGCACAGGATCGGTACATCCGAACATCACACCTGCGGGACAGGTACAGGATGGCAACAACAACTTCCTGAGTTACACCAGGAATGCACAATCCATCCATCAGTGCTCAGACAGTCCGCAATAGGCTGAGAGAGGCTGGACTGAGGGGTTCTAGGCCTGTTGTAAGGCAGGTCCTCACCAGACATCAACGGCAACAACGTTACCTATGGACACAAACCCACCATTGCTGGACCAGACAGGACTGGCAAAAAGTGCTCTTCAATGACGAGTCACAGTTTTGTCTCACCAGTGGTGATGGTCGGATTTGCGTTTATCTGTGCAGGAATGAGTGTTACACCGCGGCCTGTACTCTGGAGCAGGATCGATTTGGAGATGGAGGGTCCGTCATGGTCTGGGGCGGTGTGTCACAGCATCATCGGACTGAGCTTGTTGTCATTGCAGGCAATCTCAACACGACATCCTCCTCCCTCATGTGGTACCTTTCCTGCAGGCTCATCCTGACATGACCATCCAATATGACAATGCCACCAGCCATACTGCTCGTTCTGTGCATGATTTCCTACGAGACAGGAATGTCAGTGTTCTGCCATGGCCAGCGAAGAGTCCATATCTCAATCCCATTGAGCACGTCTGAGACCTGTTGGATCAGAGGGCTAGGGCCATTCTCCCCAGAAATATCCGGGAACTTGCAGGTGCCTTGGTGGAAGAGTGGGGTAACATCTCACAGCAAGAACTGGCAAATCTGGTGCATTGCAGTACTTAATGATTTTGCCCCCCCTTTGTTCAGGGACACATTATTCCATTTATGCTAGTCACATGTCTGTGGAACTTGTTCGGTTTATGTCTCAGTTGCTGAATCTTATCTTGTTCATACAAATATTTACACATGCTAAGTTAGCTGAAAATAAACGCAGTTGACAGTGAGAGGACGTTTCTTTTTTTTGCTGAGTTTATATGGCATATGTGTTTGGCAGAGAGAGAGAGAGAGAGAGAGAGAGAGAGAGAGAGAGAGAGAGAGAGAGAGAGAGAGAGAGAAAATTAAGGTGCGGAGAGCCAGTGCTGCCCGACAGTAAGGGAGTGAAAAGCTTGTGGCTGGCATGTGTGGGGTCCTTGATGACGCTGCGATGGGTCCTGGATGGGTGGGAACATGGCCCCAATGATATATTGGGCCATCTTCACCACCCTCTGGAGAGTGTTGCGGACGTGGACGGAGCAATTCACTTGTGCTGTATTCCAGTGTGTGTGTGTGTGTGTGTGTGTGTGTGTGTGTGTGTGTGTGAGTATGTGTGTGTGTCTCTTTGACCAGGACCATGACATGAATCTAACTCTGAATGTGTAGGGCTAGAGAGGGACCCTACAAACTAAGGTGTCAGCACTGCAGCCGTTGGTTGAACCAACGGGGTCAGCACTTCTGTCACGTGTGTCACAAGCGACCACCATGGGTGACCAGCACTCAGCAGAAATGTCAGAGCCCTGAAAATGGTGGCACAGACTTTAGGAGAAAATCATTATATGGAGAGGTCAGTTAGGACTGCAGCGCAGAGCTGATGGAAGACCTTGGGTGTCAGTCTTGACAGGTGCAACATAGATTTGTTTTGCTAGTGTTGTCATTAGTGGGTTCTGGAGCTCAGCTTGTAAAGGTCTTTGTGGTAAATGTTTTGGTACACCTACTGGAGAGCTTTTCTTTGTCTACACCAATTCAGCATCTCTCTTCAGCCTTAGCTCCACCCATCTCTTTAAGCATTCACATGTGATGCCATGTGCTAAACAGAGTGAATAGTTTAGTAAACAACCAAAGATTTCAAGACTAAAAGTGGTAAAAGTAGTAGCCTACAATAAGGAAAAACGATGCACTTTATCTAGTTTTTTTTATTAAAACATTTATTTCACCTTTATTTAACCAGGTAGGCCAGTTGAGAACAAGTTCTCATTTACAATTGCGACCTGACCAAGATAAAGCAAAGCAGTGCGACAAAAACAACAACACAGAGTTACACATAAACAAACGTACAGTCAGTAACACAATATAAGAGTAGGGAGGTAAGGCAGTACATAGGCCATAGATGCGAAATAATTACAATTTCGCATTAACACTGGAGTGATAGATGTGCAGATGATGATGTGCAAGTAGAGATACTGGGGTGCAAAAGAGCAAGAGGATAAGTAACAATATGGGGATGAGGTAGTTGGGTGTGCTATTTACAGATGGGCTGTGTACAGGTACAGTGATCGTTAAGCTGCTCTGACAGCTGAAGCTTAAAGTTAGAGAGGGAGATATAAGACGCTAGTCCTTGGCCTACAGTGCATTCGGAAAGTATTCAGAGCCCTTGACTTTTCCACATTTTGTTACATTACAGCCTTATTGTAAAATTGCTTAAATAGTTTTTTCCCCGTCATCAATCTACACACAATACCCCATAATGTCAAAGTAAAAACATTTTGGGGGGGAAATTTTTGCAAATGTAAAAATTAAATATCACATTTACATAAGTATTCAGACCCTTTACTCAGTACTTTGATGAAGCAGCTCTGGAAGTGATAACAGCCTCGAGTTTTTGGGGGTAGAGGCTACAAGCTTGGCTCACCTGTATTTGGGGAGTTTCTCCCATTCTTCTCTGCAGATCCTCTCAAGCTCTGTCAGGTTGGATGGGGAGTGTCGCTGCACAGCTATTTTAAGGTCTCTCCAGAGATGTTCGATCGGGTTCAAGTCCGGACTCTGGCTGAGTCACTCAAGGACATTCATTAACTTGTCCCGAAGCCACTTCTGCGCTGTCTTGGATGTGTGCTTAGGGTTGTTGTTGTGTTGGAAGGTGAATCTTTGCCCCCGTCTCTGGTCCTGAGCGCTCTGGAGCAGGTTTTCATCAAGGATCTCTCTGTACTTTGCTTTGTTCTGAATACTCTTCCAGTCCCTGCCGCTGAAAAACATCCGCACAGCATGATGATGCCACCATCATGCTTCACCATAGGGATGGTGTCAGGTTACCTCCAGGTGTGACACTTGGCATTCAGGTCAAAGAGTTCAATCTTAGTTTCATGAGACCAGAGAATCTTGTTTATCATGGTCTTAGGTGCCTTTTGGCAAACTCCAAGCAGTTTGTCATGTGCCTTTTAGGAGTGGATTCTGTCTGGACACTCTACCATAAAGGCCTGATTGGTGGAGTGCTGCAGAGATGGTTGTCCTTCTAGAAGGTTCTCCCATCTCCACAGAGGAACTCTGGAGCTTTGTCAGAGTGACCATCGGTTTCTTAGTCACCTCCCTGACCAAGGTCCTTCTCCCCCGATTGTTCAGATTTGTCATGATTGGTGGTTTAAACTTCTTCCATTTAAGAATGATGGAGGCCACTGTGTTCTTGAAGATCTTCAATGCTGCAGAAATTTTTTGGTACACTTCCCCAGACCTGTGCCTTGACACAATCCTGTCTCTGAGCTCTACGGACAATTCCTTTGACCTCATGGCTTGGATTATTCTCCGACTTGCACTTTCAACTGCAGGACCTTATATAGACAGGTTTGTGCCTTTCCAAATCATGTCCAATCAATTGAATTTACCACAGGTGGACTCCAATCAAGTTGTAGAAACATCTTAAGGATGATCAATGGAAAAAGGATGCACCTAAGCTCAATTTCGAGTCTCATTGCAAAGGGTCTGAACGCTTATGTAAATATGGTATTTCTGTTTTCGCTTTGTCATTATGGGGTATTTTGTGTAGATTGATTAGGAAACACATTTATTTAATCCATTTTAGAATAAGGCTCTAATGTAACAATATGCGGAAAAAGGGAAGGGGTCTGAATACTTTACGAATGCACTGTAGATGAATGAACGCTTTACGGTAGACTGGAACCATTTAACTCAGTTTTGTTTGTAGCTACATCTTGTTTGGACAGCGTTGTGTCAAGTCACTCCGGTTCACACTGACCGTGGCACGTGCAGAAAGTAGCCCATCACTTTTCTCAACTGATCTGTCAATAGCGCCTGCTAAATTCAGGGCATCAATATTGTTGAGAAAAGTAGCAAAACGGAATATCTTTCAAAAACGTCACTGTAGGAAGGACTATCAACACATACTGAGCAGCTCACGTTATAGACAGAAGCATGGTAAATGGCAGACCAATCCAAACTTATCTACAGGCATGTCCAGCCCATCCATTATCTTAGCCAATCATGGCCAGCGGGAAGGTTCCTGTCATTTTCTGTGGCTAAGCCTACAAGGCTCATAGTTTAACAATTGTATTCGTATTTACAGATGGAATACAAGTTTGTTAATAAGGCACATGAAAGTTCATGTGTTTCAGAAGGCATTTCTGCGCAAAAATATATTTTGATAAAAAAATACATGTTTAAGTTCAAATGCCTCTCCTGTGAAGCAGTGACGTACGGCATACGCCTAGTTTCCTGAAACAAGTCACAAATGAAAAACATCATACAGAAGATGAATAGCAAATCGAGAGTTTGGGACTATGAGGATCTATCTGCATTTCTGTCCAAATTTTGTTATTGACAGCCTTGTTCTGTTCAATGTTCTCTACCTTTATAGTATAGAATACAAGATACACCATTGAAACCATTGAGGGCTTGGAACTTAAAGCCAATTATCTCAAAATCATCTTTTTGCAGATAGAACCTTTTAGTCCCAAGCTCTCGAAATCTCATGAAATGGATAAGTGTTTGTCTTTGCTTCAACAGCCAAATTGTGTACCATTCGTCAACATGCTCCTTGCCCACTGCTGTACTCTGTTTCCGAAAAGCCCAAATGGAATCTAACAACTAACGTCGACAGGTTTCCAGGTGTTCTGAAAAGAAGCGTCAGGCTGTGTATTTGCGGTTTTTTTTTTTTAGCTCACTCTGGCCTAGAACCTTACAGTAGAGTGGTTGGTAATGAATTAGTTTTAAAACAACCTGTCGAGTGTGCCAGAAATTCACCAGGACAAGAGGTGCACTGTTTGCCTCGGTGTGCAGTGGACGGGAGAGACAAATTGGCACTCTCACCGGGCAAGGCCAGGGGGGCAAAGTGTACACGTTCCACTGCCATATTTCTAAATGCATGCAGCTGGCCTATCTCAGTTTTCAATCCCCATTCGAAATAAATACGCAGTGAAACAGATGGAGATATGACTGGCTAAATTGGACTAGGCTGTCCAAATATTGTATCACCTCATGGAAGCTTTTAAAGGTCATTCAAACTATTTTAAATGTTGTTGTAGGCAAGTTTGCACTTGTACACACCCAAAATGGCCACGCACATACATGTGCACATACACACACACACTCTATCTGTACAATACTCTGTACGATTTTGGTGTAGTGAAACAATTTAATCTGATAGTCTCTAATCTCTCGCTACAGTTGTTGTCAGTCGACCCAGCAATGCCCACTCAAGTAAAAGGTCAGGAGTAGAACGATATCTATCTCTTACTTGGGCCAAGAAATGGCTGTTTCCCCAAGCACAGAACAAGTTACATGGAAAGAAAAAATAGCTGTAGTTTAGAATCAAAATGAAAATTCTTAGTAGACCAATGGTTCAGGTGGTAAACTGACATATCATATTGCTATTTAGCTAATGATTTTATCAAAAGCAACTTCCAGTAGAGTGAATACATACAGATAACAAATTATTTGTGACGACAGCGGGATAGAAACCTACGGCCCTGGCGTTGCTAGCACCACACTTAACTCCAACTGAACACATTCACCAAAAGCCATAAAATACACAAATGGATTTCTGAAAATAAGTAAATACCACAGGAGTCCTCTTACATTTGGGAACTTCACAGTGCTATTGATCAAATAACCATGAAAAGGGAGGCTCTCTCCCTCAGTTATGCACATCAACAACAACAAGAACAACAACTAATACTAGCCCGAGCGAGATTAGCTCAAATCGAACGAGGAAACACTATCTAGATAAACCCTCTCAAACTTTTTCAGCAAATTGGCCGTCAAAATTTCACTGATAAACGATGGGAAATAGAAGCCCGGTCGTCCTTCTGCAGCTTGCCTGCTAATGCATGCTTGACCCAACCCACCATAGGGCACTCTGTTCACAATGTTGTGTCAACTGATGTCACACGACGCTCACCCAACGCCATACACATCTATGGTTGTGAGGCCGACTGGACATACTGCCAAATTTTCTAAAAGTATGTCTAATGGCAGCTTATAGCAGATAAATTAACATTAAATTCTCTAGCAACAGCTCAGGTGGACATTCCTGCAGTCAGCATACCAATTGCATGCTAGCTAACCAAATGACACCTGCATCTCTAGCTGTAGCCACTGAAAAATTATATGAGTGGGAAAAATCAGTAACTCACCTGCTCCTCCAGTGACATGACATCCTCCCAGCAGCTAGCTAGCTAGCTAACGTTGGGCTCCGTGTTTATAGCTTGCAAAAATAAATAGCTAGCTACATAAATAGATACACTTGCCCAGAGGTGTCAAACTCAATCTGTGCATCAACCATATTGAAAACACGTAACAAATTTGCAGGCCAGACATAGCCTATTTTTATTTTTTTTTACAAAAAGACTGATACCCAAAATGGCCATTGTTTTATTTGAAAAATATGGCCCTTTATAATGTCAACTTGTGTACATAGGATGCTGTATATAGCATTTTAACATATTAAAACAATAGAGGAAAATAATATTTGTTCAGCCTTGTTCAGCCTGTTCAACCTTATGCAGATGTGCATAATATGTTGCAAACCTAATCAAAAGTATGTTATCATTTCAAAATACAAAAATGTAGCTACTGTATAGGTTGTTGAAACATTTAAACTTAAAACATGTTTTTAATTTTCTTGCACTGGATGGATCAACAGTGCGATTGAATTGCTGTATGGTGAACTCAAAATGTAGCTATTGTGCTTGAGAGCCAACCTAGGCTACTGCTCAAATGTTGCTCTAATAGGCCTAAATGTTTATATGTTGAATTGTGTTTTGCTTTTTGTTTATTAATTGTCAAGCTTTAAAAACCAAAGTCAGACTGCAACATTTTAGTAGCCTAGCTAGGACTGTGGCTTGCGTCTGTACACTTTCACTCTGCTGCGCGCTGTAAATGGGACACACAAAAGTAATACAATTTAAGTTAAATTCGCCAATGCCATCACATCAGGCTGTAATTTCCTAAAGTAGATGATTCAACTGTCGACTAATTTATACTCGCTTGTGTGTCCTATTCGGCCCACAGGCCTTGTGTTTGACACATGTGTGCTAGCCTATTAGCCACGTTATGACGGACTTGTGATCATTACCCTTGCTAGTTTGATTGTATTGACATTCCCAGCCTTAGTTACAAGTCGTCCGTTTTTGTTCAAAATATTGAGTCATTGAAACTGAAACGGTGCATCCCGAATGGGTTATGACAGCAAACAATGTACCAGGCGAGCTGGAATTTACAGACAATGTACACTGGCGGGGAAGGCAGAAGGACAGATACACCCTGCAGCTAGGGAGTCCTTGATGTAGGTCTCCGGACCTGATCGAGAGTACAGTTGTCCCGGAGAAGTGTGGTGCCTGGGAGAAGGGCGATCCCACAGTTTATAGGGTCGGTGCGGTGGGAGTAAAGTGGCCCAACTTCCGAGCCCACAGGAAGACATCCCAGGGCAGGCTGAGCTGACTTCAGGCAATGGGAGTGGCAGAACGGGCTCCAGCCAAGAGAATTCCACAGGATCCTGAGGAGATTTAATTAGTATGAATTGGATTGCCTTGCTCTGATTCTCTGACACTCATAGGCTGATTGGAGTGGTATTGTGAGTGACCCGGCATATAGAGCGCCCGTCCAGCGCTCTAACGTCCATGGGAATGGAAAGGGTCTGAGTGGGGATGCCCAGCTCGGACACCAGGGGAGCGTCCATAAAACTCTTATCGGCCCCAGAGTTGATGAGTACCCGGAGAGATTTCAACTAGTTCCCCCACAGCAGAATGGCATGGAAAGGGGTGTGGGTAAGGAGAGAGGAAAAGTTATACGTATGGAACACCAGAGTACTCGCCCCTACCGGTGAGCCTGGTCTTTTAGTGGACAGGAAGACACAAAATGACCAGTAGTCCCTCAATACAGGCAACTTTTCATGAGGAGCCGGTGTAGATGTTAGGCTGGGGACAACCTAGCTCTGCCTAGTTGCATCGGCTCGGGAAGAGGTGAATCGCCAGACTTTCGGCCACCCAGACGTCGGGGACTTCCGGGATGCCTCAGAGGCGAGGTGGAATCCTTGGGCGGGAGAGTGAAATTGGACCTCCTTCCTACATTCCCATAGCCACCTATCAATCCGGATGGTCGAAGGCAATGAGCGAGTCGAGATCCGTCAGTAGTTTCCGGGCTGCTAGCTCATTCATCACTTCCTCCGATAATCCATGCAGGAACGTGTCGAATAACGATTCCGGGTTCCAGCAACTCTCAGCTGCCAATGAGCAGAAATCCACTGTATAGTCTGCCACACTGCGGGAGTCTTGCCGAAGCTGGAGAAACTTCCGGGCAGCTCTCTCCCGGACCATGGAGAATCGAAAACCTTCTTCACCTCCGCTACAAACTCCTCCCGACTGAAGCATACGACCGACTGTTGTTCCCACACGACCGTAGCCCAGGTGAGAGCCCTCCAGGACATCAGCGTGATGAGATACACTATCTTCGAGCGGTTTGAGGGGGAGGAGGAGGGCTGCAGCTCAATGATGAGAGAACACTGCGTGGGAAATGCCCTACAGGTTCCTGACTATCCAGCAAAGCGTTTTGGGGGAGGTAAGCGGGGTTCCCGGGAAACCGGGGTGGCTGGGGAGGCGGCGCTGCTAACAGCCGGTTTACTGAGGGGCTGGGAGGTTACCGTCATGGTAGGCTGCCTGACAGATAACCCGCAGAATTGCTCCAGCAATGTGTTCAACAAGCGGTCATGGCATTCAGCCAAGGTCTGGAACTCTTCTATAAGAACATGAAGCAACTCCTCGTGCCTTCCAATGGTGGCTCCTTGGGAGGAGACGGCGTTGCGAAGCTGGTCCGAGTCTGCTGGGTCCATATTGGCCAGTTCGTACTGTCAAGGCGCAGGAGAAGACCCAGATGCAGACAGTTTCAAAGTAACAGAAGTTTGTTACAAAAACAGTGGGGTAGGCAAACGACAGGTCAAGGGGCAGGCATAGGTCCATAATCCAGAGCAGAGTCCGAAAGGTACAGAAAAACAGGAACTAGAGAAAGACAGGAGCAAGGGTAAAATGCTGGTAGGCTTGACGCCACAAAACGAACTGGCCCACTCGGAATTGTAAGTTGGGAACTCGGGCCTCATTCTAGAGCTACAACCTGAAGATCACTGACGTCATCATGATTCAACCCTGTTTTTTTCAGAGTTCCCAGTTGTCTTGAAAACACCATAAATCCAGAGAATGACAGACTTTGATTACAAAGTTTGAGGACAAAATTTGCCCACGAAGGACTGCCTCGCCACCTTCCTGTTGAAGTGAGCACAGTACAACAAGGTAAGTCCAAAATATCTTGTATGCTGCTGCATAAGGATGTAATATGCTAGGGAGATATGTCTACTGTAGCTAAGTGTATGTTGTGTAGTAAAGCTGTTAGTAAGCTGTTGTACCTCACCCTAGTCATTTGGTCTATTTTCCCCTCTTCATTTTGCCAACTGTTCTGACTTGGTGGTGCACATGCAGCCTATAACCTGTTTTAGAGAAATGTAATTATTGAATATTGTAAGAGCTTTCATTGTCTGCTTATATGCCCCCTTCATTTATCCTATGGTTCTGACTTGGTGTACAGGGAGAACATTGTAAGAACGGTCCATGTTCGGAATTCTGTTGTTGTACATTTCAAAAGTGCTGTACAAATAGTTAGTTATATTGACTACGTCTGTCCTCGCTCGCTCATTAATGTCTTAATCGAAATTACGGATTGCCTCTTATAAACTTGTCGTCCCCTTATGCCATAGTTTGTACATCTGAATTGTCAGTAGAAACCACATTTGTTTAAGCAAGTCAGCCATATCAGCTATGTTTATTTTAAAGGCAGTAAATTAGGCTGAATTTACATAGTTAGTTACGTTACTATTAAAACCACCAAACTTTGGGAAACTGCCACGCAACTCACATTTATTTGCATTGTACAAACCAAGCTACAGCTACAATAAAAGGAGGTAGCCAGATTTCAGACACAACAAACACTGCAGTTAGCTAGCTACTCTATATTTCCTCGAAGAACAGCCATGAGAAACCATAGCCTAAAAAAACTAATAATTTTGTTAAGTAATCTAGGTATGAACCGCATACAGGAAATGGTTGAACCCCAAACATACTAAAATAAAATCCGGGACACTGAAATTAGTATGATATGTTACGTTTATTAGTATGATATGTTACGTTTAGTTTGGTTACATAAGACAGAAGGTTACTGGATAATTTTCCTATTTCTAAAGTAAATCTCTATTTTTGATGTAAATGGCACGTTATAGAAGGGTCCAGACACTTTGTATGTGATTTGGCTTGTTCTTGATAAACTTACCCCGCTGCAATTCACTTCCTCATTGCTTGTTGTGTAGTATCAGGGCGCAACCTAGACTTCACTATAAAGAGAGCATGTCCATTACTAAAAGGATGTGTTTAGGTGTTTTTGGAGTTTAATCATGTCTTTTGCATGCCCTGATGCTGTACAAATAGCAATGAGAAAGTGAATCGAAGCTGGGGTAAGTTTCACAAGCCAAATCACAGAAAAAGTGTCTGGAACCGACTATAACATTTCATTTACATAAAACATTTAAAATCAAATCAAATCAAATTGTATTTTGTCACATACACATGGTTAGCAGATGTTGATGCGAGTGTAGCGAAATGCTTGTGCTTCTAGTTCCGACAATGCAGTAATAACCAACAAGTAATCTTAGCTAACAATTCCAAAACTACTACCTTATAGACACAAGTGTAAGGGGATAAAGAATATGTACATAAAGATATATGAATGAGTGATGGTACAGAGCGGCATAGGCAAGATACAGTAGATGGTATTGAGTGCAGTATATACATATGAGATGAGTATGTAAACAAAGTGGCATAGTTAAAGTGGCTAGTGATACATGTATTACATAAAGATGCAGTAGATGATATAGAGTACAGTATATACATATACATATGAGATTAATAATGTAGGGTATGTAACATTATATTAGGTAGCATTGTTTAAAGTGGCTAGTGATATATTTTACATAATTTCCCATCAATTCCCATTATTAAAGTGGCTGGAGTTGAGTCAGTGTGTTGGCAGCAGCCACTCAATGTTAGTGGTGGCTGTTTAACAGTCTGATGGCCTTGAGATAGAAGCTGTTTTTCAGTCTCTCGGTCCCAGCTTTGATGCACCTGTACTGACCTCGCCTTCTGGATGATAGCGGGGTGAACAGGCAGTGGCTCGGGTGGTTGTTGTCCTTGATGATCTTTATGGCCTTCCTGTGACATCAGGTGGTGTAGGTGTCCTGGAGGGCAGGTAGTTTGCCCCCGGTGATGCGTTGTGCAGACCTCACTACCCTCTGGAGAGCCTTGCGGTTGTGGGCGGAGCAGTTGCCGTACCAGGCGGTGATACAGCCCGACAGGATGCTCTCCATTGTGCATCTGTAGAAGTTTGTGAGTGCTTTAGGTGACAAGCCGAATTTCTTCAGCCTCCTGAGGTTGAAGAGGCGCTGCTGCACCTTCTTCACGATGCTGTCTGTGTGGGTGGACCAATACAGTTTGTCTGTGATGTGTACGCCGAGGAACTTAAAACTTACTACCCTCTCCACTACTTTTCCATCGATGTGGATAGGGGGGTGTTCCCTCTGCTGGGGGGAACACCCTCCCTCCCTCTGCTGATTGACTTCAGAAATTCAGGAAAATTCTCCTTTCATGCAAAAATGAGGTTGGTTAGTCGTATAAGCAAATGTCTAGCAACCCAAAAATTGAGTGTTCAAATCTCATGGACAACTAGCATTTTGTCCAATTACCAGCTTTGCATCTACTTACTACTTTTTAGCTACTTTGCAACTACTTAGCATGTTAGCTAACCCTTCCCCTAACGCTAACCTTGAACATAACTCCTAACCTTAACCCTTTCACCTCACTCCTAACCGTAACCCCTAGCCTAGCTAACATTAGCATTAGACACCTAGCTAACGTTAGTTACAACAAATTGGAATTGTCAACATATCCTACGTATTGCGTTCATAACATAGTTTACAATTGAAATTCATAACATATCATACAACTGCAATTCGTAACATACCATATGAATTGTAACTCATAACATATTATCTGAAATGGATGGACATCCACAAATTAATACTTACACATAAAAATATCCATACAGAATAATATGAAATGCTATGAGATCAGGTTGCCGCCTGTAGTAGCACACAGTCAAAAGAAAAGGAAATGTGTTTTAACGTGATTAAATGAGTCAACAAATCGACTGTTTTAGAGTATTGTATTTTAACCAAGCAAGATAAATAAACGTGAAATCACTATTGAGTAAATTAACAAAATCATTTTGGAAGGAAGGATTCAAGAAATTTAAATGGTCTGTCAAAGTCGATGGGTAATTCTCAAAATGCATACAACTAAAATTGGAGCACGGGAGGATCGGAGTAGGATTCCAAATGAAAGCATGCGAAATGGAGCATGGAGGGCACTTCTCAAAATGCAAACTCCGTTTGTACATATTTTGAAGCATGAATTGTTGCAAGCTTCAATGGAAAGTATGTAAAGAAATATGACGCAACCACGTAAAAAAAATGTCATAACATTTCTTTAAATCAATGGCGGCCGTTATTTGAGCTGAATCAAGAGAAAGTACACTCCGACTTCAGAATGAAATGATCTTGATAGGTTAATACATAAAGTCCCCTGATACCAGTATAAAACATTTATGGAAGTACAGTATATATGGAGACTGTCACTACACAAAGGTTAGATACATGTAAAAAATAATGTTCCTTGACACTTCCTTTAAAAACATTTTTTAAATGCATTTTGAGAATTACCCCAAGAGCACAGGTCTTGCTAGAACAAATGAGGGATCAGCTCTCAGACTCAAGGAAGAGGTCGTTGCCCTCACCTGTGAGATGCACGCTATCCCTACGGCAGGATTTACTACATTCAATGAATAATGAGGAACAAAGAAATACCATCAAAGGATACCATGTTGTGAAAAGCAACCCGTCAATACTTAAGATTGTAACACAGAAACGTTGATATTTTTTTGGTACAGTTGTGTCATTAATTTATTTTCCCATGGCAATCATAGACTAGATACATAATTCTGGTGTGTGGAATATAGGAGGTGGTTACTGTGTGGGTGGGAGATTCTGCCTGTCACTTGTTCTCAACAGGCACCCAGTCTCAGAAGGGGGGACTTGAAGAAGGAGACTGCGAAGTCCAGGCACTGCTGTTCGCTTTGTTCAGAGGATTTGCAGTGCTAATGTTTTTAGTCAATCTGTGTCTCTCACATATTATGTGCCCAGTAGGATAGCGAAAGACAGCTTTCTTAGCAGATAATGATAACCGTAGCTGTAGATGACGTATTGCCAACAGTAGCTGTAGATGAGGTAATGAAAAGAATGGTTGGCAATGGAGGACATCAGGTGGATCTGGGTGTTGGCCAAAACCCCTAGCTCTTGGAGAACAGGAGCAGAGTTGAAGGGGACATGGTAGGAGACCGACATAAACAAGCAAACACACAGGTTACACTTTACTGTGAGAAAATTTGATGGATTAACAGAGATATGTACTTTTCAACACTTTTGGAAGGTGTAGCCTACCTCAAGCTAGTCCCCCTCAGACTCAGAGCACAGAGAATTAGACTGATCCGAACTCACTGGTTCTGGTAGATGGGATACCTCCTGGGGGGCTCGGACAGTCGATGGTCCTAAAGTCATTTGGAGAGGTAAATTGAAGAGGTACACTTTTGTAAGCTTAGTATAACAACCATTTCTTGATTTCTCAAATGTCAACCAAAACTTTAACGTACTTTGTAAATTGGGCTTCACTGAAGTGTAGGGCATCAATGCTTCCAGTGGTAGACCGTCCAACCGCAGAAGATAGTTGGCTTCCTAGGTAACCCTAGGTAACCCTAGGTAACCCTAGGAAGACCATGAGAAAAATGTCAGTGTTAGGGAAACTGAAACTAGCTTCAGGTTATTTTGTGTGCAAATGCAAATAGTTATTATCAGAATTTTTTCATATTCACTGTAACAGATCGTGACCACAGCTACGAGCAGCGAGATTTCCAAGGTCTCGGCCCTTCCTTTCGTTCTTCTTCCAAACCAAGTCATTTGCCCTGGATGTCGTAGCACTTGGTCCCCTTCTTGACTCTGCTCCGGTAGCGCTCCTTCTGTTTCTCCTGCGCTTTGTCCATGTTCAGTCTCACCTTGTTGGATGACAGGAACACATGCAACTATATTTCACATTACAAATACATTTCTTACATAGCTCTTGGAGGTCCAGAAAACAAACCGAGGACAATCATTTTTACATGGTCAAAGACCTCCACATCCTTCTCAGTCCGTGCCTGAAGGTAACTCTCGAAGGCGTCCTGATCTGGTTTCGACAACTTCCACCACATCAGGTGGGGTTTCAGTGATCTGAAAGATCGTTAAGCAAAAATAGCAATAGACAAACAACACTAAGTCAATCACAAGGGCCTGGTTGGTCCATTCACCAAACCTGGAGGAGGGGGGTAGGAAAGTGATATCTATTGACAATGTAAGATATTGAAATATGTCTGATT
Source organism: Oncorhynchus clarkii lewisi (assembly GCF_045791955.1). Classification (NCBI taxonomy): domain Eukaryota; kingdom Metazoa; phylum Chordata; class Actinopteri; order Salmoniformes; family Salmonidae; genus Oncorhynchus; species Oncorhynchus clarkii. The sequence goes on along the minus strand of NC_092152.1, from coordinate 41,212,260 downwards.
ATCTACCATGGAAAAACAAAAACAGATTGTAACAAAATAAATAAAACAAACCATTGGTGACAGAATATAACCTATAACATCCGTACTTGACCTCGGACACTCAAGATGACCTCAGGAGAATAGTGGGTGTTGAAGATGTCCACCATATCCTTGGAGGTGGTCTCACTAGTTTTGTATCATAAAAAACAAAAATCTATTTTTGGTTCCAAGCACCCTTTTTAATGGGTTGCAGATGGGTATTTAGAGTTAAGCACGTTCTCTTCCTTTACTGAACTTAATGGGTATTGCCTCCACCCACTTGGTAAAGTGATCGGTCGCCGTCAGACACCAGCTGTTGCCTTTCCTGGATTTCGTGAAGGAGCCGATGAGGTCCATCCCTGACATTTAAAACAATAGAGAGAAGATTACTTTATTCTTACCCGTATCAGTGTCATACAGTATGCAGATTTTCATATTTGTAACGATACTGATACACACACACTCTATAATATTGAACTCTGCTGTGGTCAAATAAAGCAACCATTATAAAACATCTTATCGGGGAAAAATTTGAATTGGGACACTTACCGATCATGTGCCATGGTAAAACAACTTTGATGTGCTTTAACTCCGGCGCCACAGTCTTCGCCCACTCAAACTTCTGGAAGGCTGGACAGGTACCTTTAAGCAAAAAGTGACAAATTGAAACATTGCGTGCTCTCTGATATGACATTCATTGTAATCATAATAATTTCCACATATAATAGAATGTGATTGATAAACAAAAGGTTATTTCACTTGCCCAGCTGTCCACCTCCTTGACAATTCCCCGTCAGCAGAAGCGTAGGTTGATTTTGGCAATCAGGCGCTTCACTCCGAATTGGCCAGCAAGCATCACAGTCAGCACGGCCTCCTTCTCCTCCTTAACAAAAATCACCCTCCTGTGTGGCTGGCCATCCTTCCCCCGTAGGTAGATATGATTACCTAACAAGTTGGAAGAGATGCTGAAATACACAAGTCTAAGTACATTTACACTGCTGTCTTTCCCTCTCTGTTTCTCTCTCCCTGCCTGTCTTCCACCTCTCTCCTTTCTCAATTCCCCCCCCCCCCCCCCCCCCCCTCTCTCTGTGGCTATCTAGTGAAGACACCTAGTTAAGGGCATTTGGAATTACCGTAATTGCTTACACATATCCATTTGATTGATCAGGTTTAACTTATAGCTAGACACCTCAACATATAACTATGTCAGAGGAGGCTGCTGAGGGAAGGATGACTCATGGAATGGAATGGAGTCAATTGAATGGTATCAACGTGTTTGATAGATTCCATTTACTCCATTCCAGACATTATCAGCCATCCTCCCCTCAGCAGCCTCCACTGAACATTTGGTATAGCTAGCAACTAGCTAACGTTAGATGGAAAATGGTTGTACATAGCTAAAGCCGTCCAGTTATCTAATAAAACTGCTTAACGTTACCCCGAATTGTGCTTTTCTCTGAATGTTGCGCCTCTTGTCGAGATCAGTGGTGTCTTCAGAACACTTCGCCTGGTTGGAAAGGTAAAATATCTCCTCAAGGGATGCCATTGAAGTGCAAGCAGAAAGCTGCAATAACCGTTACAGTAGCCTGTTAGCAGAGGGAGACACTATTTGGCCAGTGGACACTATTTGGCATGACAGGCCCCTAGAAATGAGTGTGGGAAACCCTTCCCTACAATACTGCCCAGGGACACAGTGATTTATGGCAAAGTGGCGGATTGTGGGCATGCGTCTGTCACAGAGAAACGCAAACACCAGCTGGTTGACAGAGCGCCGGGCCATCTCTATGCACTTGATGTCCTTCTCCCACCGGAACATTCAACTCCTCCACTGTGTGACGTCAGAGTAGACCACCATTGTCCCAAGGGAACATTCGGATGGACTACCTCCAAAATCAGCTGGCATCTGACGCACCAGGGCTGTCCCCTTTGTGTGCCCCAAGTCGTTTCCCCCGAGGTGGATGACTATGATAAAGTACATTCACACCTCGGTGAGAGAGAACATTTCAGAACCCTTCCATTGTGGACAGCTCATCCATATTTTGCACTCCTGCAGTCCTCTAGCAAAGCCACATTGTGTAATCGCATAGTAAATATTTGCTTCTGTCTGTTTCTTTGCCCTTGACAATTTGATTACGAGCTGGGATCTTATCAATACACTAAATTAAAAAACGCACAACATGGTGAAGGTTCATAAGGAGAGCACGTGCTAAGGTGTATGTTGTATAATAATGTTGCATATTCACCTTCCAGTGTAAAAAAAAAAAACAACAGGAAATTAAAAACAATTTTTTTTAAAGTGAGAATAGGCATTGGTCTGAATGGGAAAAAGTAAATTCACATGACCACCACAATGCCTATTCCATCCATGCTCTACCAGCACTCCGCTTTGACCTACAGTAGCTATGTCAGTATTATACTTTAAACTGTGTGTAGGCAGGTTGCTTAGGATTCAAACCTCAAATAGCCTAATTCATACTCGTTACAGGCATAATGGACTTCATTGTATTGCCATTCAAATTATGTATACATCTCTCATTTGGCTGTATGTATTTTTAGTTCTAGGCCTATTGTAAATGGGTATTATTGTTGCGTCGCCATCTTGACTGCAAAAGTACAAGTACAAACCTTACTTTAAGCTACATATATTGACAGAGGTAACGAACTGTCCATTGACCAGCACAGCAACTGATAACACTGGACCATGTTCGAAACAAGTGGTTCTGAGCTTCAATCAATAGGACACAGGTAAGCTAACCATTACAGAATCAGGAATGCAGACAGGCTCTGGGCTACTGTGTCCAACACACCACCTCTTGTTATGTTGGGCAAAAAAAAAAAAAGTTTAAAGGAAATACAGGCATGCACCACATTACTACAAGACAAAACAGCTCAATCAAGCTTGGTGGTCTTATAAGTATAAAAAGCAAAGTGTGTATTAAATAAATAAAAAAAAATTAAGCATGAAAAGGTAGCGTAATGGGATAATATCTTACTGTGGTGTGTGAAGAATCCAATACTGTAACTTATATGCGGTACAAATCACATTATTGTGGAAGCACCTCCTCTATCAGGAATCAAGGTAAGACCCAAGTGCAGACTGAAGTAACAATGTTTGTGACCATAGGGGCAAGAAAACAACAAGTCAAGGCAGGGGTCGACAATCCAGAGAAGAGGCCAAGGTACAGGACAGCCGGCAGTCTCAGGGTCAGGTCAGGCAGAGGTCAGTAATCCAGAGGTGGAGCAAAGGTACAGGACGGCAGGCAGGCTCAGAGACAGGCAGTGGTCAGGCGGGCGGGCACAGGGTCAGGACAGGCAAAGGTCAACAACCAGGAGGACGAGGAAAAAGCTAGACTAGGTACAAACAGGAGCTGAGCCAAACCGCTGACAGGCTTGAACAAACAAGACAAACTGAAAACAGACAGACAGAAAACACAGGTATAAATACACAGGGGATAATGGGGAAGATGATCACAAGGACAGGTGAAACAGATCAGGGCGTGACACTTCTAAGAGTATGAATTAGGCTGTTTGAGAAGGTTTGAATCCTAAGCAACCTGCCTACACATAGTTTGAAGTACAAATCCAACATAGCTACTGTAGTAGGTGAAAGCTGTGTGCTGGAAAACCTTGTTAGAGCATGGATGGAATAGGCATTGTGGTGCTCATGTGAATTTCCGAACTTCAGACCAATGCCTATTCTCACTTAAAACATAGTGTTTTGTTTTTAATGGTCTATGGCGCCTGCCGGTGTTCTGTTCTACCTGATAATTAATTACACCCACCAGGTGACCCAGATCTAAATCAATCCCTGATTAGGGGTGAACAATGAAAAATGCAGTGGAACTGGCTTTGAGGTCTAGAGTTGAGTATGAGGGGTCTATGTGTTCTGGGGGATTATAGCTATCCACCGGTTTATGCACCTTTCACTGTAAGAGAAGATCTGTGGAACCCCCCCCCCCCCCCCCCCCCCCCAAGCAGAAAGAGACACAACCATAAATAAGCAACAAATTAAAGAAGGGAAAAATCAATGCAGGGACATTAGACCTTTCATTAGGAGCCTTAAGGGGCCATCCTCCCTCTAAATGTGCTGAGAAATTTGGCGCTGTGCTGATTCATGGAGTGCTGTGCTGTAGCAGCGTGTGTGTGTGCGTGGGTGTGTGTGTCTGTTGTGTGTGTGTGTGTGTGTGTGTGTGTGTGTGTGTGTGTGTGTGTGTGTGTGTGTGTGTGTGTGTGTGTGTGTGTGTGTGTGTGTGCGTGTGTGTGTGTGTAAGAGACTCATAAACCCCAGCGTCCCAAATAACACACACTGCTGAACTGAGGACTGAGTCATTATTTCAGACACCAGGTTTAAGTGCCAGATACGACCAGCATTTTTAAAGGGTTTAATCGCCCCAAAAGGCTGGCTCATTTTATTACAGATAAAGTCACTTAATTGTATTCCGTTTTTTTTCCATAAGAAATTAGTGCCCATTGTATTGTTTTAGACTATAAGAGTATTGTTGATATATTTGCATTATCCGGTGAGTAAAGTAAATGTTTAAAGTCATAGCTGGTAACATATGAACTACTAAAAAAAACCTGTTGCCAAACATACAGTATACCAAACCCTGACAGCAAAATTTGCAGAATGTTGATATGCAAGGTCTGCCTCCCCCAAAAATGTTCACCAGGGCTTTGGCTGGATATTTCTTCCTGTATATCATTAAACGTACAAACAGAAGTAAAGAACTAAAACCCAACAAGGTAATGCAGTCCTGAGGGACTTACGGTGCAGAAACACACACACACACACACACACACACACACACACACACACACACACACACACACACACACACACACACACACACACACACACACATAATTGTGTTTGTTTACCATTTGGTAGCATGGGCGAGGAGTGAAGCAGCTGATAACAGTTCACACCTGCTCCCCCCCAGGGCCTAAGAAATTGACATTTAAACATAGAGTTTAGCACCACATTCCACCTTGCTTAAATTACAAACATATTAAATCAGTCATTAATTAAGAGAAATAAATAGCCTGGCCAGCAGGTGTTTTCTCCTAGCACGCTGCAATAGAGACTACTGGGTGTAACCTTGTATAACAGTTTTATGTTAATGGATTAGCCTTAAAGACAAGATAATTGTTGCTTTTTCCCCTATTGTCTTCAGGGTGGTTGTTTTTTAATTTGTTCTGTTTGCTGTTTCTCGCTGAATAAGTGTGCTCTATAACTTCTGGTACAACAGCATCAATCTACAGTGAAAGATATAGGAAGCTCTGTCAGACCATTTATTTTCATTTCTATTCATAGGTTATCCGATTGTTACTGTAATAGGCATTTGTAATAGGCTTTTTCTCTATAACAGAAATGTCCCCATTGCAAAACATTCTTTATGAATGGGACTTTATTTATTGGACAATAAGGCTTGCCTGATAAGGGTTCATTTATAGGTCATCAAAAAGAAAAGAGGACCAAGGCACTCGTCATATAATTCATAAAAATGGCTTTATTTGTCTGGCTTGTTCGACGGAACAAATATTTAAAAACTCTGGTGCTCCTTCGTCAAGGAGCGCAAAGATACGATAATACAATGTATATATACATATTTTTTTAACAAAGCATTTTCCAATCAACCCTGATTGAAGAGGGAGTAGTTACAGAATGGTTATTTATATGAGTCCTCCTTCGTTTTCGACGACCAACCAAACGATTGAGTACCCTAGCAGCTCTTCCCTTCCTTCTTTTTTTTCGACCGGTAATTTACAGAGTTTGATTTCAAAGTCACACCCAAAATGTCTGTCTTTAGATATGGAACATTGGCGGTGCTTTCCATTCTGTCAAGGGCATTATGGGAAGGATGCATTCACACAGGCAGAACGCCATGAATCACTTCTTAACTTGGCCCGTTCACTTATCTCTTCTCTCTCTCTTTCTCCCTCTCTGTGTGCCACTCTGTCCTTCTATTCCTCACCCATACAATCTCTCTCTCTCTCTCTCTCTCTCTCTCTCTCTCTCTCTCTCTCTCTCTCTCTCTCTCTCTCTCTCTCTCTCTCTCTCTCTCTCTCTCTCTCTCTCTCTCTCTCTCTCTCTCTCTCTCTCTCTCTCTCTCTCTCTCTCTCTCTCTCTCTCTCTCTCTCTCTCTCTCTCTCTCTCTCTCTCTCTCTCTCTCTCTCTCTCTCTCTCTCAAGCATCTCTATCCAAAAACAAACTATCCTAAAGCAAGCCCACTCACTACTCAACCTGTCATAATTAACTTAATCTATGAGTTCTATAATTGCCATGAGGTTGTTTCATTGTTTTCATGCCATGGCAAAAATATGGGGAGAAAGTCTATTTCTGAGAAACAGGGAGATTGTGTATAACGTATCTGCATGGTCACATATCTGAAAAATTGAATAAGTTGTTGGGAGAATTGGCAACCAGTCTTTGAGAAGAGAGCGACTCTTTATTTCCCCCTTCCTATAGACATTATATACCTCTGCGTGTTGTGCGGGTTATTTAAAACTATTATTTTTAAAGGGTTGCTGCAATTGCTATTTATGGACATGGAGGCTGTAATTGCTTCCTTCAGCTCTCATCATGACTGTAATCACCACTCCTCAACCATTCATATCAGCCATGAATATAGATCAGACTCCTCAAGTACCGGCCTAATTGGAAAAGAGCATGACGTGGCCAAGACTGCGTGAGAGGGAAAAAGAGAAATGTAGCTATAGTAGATTTACCTGCGGTCCAGGGCCCTCCATTCCTTCGTTATTATTTCTCATACTACAATGAAATGCAAACCCATTTGGGTAGTTCAGTAAAAAAAAAAAATGTGTCTAATGTGGCTGTTTCATTACGTGGCGAGCACACAAAACAGACGGAGGTGAGACCGTTGTTTTCACTGCTCTGTGATTGCCAATGCCTTGATGACAGACTGACACAGTCATGGGCGTAGGCCTGTAAGATGAAGGCTTTTTTCCCCTTGCATTTTATTGACCTTCCATTTTATTTCAAAAGTTGCTCAATATCGCTTGCAGGTTCATCTTCAATACATGTACGTGGTCTCATTCCATTCCATTTTGGTTATAATTATCCCAATATTGTATGTTCTCTTATGTAATTTCTCCTTGGTGTTGCTGATAGTTTTAGTGGTGCCTTTGGTATCTCTAATTGCCTATAATTACCACTAATCTTCTCTTTAAGCTTTGTGACTTGTGGATTAATGAATTGATGTGCTGCCATAAATATGTGACATGCATACTAATTGAAACATGCTGCAGGGATCCCCCTGTAATGACTATATTTTCAAACTAATCTATCGTAAAGTTTACATGAGTGATCCTCATGGCATCATCATGTAATTTTTTCAATAAATGCTGGCCTATTGTCAATGATAATGTATATCAATAATGCATCATAGATATTATTTTGATGATTTTTTTTTACGATATTGAGGTAGGCTGCTAATCTTTGTTTCTAATCTTTGTTTAAAGTCCTGGGCTGAGTGTCTTAGTCTCTAGTGAAGAATGAGCACACAGAGGATTAGTCAGGAACTCAGGCAGCCAAACTACACCAGTCAAAAGCACAATTTCTTAAGCTGTACAGACAGTTTTACACGCAACGCTATTAATATCATGAACGGTGGCGACGTACATTTTGTTTTTTCCTGAAGAAAATTTCAGCAAACTTTTATTTGCCCTTTAACGAGGCAAGAAAACAACTGGGATTTTATTGCACCAACAGAATAAAGACTACTTTGGAAAACGTAGCCCTTCAGTTGGCAGCAGGCGTTGGATATATGATCAAGTCGCTGACGGCAGACGTAGTTATACAAAGGGGAAGTTAATTAATTAACATTCAGAGTAGAGTTTGACTCAGAGTGCTGGATGCCGTCGCAGACTGATGATTGAGTTATGACAGAGGCTCCACTTAACCTCTCCGCTGAGCTAGCAGTCATATCCCTAATTAATATACACACTTATTACTTGTAGTAGAAAGCCCTGCATTTCACTGTGTTTATTTATTCGAGTGGGCACTGAAAGACTGTTTTGTCGGTCTCCAAAGCCCCCGAAACCTGAAGCGAAAGCAAAGTTGTTGATACAGTCAATCATTCTGCTCCTACCCTTGCATATTTCTTTTGTCAAGTAATAGTCTTCAATCGATTGCCCACAAATGACTGCTAAATGAGGCTGTTATGCTAGTGTGAGAAGTACTGTAGGAACACTCAACATTTCATTTTAGAGGCAGAAATTCTAATTGGCATGAAATATTAGGTTTTACATTCAACTACAGACCTGGCAGAGTCGTTCCACTTGATGGCTTCTATGATGAACAGAACATTGATTGCCATTATTCTTCCCCCGGGACTCTAAAGCACCTCGGAGAACCACTTCACAGTTGAAGAAGAGGGACTTAAAAGAAATTGCAGCCACTAGCGTCAGCGTAATAGGCCTTTTACAAAAACCCAGGTCTGAAAAGTGGAGATTGCTGTCAATGAAAGATTGGGAATGAGGTTTGAAAGTGCTATGAGACTTATGATTGACTCAATTTGAGGTTGATACATTATCTGGCTCTTTTTCGTCTTTGAATATCATATGCTATTGTGGTAAAGTATTGCATGTGAAATTACAAAAATACAACAAAAGTTGGGAGAGTAATTATATTGTACCTGTTGTCAATGCTTAGATTTTAAATCTGTGTTGTTATTATCTATTTCATTACCTTAGTTTACAGTATACGGAAGATACCAAGCCTGTCATGCAATTTTATTAATTTTTGTTGAGTTAAATATATACTTAAAACACCCCACCAACCAGGCTCTATCTTTGAGCTCATCTAACCACTAATCAATCACTTGTCTAACTTCCGAGTGTTTCGTTCTTGCATGGAAACTTCAGGAAGAAGTCAGCAACTTTGATGGCTTGGCAGTAACACATTGAGCTGCAGAGTCTGGTCATGTCCTTATCCAAAACCATGAGGTCTGATCCCTCTTCCAGATGTAGAGCTGACTGGGAGACCCAACACCAGATAAGGGTCAAGCAGAGAATCTCATCGATCAACTTCAGGACCAGACTGACTGCCAAGTCAAAGTGTGTGTGTGTGTGTGTGTGTGTGTGTGTGTGTGCGCGCCAGCCTTTGAAACGAAACAGCTGAGGTCCCACCACTTCACCTCCACCCACGATATCATGGCTGCAAAATCTCAGCTCAAGCAGGTACATAATGTATAGGAAGGTCTGTTCCAGAAAATATTAATAAAATAATAAACAATTTAATCTTTATCCTAACAATTCAAAAATGTACAACTTTGAATGCATTTTCTCATTCAAACAGTCACATTCTTATTGTGACTAAATACAGTACATCCCGCTAGTATTTATTTTCAACGTCCGAAGTTTCCTGGCTAACCATAAAACACAATTAAAACAATCAAAATGGTCAGAGTGCACATTTCATTGCCCCTTCCATAAAGATAAACCATGTTCCGAGTAAGTTTGCTGTTTTCAATTAGTGCTTTTAGGGCCCTCTGCCCTGGTCCGTCTCATCCATCTATTGTATTCCATTAAGTCCCTTTATCTCCCCACGCTGGGCACAAAAAAGTTCAAAGCTTTTAGCATTTAGAGCATTATTAAATGTGTTCTACATGCCGTTTTACCAATGATCGCTCTAATGCATCCTTGACATCCATCAGCGCTGTATATAATTACAGTTCCTTTATATCAGTTGGACATTTAAGCTGCCCCTTTTTTTGTATTTTACTCCTGTATTCAAGCACAGATATATTACGTCTGGTGTCTAACCGAAAACATGTTTCCCGAAGCGGTCAAGTAAAGTAGTATCAAATGAATTTGAAAAGTTATTCTTTCTCTGGGACTTTGCCCCGGTGGGATAGGAGAAGTATGTGACCCTACGTTGAATCAGCAGTCGGTTCTGGAGCGTGTTTTTCTAGTGTTCTCTTATCTGCTGGCCAGAATAAAAAATGTTTTTTTTTAAAATTGCGGGTTCTAAAATCCAAAGTAATATTGCGGCTGTCCTCTCAGATAGATATCAGTGGAAACATGTTTGTAGTTAAGTCTGAACAGGATGCGGTGGATTGAAGGCCACTCTCCCCATGCAAATACTAGAAGGAGCCATGATTTAAACAGTTATTCATTTTTTGAGGGAGGAATGACATGGAGAACCAAACATGTAGGCCCGTGTTCATTTAACCGTGGAAATATTGGAAGAGGATATCTGTAAGTAATGTATTAAGAGCCAATTTACTGGAGCTTATGAGATGTTATCCTCTATTCTTTTTGGATTTATTATTGATGAATAGGTTTAGGTCATGTGGAAACATTGAGTTGTGCGGATACATCTATGAGAAAGTTCATGGCATTATGAAACCTTGACAATGTAGAAGGGACCTACATGAATTCCTATGACTCGCATTTGAAAGAAAGTACGACTGGACATTTTTGTGTTCTCAGAATGTATACGTGATACTGTAAAATAACTGTAGGCTAGAGGGCAAGGTCAGAGATTAAGGGAGTGAACAAGAGAGAGAATAAGAGACAAAGAAAGGGAGAGAGGGGTTGAGAGAGAGAGAGACAAGGAATACTTTCTCCTACCTCTAGGGGGAGACATAATGTGGGAAACCTCACCCTGTCTCCTCCCTCCTCCTTCACAACACCCCAGTCGAAAAACAACCATTACTCAGTCTGCTCCCTGTTCAGATGTTTATGCCAACAGTGGTGTGAGTCTTAACTCAATCTCAGGTCTGTGGGAGAATGTGTGATCAGAGTGAGGGCTGAGCCACTGGCTGCCCCCATCACCTCAAACCAGAATGGATGATTAGGAACTGCAATAAAACAGTGACATATCACTGCTAGCAATGGCACAATGGAAACGTAAGGTAATGTCAATGAGGTGATGTTGACGTTTTGCTGTTGTGCTTTTTAGAGTTCTATTGCTTTGTTGTTTACCTCTGGAAGGTCTGTCGTTAGTTGCTAATATTTTCTCTGTGTGTGTGTGTGTGGGGGGGAGGGAACTGTTGTGCTTGTACGGTATGTCCTCGTAAGCATACAGGTTACTTGGGTTCTCAAGTTCGTGTTATTTTGTATATTCGTGTGTGTTTCTTTCTGTATTTGTGTGTTCCGTGCATGTGTGTGTTGCCATCCTGGGAAAATAAATGACATCCACCCCACTCATATGTTTTTGATTTAAAAATTCTTCCTGGTCTCTCTCCACTCGTCCTCAGCCACTAACCAGCTCCAGGTTTAGCCTCAACTGCCTCCCATTTTAACATGCAGGCTCTAATCACAGCCAGCCGCACGGGCTCTACACACACACACACTTACCACACACACACACACACACACACACACACACACAAAAACACCACCCATACACACCACTGATATGGCTTCAATTGTCAATTTAAGTTGCAAAAATGATAATAGAATTCTACTGTGACCAATAACATTTGTTGCCTATAGGGTAGTTTTTGAATGTATAATGCTTTATATTTTAGTAAAAGTTGCCCGCGTGAAGATGAATTATGCTGATAGTTTTTTTTGTGTGCATCACAAGGTGATTTACAAGACATGGCCCTGAGGTGGTAGAGAAAACATAGGTCTTACTTTATTCTCAGCTGTCACTGTGTGGAGAGAGGTTTGGAACGCTCTGGGTGGGTCCGGACTGGAAGGAAATGTACAGTATGTTTTCCATCTACAGCAGAGAGCTGTGTGTAAGACCTCTGAGTCACGCCATTTATGTGTGCACTACAAACCACTCATCATTTATTAGAAGCTGGCCAAATTAAAAACAAATGGCAGCGGTGATTAAGTCCATTGAATCAACACTGTATTTTTACTCTGTGAAAATGTCCAATGCCTGAACTTGAGGAGCTAATGTCCCTCTCTCTCTCTCCACTGACACTCTCACACGAAACCCACACACATTCACATAAACTGCATACGCACACACAGACACACACACACACACACACACACACACACACACACACACACACACACACACACACACACACACACACACACACACACACACACACACACACACACACACTTTCACACTCATCATAAGCTGCTGCTACTCTGTTCTTCATTCTTACTCTTAATATGATCTATTATCTATGCCTACCCACAGGGCAAAAACTGGTTGAATCAACGTTGTTTCCCATGTCATTTAAACAAAAAAACTCAATGTGATGACGTTTAACCAACGTGGATAACAAATTGAATTTGCAACAAGTCATAAACTTTTTTCACCCAACTTTTAAACTAAATCTAATGACATGGTGACATGTTTTGTTGATTTCATGTTGAATACATGAAATCTGCCAAATATAAATCAAAACTAGACGTTGAAATTACGTCTGTGCCCAGTGGGTAGTCACTTTACCCTGCCTTTATGTACATATCTAGCTCAAATACCTCATACCGCTCAGCACTTTGATCTGGTACTGGTACTTCCTGTTTATAGCTTCATTCCTTTGTATTTAATTCCTCTTGCGTTACTATTTTCATTTGTATTATAATTTTTTTTAAACTCTGCATTGTTGGGAAGGGCTCGTAAGCAAGTATTTCACGGTAAAGTCTACACAACTTGTATTTAGAGCATGTGACAAATAAAATTTGATTTTGATTCAATTTGACCCCTCCCAACCCTGTTCATTAAAGAGATTATGCTGGGAAGTATGCACTGTCAATTGTCTGATGCAGAGGCCCATCTACCTACTGTAGTTGGCAGATCTAGAGGCCAAGATATAAAAAAAAAGAGCAGGCTGCAGGCAGGAGATCTTATCATCCCTGCAGTGGAGCACCTGGACCTCAGAGCCATTACCACCCACACACACCTATGCGTGCATTCACACACACACACACACGCACGCACACACACACACACACACACACGCACGCACGCACGCACGCACACACACACACACACGCACACACGCACGCACACACTGCCATCCACCATCCACACACTGCTGCCAGAGTGACTGACAGGCCAATTCAGACCCATGGCCTTCGCTAACAAAGACTGAGTGAGTGACTGTGTGCGTGTGTGTGAGTGTGTGTGTGTGTGTGTGTGTGTGTGTGTGTGTGTGTGTGTGTGTGTGTGTGTGTGTGTGTGTGTGTGTGTGCATGGGTGCGTGCGTGCGTCCGTGCGTGCGCGCGCGCGCTTGTGTGTGTGTGTGTGTTCTTGAGAGAGCGAGGTACCGACAGAGAGAGAGATACTGTCCACAAACGTCCATTTTCTCTAAGTATGTTTTGCTTAAACTGGCAACATTCAATTTGGCAATGTTGTGTTTTGCAATCTTGCCAATGAAGCATAATTAAATTGAATTGAATACAGAGAGAATGATATAAGTAGTTCTCACATATAGTGTGCACATCATTTCCAAGAGACAGGTCATTTCCTGCTCTTCATTTAACAGCTTCTCACAGCCAATCCCATGAGTCAAAGCTTAGCTCTCAGCACACAAACGACCACCTCCAGTTTACAGCACTGTACTGTGGCAGCACAGCATTTCCAGCAGATGCCGAGAAAACAATCAAACTGTTTATTTTACAGACTGATACAAATCCTTAATCTATCGAATTGGTCAATCAACCAATTGATGTTCAGTATCGATCAATCAAACAATCAGTCCGTCCATCTGTCAGTCGGGTCTCTGTCCATGGCTCCTGAGCTCCTGTTCAACGCTGCCAATTTGCATAAACGCTTGCAGCTGTATTAAGGTGAAAGCCTTTTCAACATCCAGGCCTGTTGTAGTATGCATATATGAATGCTAATTACAGGTTCATGTTCATGTTTCGATCATTAAGGCTACATTGTGATCAGTCTATTGTGACCAGTCTCATCTTTCCAAACAGATACGCCCTACGTATGTCAGAGAAATCACGCCGTTTTTCTGTTATTTCTTGTGAGTCCTTGACGAGTTGCCGTTCCAAAATACTTTCAAAAATAAACATCGCCTTCTAAAAGATAATCTTACAAAATGTATGTGTAGTATTATGTACATGTAGTATCATGGATCTGTAGAATTCTGCATTTGTAGTATTATGTATCTGTAGTATTTTCTGTTGGAGAGATGATTGATTAAGCATGTCCCTTGAGATTTCACTCTACGTTGAATCTGAAACACATTTACTCCCCATAGGCCTCCTTAAAATCCAACATAGAAATGTGACTATAGACACATTTTCAGGGCCAAAATCTAAATAGAAATATAACTCACATTCTGCAAATACAAGTCTCCCGCAGAGATAGTTGCGTGATTAACATGGACATCGAGCCATGCGCATGTATCTCCTTCGGCTCTCAGCCAGCGAAAGACTCTAGCAGAGATCCCAAAATTCCCACTGCAACAGAGAAAAAGGTCAAAGAGCAAGAAGAAGCAGCAGAAGCAGGCAGCCACCTTAGGGTGAGGCTAACAGTTAGATGACCAGGGTGACTGGGCCTCTTCGAGGCAGATCTGAAACAGGGCCATTCAGGTAGCTACCACGGTATAACAACACTGAGTAATGACCAGCAACCCGGCATACTGGAAAAGATGTTCTCGTGGGACAGCAGCTGAAATGAAGGGCCATGTTTTATGGTTATCGTTTTTCTTATGAACTTTTCCTACAAGCCCATTTTTCCCTTAAGTCATTGTTGTTTACGAGTGGTTTTATTAGTGCAGTGTTTGTGGAGCGCATTTTGAAGTAAAGAGATGCGGAGAAAGATGTATTTGAGCTGTTGGTTGAATTATATTGATGAAGGTTTTAGGGAGTGGTTTCAGCACGGAGGAGAAGTCGCTTTGCTATAGTCATTAAAAAGGCATTATCGTGCATTGAATAGAGTTTAAATGGAGAACTTTTCATTAATAATGTAAGGGAAAGTGCTTGTCTCTGTGTATGTTTTGTGTTTGTGCGTGTGTGTGTGTATGTGTGTGTGTGTATGTGTGTGTGTGTATGTGTGTATATGGGTGTGTGTAAGGTGTGTGTGTGTGTGTGTGTGTGTGTGTGTGTGTGTGTGTGTGTGTGTGTGTGTGTGTGTGTGTGTGTGTGTGTGTGTGTGTGTGTGTGTGTGTGTGGTGTCTGTCTGTCTGTGTGTGTGTGTGGTGTCTGTCTGTGTGTGTGTCCATAAGAGTGTCTATCTTTTTCTGTGTGTATGTGTATGTGTGTCTGTGTGTGTGGTGTCTGCCTGTGTGTGTGTGTGCGTCCATAAGAGTGTCTACGTCTGTCTGTCTGTCTGTCTGTCTGTCTGTCTGTCTGTCTGTCTGTCTGTCTGTCTGCGACTTTCTTCTCCCAAGGCCTATTGTTCTGTTGAGTCTGTCTGAGCCTCTGCAGAGAGAAGGGAATCATCTGAGTTATCACAGCTCAATGTGAAACAGCCGCGTGCACACACACACACACACACACACACACATACATCCACACACTCCTCTCCCACTGCTTCATCACTGCTAGCCTGCAGAGTAGCGATTTCCCTTCCTAAGCTTTTAGCCTTCACATCTGGGATGGGGGTGAGAGAGCTTTAGCTGTTTATGTAAGGGTAGTCTTTATGGGGTGGCAAGAGTAACCTCCTCCCATCACTGCATTCATCATTCGGATTGTTTCATCCTTCTGAGATTCTAACTTGGAACCCCCTCTTCATTTTCATAGTTCTATACTTAGAACCCCATTCAGTGGCTCTGTGTTTTGGCTAGGACAGAAGTGTCAGGGGTAAATCCGAGCATGACTTTCCCTTACCACAATTTGTAGGTGACTTGTTACTGTGCCTGAATGTTGTAAACAGAGAACCACTCTCTTGAGTTCCCTCAATGGTTCCCTATGGTGGATAAGAATAGAACACATACAGCCAGGTCCATAATCTTTAGCACCCTTCAGTAAAAAAAGAAATATTACCAATATTGAGCTATATTGTATGCAAAAAAATATATTTTATTCTAATACAATTGCTCAGAGAAAAATATTTTTGTTTAACAAGTACTATCATTTTTCTCTCAAAAATTAAAATAGCAAGCAAAATAGCCCCACAGATTCACCACCAAATGTTAAAGTAGGTATGGGGTTCTTTTCTGCATATGCATCCTTATTTCAACGCCAAACCCACCACTGGTGTGCATGGCCAAAGAGTTCTATTTTCATGTCATCCAACAAATGTTGAGTTTGCTAAACTGCATTGGCACTTGGATTGGAACCAGAACTATGGTCCGATGACATGAAAATAGAACTCTTTGGCCATGCAGACGAGTGGTGGCCGTCGAAATAAGGATGCATATGCAGAAAATAGCCCCATACCTACTGTCAGATATGGATCTTTGATGTTTTTGGGGCTATTTTGTTTCCACTGATCCTGGGTCATCATGAACTTTACCCAGTACCAGGACATTTTAGCCAAAAACCTGGTAGCCTCTGCCAGGAGGCTGAAACTTGGTCTCAAGTGGATCTTCCCACAAGGCAATAACCCCAAACACATCAAAATCCACAAAGTAATGGTTCATTGACAACAAAAATCAACATTTTGCAATGGCCATCACTTGGATTGAAACCCTGCAGTTTGAATTGAAGAGGGCCGTCCATAAGTGCAGACAAAGGTTATAGAGGATCTGGGGAAGATTCTGTATGGAGGAATGGTCTAAGATCCCTCCCCATGTGTTCCCCAATCTCACAAAACATTTTAGTAAAAGGCTCAGTGCCGTTATTCTCACAAGGCGACATATTGAGGTTTTGAAAAAAAAGAGAGTGCCAATAATTTTGACCCCAATCTTTTGAAATGAAAAAATATAATTGTCTGAGCAATTGTACTAGTATGAAGTAATAAAATGTTCCCTTTATTTTGTTGCATACGATACAACTCTGTATTTTGTATTATTTATTTGATACAGTCTTTTTTGCTCATCTTTATCAAGGGCACCAATAATTCCGGATGCGATTGTACGTGCTGAACTGAAAAAAATGTCATCTGTTGAAACATCAGGTAAGCATTTGTTTCATTTCGTGCACCTCTTGGACTGATTTCTATGTAGCGTTCAGTGTATTCATTACATGGGTGCCTGATCTGGAGCAAGAACAATGACCCTATTGTTTCCTTCTCCGCTGATTCAAATCAGAGGAATTTCTGGCTGCCGTTATTGATGTGTGTGCGCGCGCGCGCGTGTGTGTGTGTGTGATCCACCTCTCTGTAATCTTACCACTCAGCACAGCACATAAAAACCAGGAGAGAGCAGATATAACAGTGTTCAATGCACACTAAAGGGAGTACTGAACACAAATAAGTATTACTCCAACTTGAATAATGATATTGTTCTTGGCACACAGAATCCCATATCTTTACAGATGTCTGTCTGTATGGAATAAAGAGGTAATGGCAGAAGGAAAAAGATAAATGTTCTCAACAAAGACTGGATTTAGGACATTTCGAAAAAACGTATCTTGACCGGAAAGTTAGAGAAGCGCTAATGCTTTGAGGTATAGGCAGGAAATGAAAAAAAAAGCTTAGACTGTACGTGTCATTCAAGCCACTAGAATATAATCAATGTTTGTTGTGTGAGTGTTAAAGGAGAATGGATTTAGTTACTATTGTATTCAAAAGAGATGCAAAGAGCCAGTACATACTGCAACACTTTATTTTACAACCCAAAGTTTATGGCTTCTAATTAACTATTTACTGGGAAATGATGGCTATTTTCTGTTAATTAGAAATCATTAAAGAACATCTAGCCACTACCTGGTGCATAGTTGTCAGGTAGCACAAGGCTCGTTTCAATGAATCCCAAAGAAACAAAATAGCAATTATTGTGTTATTACCATTTTACATTGTAATTCATATGGAAATTCCAGGTATACACAGGATTGTATTTTTATTTTTTTTAAGTGTAGGAGACCATGTTTGCTATAACCCATGTGTTATGTGATACTGTATGTACTGTAGAATTAGTTTACTACATCCTCCTAAACATTGATCTGATTTAGTACAGGAAACAGAATCATTGGTTGTTTATTTGGTCTTCATGGGAGCATGAGGCGGTTGCTTATATGTTGGTACTGTAAGTCATTCTGCGTTTCCAAAACAAGTCTATTCCTCGGTCTGACTTCTATTAAAAGGCATTGTTTGATTAGGTCATGATGGTCCCATTATCATGACCTAAACATTTGTAGCATTAAAAAAACGGATTTTGTTTTCCTATGCTCTTTTTGAGCCTCCACAGCCTCTGTAGCGGCCTCTGGACACTGTCTCTGTCAGACATAAATCTGGGCCATAACCAGTGTTATTGAGGCGGTGTGATTATTACTCATCTGTAACACCATCAACAATTTGTTCCCCCTGACACTTCCTGGTCAGTGATGCCAGAACTGATTACTCGCTGTGTCAGAGTCGATAAGAAACTCACTCTGCTAAACAAATCACCTCAGCTCAAAATGAATCTCTTCATTTTACACAATCACTTTGCTACAGACGCCCACACCCATAAAGCTAATTTAGCTGTAGATTCTATCAATACAGTGGCAAATTTAGGGAAAAGTCATTTGTGGGGCTGGAGTCAAGAAGCAAGAAGACCTGGAAATCCAACATGTCACTGACGGTAACAACGAGTGTCAGGGATTTAGAGTCATCTAGTGCTGGATTGTACCAGCGTTACAACACCATTATAACAACACCCGCAAGAGAAGAACAAAATAATACATGTAGCTACTTATATTGTGTTATTGATTGTGCCAAAGCGAGGCAACACTTCCCTGGACTGTGCTTTATTGAAGAGCTTCAACCCAGGCACTAATCCATTACCATTGACACATAGTAATTAATAAGAACCTTCATATAGAATATTGTATTCAGTGATGTACTGTGCTGGATGACTTGTTTCTGTGCGCATGTTCTCATTGATTGTTGATTACAGCTGTAGACAATGACAAAAGACTTCATCCATCACCCAAGCATAATGAGCTTCCATTGCAGACTCAATCCTGATCTAGCTCGCTCAAATGGGCTGTCTTTGAGAGAAACAAAGATTGAGAGGCAATCATGGGTTATTATGTGACTACTGTGAGATTGGAAAGGGGCATGGGGGAGGTGTAGGCTGTAGTTTCAGGGAACCTTCCATTGCCTAAGGCTACAGTCTTGCCGATACTCTGTGTCTCACCCTCAGGCCAAGTGCCGGATCAATGCTGTAGCGTTTCATCACATGGTGGATAAGACTAATGTGTGTCTGTTAGGCCCAGACAGGATTCCTGGGGAGAGGTATGCATGTGAACTAATAAGTTGTGCTACCTATCGTTGTCACGGCGATTACCATCTCCACTGGACATTGATCTCAGCAGGAGAAGGAGGAAGGAAGTAAAACAACAACAAAAACAACATGGCAGCCTACTTGGGCGATCCAGCAATCAAGCTTTTTCAAAGGAAATTCAGCTCTTTTACTGCGGCTAAGGAGCCTCTTGACGATACCATACGTTGAATTACATCTATTTTGTTTTGTCAAGTGGAAGTCAAGCCCAGCATGGAAATTGGGAATTATTCACAGCTGTTTTTGCTCTGGATGTTTTGGCCCCTGTCTCAGTGTGTGATGCAGGAGCTGGGCTGTGTCCAGTGTCCTGACAGCTGATGATAACAGCACAGAGTGGCCCTTGGCCCCCAGGGACCGTTCCTACAACCAGATGTGTTTTGACGGCACTAATGAACATTTGTCTGGTAAATGTGATATGCTGGACTTGATGGCTGGGCAAGATTGTGGGTTTTATCCCATAGAGACCATTAAAGGCACTGAGAGAGGTGATCGATACATACCACAAGTGACAAACAGCATCATCTTTATCGATGAGACAAGGGTTGAACCGAAAAGGGCTGCTCTCAATGGATATTGGAACTGGCTTTGTTATAATCACATTTGAAATCCCCCCCCCCTCAAACAACACTCACAGATATATATTAATAGTCCTACACCAAGCGACAGCTTTAATAACGTAGTAACGCAGAAGGTCAGCTATATTTCCGTTACATGTCCAAGCCTAGATATGTTAAACAACATCAGTGTATATTTTGAACAATGTATTGAGCAATAGTTAGCCTTGACACTTTTCTTATCTCATCTCTATTTCACCTCTATCTCTGAAATAATATACTTTAAACTCTGCTACTCGTCACAAGAGCCTTTAGCTGTACATGGACAGTAACATGGAAAGCGGAGATAAAGAGCTGGATTGTCGAATCAAATTAGCTTCACGTGTATTGCAGTAGAAACACAACAGGCCGACTGCAATGAATAGCCCATTCCGCAAGGCTGGCTCTGGAGACTGAAGGGTCATACACGACTCTGAAGCCTAGATCAGCAGAGAAGAATCTCTCATATTGTGTTCTCTGGGTAAAAATTCAAGCTGAAATTCAAATAGAAATGTTAGCTATAGATCTGTCATTCTCATTGAAAGGAAGTCTAAGAAGTGGTAGATCTGTTCTGTGTTTGATATTTCTATGCTACCCATTCTTAAGTTTTGTTTTTGAGTATTTTACTTTCGGTTTTGTACCCCAGCTTCAAACAGCTAAAAATATTTATTCATATATATTTCACAGCAGTTTAGATGGTCCAATGATTATCTGCGCTACACTTCCTGGTTTTGTCTCATAACCTGAAATGAGGTGGTATATTTGAATTTTAGCAACCAGGAAATGGCAGAGCGATTTCTGCATCGTGCACCTTTAACATTTCTAATTTCTATGGCATTTAGCAGGCAGCCCCAAAGGCCAATGCAGATCTCTCAGGCAAGGACTTAACTCTTCACTAATATACAGTAAATGCTGACAACCAATCAAATTGCTCCATCTCCAGTTAAAGTTTCTTCAGGCTCCCAGAGAGAGGGAGGGAGAGGGAGGGAGGGAGGGAGGGAGGGAGGGAGGGAGGGAGGGAGGGAGGGAGAGAAGCTGTCCAAGAACACATCACAAATTCTTCTCTCTTCTCCTCCCTCTCCGTTTTGACCGAGTGGGGTGGTCGCCTCTTATTACGAGCAATTTAAAGAGGATCCTTTTCCCTTTCATTCCTTTATTGTAATTGTTTAAGTATCAGAGCTCACATCAGGGTACTGCCAGGGTGAAGGAAGCCTCTTTTGTTGGAAAGGAGGAAACAGCGTAGCGATTGTTCTTGTTTTTAGTGGTCACATCTTACACGAGTTAACCTCTTTAATTAAGAGTACTTAGCTGTGTGGGCCAGGATGGGGCAGGAAGCGACGGTTGACTCCCTGCCAAGCTGGATGGGGTTTCTCGGCTGCCGATGCTCCAAGCCAGCGCTGAATGGGAGTCTGGCTTGTCAGCAGATGCTGGGCTCAGGGATCTGTGTCTGTCTGCTGAGCTACAAGAGCTTCTTTCCTCCAACAAGAGAGGGAAGGAAGAAAGAAAAGAAGATGGAGGGAGAAACTTGTTTTGTCTTCTCTGAAACGGAATCCTTGGCGTAGTCAATCAGTATTTTCTGGCCCAAAGAAGACATTAATACAGTATTGTTCTCTATGGGGACATCATCAGTTGCTGAGCAGTTTATCAAGAATATTCTGAAGGATATGAAAGACGGCCTTGACACAGACTCCAAGAAAAATCATATGATTTAAATATTTGAGTACTCTCTGTTTCAATTTGCTGTTGAGGCATTATAAATGCTTACAGAGAATTAATGGGAGCATGTTAAAATATCAATTCAATGTGATGGTTGGAGACATAAGTACATACATACTTACATACATACATACTTACATCGAAATAATGTCAGTTACGTTGTTGTCAATCGCAAAGAATGATTCACCACATTCACAAAAAAAAACAAAAGACGAATGGGAGACGAATGTTTTGTGTCTCTCATAAGTTCCACATAATGAATCACAGTTCTGAAGCATCGGTTCTGGCAAAAACCAGATCCAGCCTAGTGCTTTCGCATGGTAACTTCATCCAGCATTCAGCCCTAAATGAATACATACGTCATGTGGTTTAGATATATCTGTATTAGTTTCACCAGAGCTCCAAAAAAAGCCGCCTCTAATTTCAGTTTTTGATTTTGTAACTATGCTTTATCCTTGTGGCAACACAGAATGTTCTAAGGGACAACCCCATAATCTTCATATACATTCATATGTTTAGAGGGAGGAGGGACGATGACCTGCACGTGAAACTTTCCACCCTGAAAAAAGATATACTCTTTATACTCAAATACTATTGAGTATAAAGAGATATACTCTTTATACTCAAATACTCTTTCTGTGACAAAGAAGATTAAAATGCTTGTAGATATGCCGGTGGTTTTAGTTTATTCTGTTTTAGGGTAGGTTTCATCAGTACAGTCAGTGGCGAACAATGTGCTCACTGCAAAGTTCTCAGCCATCTTTAGAATAGAGCTGCATCAGTCATTTACTCCGTGTTAAAAGGCCCATTCCATGATATTCACAGCTGTTTTTAAACATTCAAATCAATAATAAATCCCCACTGATTCTTAAAGAGTATCACGTGTTACATGCTCTTAGCAATGAGACTGGTTCCTAGCAGGCAGAAAGACTGAAACACCCCCGTATAGAGTTTCCCTGTCGTGAACTTCAACATAGAAGCGAAAGGGGTCTTTTAAAGTTGAAAGTTATTGGGTGTCCCATGGGGTTAACCTGAGAGGACTGATACACCCTTTTTGTCTAAGGATTCCAGAAGTACCCCCTTTCCCCTCACCTGCCCATTTCAAATGCAATGACCGAAATAACACAATTGTATCTGTTGCAATTGAGGCTTTATCTATAATGAAATCTGAACTGAACCGGTATTTCTGGGGGTAGAAATTATAGTGTGCCGCAAGTAACACCTGGAAATAGCACCTGCAGATGTCACATAGCATTATTTAGTGTTTCCTTTAGAGCATATTTTAGAGATCTGAGGGAGATTGGAGAAGAAATCAGTCACTGTGTCTAATTGACTATTTCTTTGATCTGGGATCAATCTCCACCATGAACTGTGGTTTGGTTAAGGGGGGGGGGGGGGGGGATGATAACCCCATTTCCCAAGTTTATCACAAGTTTCAAGAGCGCATGGTCTGTGTTCAGTCTTTCCCCATATGGTCTAGGTCTGTCTGCATTGTCGACTGCTCGTAAGCACGCACGCACACAGACAAACAGACAACCACACACAAACAAATACATACACACACACAAAATTGGGATTCACCCCCGAGACCGCCAGACCTAAATGTTTCACCCCTCCTCACCTCTCCCATATTAACATCCAACCACATCCAACTCAACACAGATGTCGTCCCTCCTTCTTCGGACGCTGGGACTAACTCGTCCCTCCATGCGTGTCTAGAGGTGATAGATGTGACTAGGACAAACACAACCATTGATGACAATACAGAGATGCAAGCGATGCGCTACTAATCAACCTCTAGGAACAGTATAGCAAAACACCACTTACATCAGATAAACCGCTGTTGTTGTGTTCGGTTCAGGTCTAACCTACTGACAGCAACGTTTTACATATTGAGATGTTTAGCAGCAGCAGCAGGGGCCTCCTTTCAATGGTAAAGCATTGTGAATCAGTGAGCCTGCTCAAGCACTCAGTCTCAGCTGTTCTGGGAATTCTAACCCTGCCTGTGGCTCGTTATTTGCCACCCATCGCTGTGCACAGTGTTGGTAAAGTAGGGATATAGCTTTAAAACAACAATGTGCATTATGGGTAACGTAGTAAGTTAACTTTTGTTTTTGATGCAATAGTGGTGGTCGCGGAGAGGCAGCCAGACTGTGAGCCACGCTCTTTATGCTCCGTTAGCCCTCTATTTTATTTTGTCATTCAGACTACCTCACATGGTGTGCTAGTTTAATAAATGTCAACTACTTCAGTGGAATTCCAGACTAACTCGTCATTAGCGGCGGATGAGATCCACAAAAGGTGGGAATTAACCCAGAACATCCGTAAATTGCTCTGGCCCTGGAGCTAGCAAGTAAAGGCTCCCCTGAGCCGTCCCAACTACGGTCTGGAGGCGAAGCAGGAAAGGTATCAACAGCCTTCCATATTTACATCCACGTCAATTTAATCTTTAAAAATGATCCGTGCAAAGGAGCAACAGACCACATTCTCTGACTGAGGCTGGATGGCTGACGCAGCTGCCTCTGCTGACTTCCTCTCCTCTCCGCCATTATCCACAGCCCCTAGATGTGGAAATTGGACACAGGCTGTAGGCTAGTTCCACCTCTGTACTGAGTAGGTGTTAGGGGACATTGTCCATGACAGAGCTGTAGCTTTTGTACTGATTTAGTGTTTATTTTACAGCTTAGAGCAAGAGATTGAAATTTTATAGTGTCATTGAAAGCTTGGTATTTTGACATTTTGGCGCATTGGGCCACAGTAAAGGCAGAATAGCTTGGGTTTCTGAAACACAGATTTTTTATAATGTGTCGCATATTGATAATAAATCTTGACAATATTCTAACAGCGAATTGATATTGTGAAAAGAGAAAATGTGTTATGATATAAGTGTAGCAACGACAGTTCTGGGTGTAAAAGCTGTATCAAACTAAAATATGAAAATGCCGGGTCATTCCTTTCCTCAAGCAGTGGATTTCTGTTCATTATCTTTAGAGTCATGAACATTAAAGTGCAGAGGGTTAAAACAGCCACATGACATCAGTAAGGTAAGTACAAACCCTCCTCAGTAGGAGCTGTGTCAAAATGTAGTCTGAATATATTGCACTATATTGTACTATATTGTAATCTGAAATCATATCAAATTGTCCACGATTAATTGATGTACATTGAAACCAACTACAAGGGTCAATCGTAGCTTTTAATCACCATTTAATCTTTTCCCACAGGCTTACCAAATCGTAAAGGAATGTGATCGTTTCGTAAATGTATGGAGACCCACGGCAGAGGTTTTGGGTTTGGCTGTATGTGGCAGTAAAGGAGCTCGTGCTCTCACATCTTGGCACTGCAGCTGTCTGGGCTGCATTCCAGAGGGCCCAAGAATGCTCCAAAATTCCCAAAGTCGATTCTTCATCCACTAGTGTACACACTGCATTAACAGTCCAGACGGATTTGGTTAAATCAAACCAGGCAGACTAATATGATTATTATACAAGCGTTTAATGGGGTTGCTGATAGAAATTGTTCGGGATATATATATGCATGTTGAAGAAAATGGAAGAGGGAAAAAAATGGCATCCGTTTCATATTCAACATCTTCATTACTTGGGGGCAAATTGATTAATGTGGCTTCATGGAAAATTGGTTCCCTTAAACAACTGCCTGACAAACCTGCAATTTGCCACCAAATGGTGCTTCTTGTGTCAAATGTTGCACCTTTTCCCCTCCATCAGCACAATTAGAATATATTATAGAAATGTATTGTATTTCTTTCACCAGTCCAGAACCATCCTGAATTTGCAACGAAGCACTGATTGTATTAAAACAATGGTGAGGCCATTATGGAGAGACGAATGTTCTATGATACACTGTTTTCAAATACTATGAGTTATCTCATGCAATACATAGCATTTGCTGTTTCACATAATGATCTGATTAGGTACATCAATATTCTAGCCTAGGGGAAATCAAGGGACCTAGAGTAGTTCCGTAGTTCCGTAGTTCTAGTGCCCGTGGATAGGCAGGTGGCTCGAGGCGGGGCCATGGAGTGTTACAGGGAGGTTCCCATGTGTTCCAGTGACCCAAAGTCCCTGTCCTGCTGCGCTGCCCGAACAACATGCCCCTGTAGGGAATGACTCAGAGCTGACCTCTGGGATGTACAGGCCAAGGAGGAAGGAGACTCAACATATTGCTTGATTCCTTAGGCAATCCATTGTTACACGTACTGTATATGATGTCATGGTTGTAAACCAAGCACCCAGCTTCCAATCTTACCCCAGGTACCTTGTACAAACAGGTTTTTATATCTCAATGACACTAACACAGTTACAGTAGCTGAAAGTTCAATATAAAATAAACAGTATCCGGGTTTCCTTAAGTTTGTGCCAATGACCTTCCAATGTTGGATCCTCGATGAGCTCCTTGGGGAGTTTCTCAAACAGAGTGCAGTGTTCACTAGGACAGGTGATTTACCTGAGGACAGATGATAGCCGTACTGTCTCCACTGACTCCTCCGTTTGAAAAGTCCTCTGGATTCAGTAGCGGCCGCCCCCGCTGCTTTGATACAGTTGCCTAGATACAGAGTCCACCTGGACTAGCATATGGTCACAGCATGCTGCTCTTCATGTGAGACAACCATACTGCCAAAACACTCTCTTTCTCTCTCCTTTTCTATTTTTCTGTATTTATCTCCCATACCCCTTTTTCACACTCACACTATATCTGCCTCTCCCCTTTCTCTCACTGATTTAATTGTTTATAAAGAACGTCACAGGGTGAAGTGCATAGTTGCAAGAGTTATTAATAGGAAACACATACCTTATCCCAGTGGCCTCCATAATCCTGATTAACACAGAAGTATTGAATTGGAAATATGCCAGCTGCAAGATATCAGTTTTAATATGTGTTATTGTTATTCTTCATGTTATCGATCCTTATGAACTGGGTGGTTCCAGTCCTAAATGCTGATTGGCTGAAAGCTGTGGTATATCAGAGCAGTTTATAATAGCAATAAACCCTCAAGGGTTTGTGGCATATGGCCAATATACCACGGCTAAGGGCTGTATACAGGCGTTGCATCGTGCATAAGAACAGCCCTTAGCCGTGTATATATTGGCCATATACCACTGCTTAATTATTGTTTAATTATACAATACTGACCTATGATTCTAGGTGATGTATTTACTTTTTACACTGTAATTAATACAGGTATGGACAATGTTGAAAGCAGTTAGCCTACATATGTAGCCTATGCTAGGGATGATCTGCTATACAGTAGCATTATGGCCTTCAAGCAACACAGGCAAAATGAGCAGAAACTTTACACAGTCTCTCTTATGGAAGTCAATGCACTTCAACATCTCCTGAATGTCTTCATTCTGTCACTAATGAGGGCTGGCCTCGCTGAATCCAACACTAATCGTTTTAACAGCCACTCTGAGAATAGACACGAGGGCCAGCCATTGTTACAGCCGCAGCCTGTGAAAACCACACTGACAGGAAGACAAGTGGCCGCTGAGAGGAGTTATACACAACATGATGGATGGGTCATAACTACTAACTGACGGGAGAGGAAGTCAGAAAAAAAAACACCTACACTGTATCTACAACTACCAATCTTTGAGAGATGCTTTGGTACAGCACAGTATGTAAAGACATCAACAGATGACTAGGAAATGTCCACAGCCAATGTACGTACAGTGAGAATTTCTAAAGCTGCAAATCTTGTAATTTGGGGTTTCTATCAGTACAGTACAGCACAGTAACATCGTCAAAATCGTGACCTATTGAAGAGATCATTTCTTCCTGAAGGATGATAAGAAACAGAAAGCCAGTGACCCTAGAGGGGAAGTGTCATAGTACACACAGAGCCACTGTACATGCTTCTATACAATATCACTCTGACTCTTTATGGGGGATAACAGAATCTCCAAATACATCGACCTGTTTAGTCTTTATGCTTTGTTTCGAACATAAAGGTGACAGGTGAAGGTAAAGTAAGAAAGTTAGTAAGAGGCCCTGAAACTCTTAATAACGGAAACATTTTCAGAGAGAGACTTTTTTTTTTTTAAAGGAGAAATGGTCTTACATTTGTCACGCTTTTCTTTTAATTATCTTCTAGTATGTTTTGAACTAATTGTTTGTCAATATTCACTCCTAAAAAAGGTATTATCTTTAAGTGAACATCTGTCATTCCTCTAATGTGGAAAATAACATTTCAGAGAACATTTGTTTTGCAAAGAAGCAGAACATCTGGATTATCTTAACACAGACAGAAATAAGATTGAATTATTAATTGTTCAATAAAAACATAATTTGTTTGATGTGAAAAATAACAATAAACCAGATTGTATGTCCTCATAAAGTTAAGTCATGAGTTAGACAGAATGTTCTTCATGAAAGTGAAAATATCTACAAAGTGTGTTAATTAATCCTGTCAGTCAACATTATTCAAGTAAACATACTTATACAAATTAAAGACAGACAAAAATTAAAGGGGAATAACGTCACATTATACGTTCCTAAACCCCTCTAAGTGTTGGAGTGTGTCAAAGTGCACACCTATCTCACTCAGGGAAAGTGAGGTAGAGCTAGAACGAGAGCTATGTCCCCCCACCCACCCACCCACCACTCACTGCAGCGCTAGATAGAACTTTATGGAATAACGAAAATAATCAACTTTCTGTCACAGCGAACATACTCAATTTGGGAAGCTCAATCAATTGTGAGATATGGTATATACTTTTTTATGTGATCAATTTAGCCCGAGGGTTCGCAATTTTACCTTTTCCTGAGATCTCTGCCAAGCAAGGAATAAAGAGCGACTGATGACAGTAAGTGAATCAACTTAAAGGGGAATAACAGCTCATTTTGATAAAAACCCCTCTGACTCATTGCTTACTGCTCATGCAGCAACACACACATGACAACAACACATCGCATTTTACTATATTGTCAGAAGCAACATCAGACCTCGGTAGTAGCCTATTTAATTATTTCAATGGAAACCAATCAGAAAATGCTGTGCACTAAAGACGATATCGTAGCCACACAAATACAATAGAAGATACTTGTCGATCTGATCAGAAACACTGAGCTCACAACCTTTATCTCCTAAATGATGTCGCTGGTGTATTTTATTTGAATTTCGGGGAATATATCGCGCAATAGGCTATAATGTTTTTACCAGTTCCGAGTCCATCCAGGTCAGAGTCCCATGAGCGAAACAACACACAACGGGCCGAAGCAAAGTTTCACCAACATTATAGAAAATAAAATCTCTCTCTACCTTTGTCATTTAAACCATCAATCCAAATCAAATAATTCTATGTGTCTGCCTTTTGTCTTTGTAAACTTGCACATAGCCTATTCCATGACATGGGGTAATCCAATGACCAACACTGCAGCTGATGATTGCAGTGATCATCATTCATCGCATATGCCATTTAAATCAATACGTGAATTCCAATGAGTAGGGCATTTGATGCAAGGGTATTTGATGCAAACATTGGAATACTTTACCATTTAATAAAATTTGTCTACATTATCACATTATTTTGCTCGCTTGCAAACAAAATCCCCTACATCAGGGGTTCTTAAACTTTTTCAGCCTGGGACCCAAATTAAAAATTCTGTGTTTTCCTGGGACCCAAGCTTATGAAAACACGTAACTATACGTAAATAGCGGTACATTTCATTGCCCTTATGCCAGCCTAAAACAAATGCAATAAAGACAAATAACAACGAAATGAAATATAAATAGCTACTCATGTTTATTTTCCCCCATTAAAAACATGGTCTAGGTTGGAACTGCTGCTGTTAAAATGCAATAGATACTTTTCATTCTGAACTGGAATCAACTGATTGATCACATCACACAGATTTAAACCAGAAAACACACACAAAGCCCTAATGAAAGGTGTGTGGCTGGTTGAAGCTTCAACAAGAAGGCCTATTCTGGGCTCCGTTTTTGACAGTGCAACCCTGAGGTCATACTCAGCATGGCGTCTGTTTCTGTATTTGTTTTTAAAGTATGTCAGAGTTGAGAACCCTGACTCATAGGTATGTGGTGCCAAACTGGATCAGAACATCTACTGTTCTCTCAGTCAGGCAGAATACCACTTCCTGCTGTAGACGAGTTCCAGAACTATGAGTGTGTTTTCCTCAAAAATCATCTTGCTTCAATCAGTTTATACCAGTTCAGAATATTTTTTTTTCACTTATATTTTAATAGCAATATTTCCAACTGAGACTTTTTTTCAACAATAAGTTCTACAGTAAGATGTACAGTAGGCCTAATCATGTTTCATTTTCATATGTACTGTTACTTAGGGTTGCACTATCAGTAGTTAGCTAGCTTGCTTTGGCTAACCTTAGCTAGCTATTAGCTGTGTATAAGGGGATTTTGTGAAAGAGAAACACATCTACTACCATGAGAGAGTACTCCCTTATTTCTGTTGATCATTACCTGTTATTAATGACAACAATGCCTTGCTAGCTGACTTACTTTTCCACTGTCAAAGCACTGTTTCCTGAAGCGTTCTGCTCTGTTCTGAAAGAACTCCCTGGGTTCACTGTCATGCTCAGTGTTGCCAGGTCCAGCAAAAATTTCTAGCCCAATGATCTCTGAAAACCTGCACGTAATACCTGAAAACTAGCCCCCCAAAACAATTTGCAGCAAGAGGAGTTGCCACATTTATCCATTAAATCCTTTTTCCATAACGTTATCAAGCGAATTAACGAATATCTACGTATTTTTTAACAATGTAGGCAAAGAAGCTACATTTGTTTTTCCATCAAAGTAATAATTCTTACAAGTTTTGTAAGAAGCTAGGATAAGCATATTATTAGTATATTTGGATAGAAAACACTCTCAAGTTTCTAAAACTGTTTGAATTATGTCTGTGAGCATAACAGAACTTATTTGGCAGGCGAAACCCCAAGGACAAACCATCCAGGATTTTTTTTTTGAGGTCACTCTCTTTTCAATGGATTTTCAATGATAATCTAGAATTCCAAGGTTGCTTGCAGTTCCTATCGCTTCCTCTAGATGTCAACAGTCTTTAGAAATTGGTTGATGTTTTTCCTTTGAGAAATGAAGAAGTAGCCCTGTTCAGAACGAGGGTCGAGTGAAGTGTACTGTTTGATAGAGGCGCGTGACCTGAAAAGCACCCTCCACTTTGTTTTCCTCTGGTATTGAACACAGTTTATCCCGTCTTAAATGTTATCGATTATTTATGTAAAAGTTGTATTAGGAAAGTTGTTTCAAATGTTTGGACAAAGATTACAGGTAACTTCTGAGATACGTTGTAGTCATGTTGCGCGAGTTGGAACCGATGTTTTTCTGGATCAAACGTGCCAAATAAATGGACATTTTGGATATATAACAACATAATTAATCGAACAAAAGGACCATTTGTGATGTTTATGGGACATATTGGAGTGCCAACAGAAGAAGCTTGTCAAAGGTAAGGCATGAATTATATCTTTATTGCTGAGTTTCGTGTCGCGCCTGGCGGGTTGAATTATGATTGTCTGTCTTAGTTTGATGGGGTGCTGTCCTCAGATAATCGCATGGTTTGCTTTCGCCGTAAAGCCTTTTTGAAATCTGACACGCTGGCTGGATTAACAACAAGTGTAGCTTTAATTTGGTGTATTGCATGTGTGATTTCATGAAAGTTTAATATTTATAGTCATTTAATTTGAATTTGGCGCTCTGCCATTTCTTTGGATGTTGTCAAATCGATCCCGCTAAAGGGATTTGATCCCTAAAAAGTTTTAAACTCTCCAGATCATTTTCTATCAATAGATGTCGATTTAACTTGTTTTGACTGCTATGATTAAACAATAACACTCTAGGAGGTGTGGTGTATGGCCAACATAACACGGCTAAGCGCTGTTCTTATGCACGACACAACACAGAATGCCTGGACACAGCCCTTAGCTGTGGTATATTGGCAATTACTGCTCTAATTACGTTGGTAACCAGTTTATAATAGCAATAAGGCACCTTGGGGGTTTGTGATACATGGCCAATATACCACGGCTAAGGGCTGTGTCAAGGCACTCTGCGTTGCGTTGTGACTAAGAAAAGCCCTTAGCCGTGGTATATTGGCCATATACCACACCTCCCCTGGCCTTATTGCTTAATAAATGTAATAAATAAATTTGCATAACTATAGATACGAGTTTGAGTGAAGAAAGTTGGACAGAGTCGTTTTTCAATGATTTGTAGCCGCTATCGAAATTCCATGGCGGGCGCCGTGCAATTTTCACCCACGACATCGTTTTCAAAGTGTCCAATTTTGCGAGAAAACTGCAAACATTTCACAAAGTTTGTATGAAACGAAGAGAGAGAAACTCATCGCTGTATTTGTGTTCATGGCGATTGAGCTCAGTCAAAACTGAGGCAGCGGCGAGTGGGAATGACAAGTCATTGGCTGAACGACAGCGCTGCGGTGTTTGGGTCGTGGAGTGATCTTCAAGGAAACTGCCAAACAGACACCGCTAAGCAGAGAGCGCACTGAACACAGAGCGCTGTTGCTCTTGGCCAAAAATATTCCAGTAATTCATGAAATAATTATACATTTACTCGAACACGTCGCGACCCACCATTAACAGGTCCCCGACCCACTTTGGGTCTCGACCCATACTTAAAGAACAGCCGCCCTACATCATTTTGTAAATGATTGTCATTAGTGTACGGAATTGAAAATGTAAATGTAGATAATAATGTAAATATATCATAATTGTTCAACCCCAAAGAAAAATTGGACAATGAGCATAAAACACATTTCGATAGATGCATGCATCAGTACCTAGGCTAGATATCGTATCTGCAACAACAACAAAAAAAATCCAAGGATATGTGCACTGTCAGCTGGCTACAGTAGGAATTTGTATTTGTTACATAAATGAGCCTTTTAGCCCATATGTGTCATGCTATGAAGTAGACATTATGTTGCACACTCAGCAGTCTTTCCCTCTCATTTTAGTAAACATATT
Organism: Oncorhynchus clarkii lewisi; assembly: GCF_045791955.1. Taxonomy (NCBI): domain Eukaryota; kingdom Metazoa; phylum Chordata; class Actinopteri; order Salmoniformes; family Salmonidae; genus Oncorhynchus; species Oncorhynchus clarkii. Next base: position 41,179,667 of record NC_092152.1, on the reverse strand, counting down.
TTGCTGTGATGATCTGATCACACCATGCAGCGAGGGATGTAGCCTACAGTCAGAGAGGGAAGATGGACAATGTTGATTGGAAATGTTGTATTTTTTCCTATGACAGAACAACAATTTTTTTTCTCGATTTGCGTTATTCCACAAAGTTTTCTCTAGCGCTGCAGTGAGTGGGGGCTGTATAACCCTGTGACATTGCTCTGTCTCTACCTCGCTCTCTCTGAGTGAGAGAGGTTTGCACTTTGACAGAGTCCAACAATGAGTCGAGGGGTTTAGGAACATTTGCTGTTATTCCCCGTTAAGTTGATTCACTTAATGTCATCTTTTTATCTACTATATTCAAGCGCACTATCATGTACCCATGTCTCATATGATACTGTTAACCTGGTCATTTCAAGGTCTATGCCCTCAGTCACATTCTGACAACGCAAACATGGACAAGATGGTCCCAGTTTCTAGAGGAGAGACAGAGAGGAATGTAGATCTAATTACTGCCCGAATTCAATCAATTAAAGATACAAGACAACCACACTGTACGTACAGTATTACAGATGGCCCACCTCAACAATGGTAGTCTTAAAAAGTCTAATCAATTTCTAACTTTTTGGGGGATTTTCCTGATAGATTGAAACCATTGAAAGAAAATGTTTTCTTTGACACGAGACACCACACTGTCTGATTAGTCAAACAGACTCCAAGGCAGTGTTGGAATTCTCTTATCTCCCAGAGTTCCAAGTGTTCTGTCCATCAGCGGTGTGAGTCAGGCCAAAGGGAGTGGTGAGTGACTTTGGCCTCTTGGGTCACTATTCCATATGGTGACCTCTCTGGTAACCATTGTAACCCCGGGGGATGGGGTGTCTCAGAGGGTAGATACAAACACCTGTAACCTCGACACAGTCACCTCTGTCAGAACTAACAGCTGACATCTGTCTGCTACTCAGACAAACAGGCAGACACACGACCAATCAAACGCACGCACCCACATAGACATACAGTTGAAGTCATAAGTTTACATGCACCTTAGCCAAATACATTTAAACTCAGTTTTTCACAATTCCTGACATTTAATCAGAGTAAAAGTTCCCTGTCTTAGGTCAGTTAGGATCACCGCTTTATTTTCAGAATGTGAAATGTCAGAATAATAGTAGAGAGAATGATTTATTTGAACTTTTATTTCTTTCATCACATTCCTAGTGGGTCAGAAGTTTACACACAATTAGTATTTGGTAGCATTGCCTTGGGTAGCCTTCTACAAGCTTCCCACAATAAGTTGGGTGAATTTTGGCCCATTCCTCCTGACAGAGCTGGTGTAACTGAGTCAGGTTTGTAGGCTTCCTTGCTCACGCACACTTTTTCAGTTCTGCCCACAAATGTTCTATAGGATTGAGGTCAGGGCTTTGTGATGGCCACTCCAATACCTTGACTTTGTTGTCCTTAAGCCATTTTGCCACAACTGGAAGTATGCTTGGGGTCATTGTCCATTTGGAAGACCCATTTGCGACCAAGCTTTAACTTCCTGACGGATGTCTTGAGATGTTGCTTCAATATATCCACATAATTTTCCTGCCTCACAATGCCATCTATTTTGTGAAGTGCACCAGTCCCTCCTGCAGCAAAGCACCCCCACAACATGATTTAGCCACCCCGTGCTTCACGGTTGGGATGGTCTTCTTCGGCTTGCAAGCCTCCCCCTTTTTCCTCCAAACATAATGATGGTCATTATGGCCCAACAGTTCTATTTTTGTTTCATCAGACCAGAGGACATTTCTCCAAAAAGTACAATCTTTGTCCCCATGTGCAGTTGCAAACTGTAGTCTGGCTTTTTTATGGTGGTTTTGGAGCAGTGGCTACTTCCTTGCTGAGCAGCCTTTCAGGTTATGTTGATATAGGACTCTTTTTACTGTGGTTAGCAATACTTTTGTAATTGTTTCCTCCAGCATCTTCACAAGGTCCTTTGCTGTTGTTCTGGGATTGATTTGCACTTTTTGCACCAAAGTACGTTCATCTCTAGGAGACAGAACACGTCTCCTTCCTGAGCGGTATGACGGCTGCATGGTCCCATGCTGTTTATACTTGCGTACTATTGTTTGTACAGATGAACGTGGTACCTTCAGGTGTTTGGAAATTGCTCCCAAGGATGAACCAGACTTGTGAAGGTCTACAATTGTTTTTCTGAGGTCTTGGCTGATTTCTTTTGATTTTCCCATTATGTCAAGCAAAAAGGCACTGAGTTTGAAGGTAGGCCTTGAAATACATCCACAGGTACACCTCCAATTGACTCAAATTATGTCAATTAGTCTATCAGAAGTTTCTAAAGCCATGACATCATTTTCTGGAATTTTCCAAGCTGTTTAAAGGCACAGTCAACTTAGTGTATGTAATCTTCTGACTCACTGGAATTGTGATACAGTGAATTATAAGTAAAATAATCTGTCTTTAAACAATATTTTGAAAAATTACTTAGTAGTAGATGTCCTTACAAAGTAGATGTCCTAACCGACATACCAAAACTATAGTTTGATAACAAGACATTTGTGGAGTGGTTGAAAAATGAGTTTTAATGACTCCAACCTAAGGGTATGTAAACCTCCGACTTCAACTGTACAACACACAGATATAAGTCATTTTGAGCTCTGACTCTGTCTTTTTGGTACTTCCCAAACCAAAAAGGTATTCCCAAACATTAGGCTGAAGGAAGTTACAACATATGAAACTCCCCAAATGAATAAAACATGACCAAGTCTGAATCATTTAACCGATTCACTATCAAATCTCGTCTGGCCCAGGTTTGAATAATGGAGATAGGTCCCATAGTAAAGGTCACAGGAAATTACCTTTCATTTTGAGCTTTAATGCATTTTCCTCAGTGTGATACACTTCTCTCTCTCTTTCTTTGTGTGTGTGCGTGTGTACGCGTGTGTGTGTGTGTGTGTGTGTGTGATGAGAGTGTCTGTGCATTTCATGACTCCATCTGTACAGTGCAGTTCAACACTTTTGGTAATGAATTACCATCTACCATAATGGGGACTTGTGTTATCGATATCTAGAAAAATTGGCATTCCATGTGCATATTCCCGTAGCGGAGTAGGATCATGTGTGGGTCACATGTTTAATGCTTTATATCACTATTACTCAGTGCTCACGGTTAGCCAGGCAATCACATTATTACCCTCTACTATGCATCCTTCACAAACTGCAACAACAGCCGTTGCACTCAATTAAACAATCAATAGCTAAAATTAGAACCGCTACAATTAGCTAATTACACAAAAGCACCGTGATTAGGCTGTGAAACAAACAAGGTGACGTGACATGGACCAGGCGTGGGAGTCATCTATGTCACAACTGATTAACTCACCATTCACTCAGCGTATCTATTCGGAGTATCTATTCGGACAGGCCGGCCGCCCATGAAAGTTTCTCTGATACCTAGAATAGGTGTCACATATGAGCTACTTGCAGCCTGGAATAGGAATCCCAGTCTGGAGTAGATGTCATATACAGACAGTGATGATCTGTAATAATATTGACACACACCTATGGGTTATGGAGAAAGCAGGGTGTCTGATAGAGATGGCTGGTCCAATAGCAGTGCCCTGAGGTGTCTCTCTGTTAGTGGTTGGTGACAGTGTGGTGGTGAGGAAACGCCATTCAGCAGTCCCACCAGCAGGTGTCTGATAGGTCGTTTGGAGCAAATTTATTTGCCTTTATAAAATCTGTGACAGTTCGGGGCGGCAGGGGTGCAGGGTTATAGTTCACTCCTTGACATGTTGTAAAAGTGTCACTGAGCCAGATTGCCTTGACAGTTTCTGGTAGGAGGAAAAGAAAGAAGGAGAGGGAGAGGGAGAGAGAGAAAGAGAGAGAGACTGCCTCCGGTCATGCGACGCCCTGATCTGTTTCACATGTTCATGGTATTGTCTCCACCCCCTCCAGGTGTCGCTTATTTTCCCCAGTGTATTTATCCCTGTGTTTCCTGTCTCTCTGTGCTAGTTCGTCTTGCATGTTTAGTCAAGTCAACCAGCATATTTTCCCAGTACTCCTTTCGCTATTCTCCTTTTTCTAGTCCTCCCGGTTTTGACCCTTGCCTGTTTCTGGACTCTGTACCCGCCTGCCTTGACCACGAGCCTGTCTGCCACTCTGTACCTCCTGGACTCTGATCTGGTTTTGACCTTTTTGCCTGTCCACGATCATTCTCTTGCCTGCCCCTTTGGATAATTAAACATTGTAAGACTCCAACCATCTGCCTCCTGTGTCTGCATCTGGGTCTCGCCTTGTGCCTTGATAGGTCAAGATTGAGGCTGCCAGGCAAAACCCTGTAGCTTTAGTGGGACTGTGTAAAATATGCATTTACCACCGGTGGTGGATAGGGAAATTCTTTCCCGACTGACTTCTCACAGGTCTGGAGAATGAAAGAGGTGCTAACTCCACACTTCACCACAGCAGGGCCAGGCATGCCTTTAGTCATAGGTGAGGTGAGTTAAACAGAAAAACACTACTGGGCCTCAGTTTCCCAACAGTTAGTATAGTCAAAAACTGAAGATATCCAAACATTGTGATATAGGGTTTGATTATAGCGTTAACCTTTTAGGTGTTGGGAAATTGTTTTCTATTTTACATTAAGTTCACGATATGGATGCATTACCTCTGTATGAATTAATAGAATACTGTTGTTTTTTGAGGACGTTTTCCTCTAGCCAACCAGTAGCATTAGCACAATCTATTTGAGCCAATGACAAATCAAGTGAAATCAATGTTATATGTCACATGTGCCGAATATCGAATACCTTGAAATGCTTACTTACAAGCCCTTAACCAACAATGCAGTTCAAGAAATGGAGTTAAGAAAATATACTAAATAAACTAAAGTAAAAAATGTAATGTAACACAATAAAATAACGAGGCTGTACCAAGTCGAGGTAATTTGAACATGTAGGTAGGGGTAAAGTGACTATGCAGATTCGTTTTTTTTTTTGTTCAATTGCTAACAAGCATCGGTCAATACTGAAGCCACTTTTTCAAAACTCTTCCGTCTGCATTACCAACATGCATCTTGGCCAAACAGTTAATCTCACTCCAACTCACTCAAACTACCAAAACACTTCATGTCTCAAGCTTGTTCGGCCATAACACTGACAACAATTCTCACTCAGAAAGCACACATAACACACGGACCTAAAAAAAAAACAATAACAGGGAGCATTACATAAATGAACTTCTCTTTGAAGTTTGAATGATTTTTCACAAATCAGTATTTCATTACAGAATACGAACACTTTCACTTTGACTGTACTAAAGTATATGTACCAAGGATGAATCAGAAATGCAGTAATTCAATAGCCTTTACTTGTTCTATATCTTTGCATATAGTAATTTACTTGTGAAAAAATAGTTGAAGCAAAAAACAAATTCCTGACATTACAGGGCTGTAATAATAGTTACACAAAAAAAAGTATACAGTAGTATAATCAATCGTACTGTGAGGGTTCTAGTTCTCCCTCTCTCCTGCATTTGGCCACACGTTCTCATCAACATCACATCATATGTCTTCTCTGGCGATGCATCTTGGAAAGTATCTTCTGGAATGTCTAATCCAACCCTGGCAGTCTTCAGGAGAAGTGTCTCCACACCCTGGCAGTCTTCAGGAGAAGTGTCTCCACACCCCGCATTCATGGCATCCAGTAAGGACATCTGGCCATGTGGATGGTGGTCATAAACCTTCCACCTCCACGCAGAGAAAAACTCCTCTATGGGGTTTAGGAAGGGGGATTGTGGCGGCAGGAATAATACTGACATCATGGGATGTGCAGTAAACCAGTCTGTGACTGCAGCAGAGTGGTGGAATGCCACATTATCCCACACAACAACGAAGGTAGGGGAGTTTCTTGCCCCTCTCTCCTCCGCTGGCACAAGCTGATTATGCAGGTCACCCAGAAAATAAACGAGCCTCTCTGTATTGTAAGAGTGGCTTGTGTAACAGAAAACCATCATTGGACAGTGCTGCACACGTTGTGATGTTAGCTCCTCTCTGGCCTGGGACATCCACGTTTGCTCTCTGTTCAATCACATTTCTTCCCCTGCGACGTGTTTTGACCAGGTTGAAGCCAGGTTCATCCACAAAGATGAATATATGTGCAGTTTGCCTGGCTTCCATCGCCATTACTCTAAAATACAGTAAATACACAGTTTTACAGTACTTTACATTATGTATAGTTGTGTATGTACCCTGTTTGGTTATTGAACAGACATCTTACCTGGACATATTGATACCGGAGTTCTATCACACGTTCACCGTTTCCCTCAAAAGGGTACAGAGTACAACTGCTTCATCCTTATTTAATGTTTCTCTAGGACTCTGGTAATTGTCCTTGTGCTGACCGTATTCACATTCCCAAAAGCGATATTGTCTGCCAGCACTCTGTCCCGAATTTCCCACAGTTTTATTGCATTGTTGCCAATTACCATGTCAACAATGGCAATTTCCTGCGTGTCTGATAATATTCTGCCTCTCCCACCTGTGGGAGGCAACCTTTGGATCCTACTGAAAAACACAAAACAATCAATATATTTCAAAATGTCAGTACATGTAAAAATGTGAACATACTGTATTGTACTGTAATATTTAGTTCAATTATCACCGAAGGATGCACATCTTACCTGTTGTTTTACCGGAAAATGCATACTATTGATGCAACTGTTGAAAGCTGCAGATTTGGTTGCACCCTTAAACCGGCCTCTCTCAAAGAGAGACCATGGTTTACAACATGGTCAACAATTGTGGCCCTTATCTCATCAGAGACCACAGCTCTTGGCCTTCTTTTCCTTTGTCCTCCACGCATTCTCCCTCTCCCTGGCTCTCTTCTTTCCCCACCAACCTCTCTTCCTTGATCCATGTTTCCAAACTAAATCATTCCGAAGCCGTCCTCTTGTCTGTTTGGTAACGAGACTAAAAACAGGACACTTGGGTGGGCTTTCAGCTGAAATTGTAATCAGCTGTGTTTGGAATTATTCAATATTCTGCTGAGATTTTCTATATGTTTCAATCTGGTTACTGCAGAAATGCACGACATTTGCCATAATTTTGTTTTGAATGTGTTTTGGAAGCAGTGTGTTAGCATTTGAAAACCTGCTGCAAATATAGAGTTTTGCAGGTGGGAGTATGAATGAGAAAATAGTCAATGGAGTTCGGAGAATGTGGTCATTGAATGCATTTTGTGTGAAAAGAAGGAAATATTATTCACAGTTTGGTCCACATACACTTACTTCTGTTTCGCTGACTGTATGGAGAGTTTTGAAAATGATGTGACTTCAGTTTTGACCAATGAATGTTAGCAATTGTTAGCAATTTACAGCGAGTAGCAGTGTACAAACAGGGGGGGGGGTCATCCCAGTGTCTGCATCCCTATGTCTTTTTCTCCCTCGCTCCTTTCTCTTCTCCTTGTTGGGTTGTTCTGTCAGTTTTAGCAAGCCTCCGTCACATGTATGGTCGTTACCTCTCTCCTTCAATACTCATCTGTTCTCTTCACAGTCCACGTAACAGGACAGCATTCTGCTGAGTGGCCAATACAGGACTGCCTCTCCAATTAAGCTCCACGAGAGACCTTTCAGACCATGCAAGTGAAAAGCAGTGGCTCGAGAGAAAAAAAAACGTAGTAAAATACCTGGTAGCTCAAGCAGTGTGTGTGCGTGCATGTGTGTGTGACATGTTTTCGTGCGTGTGTGTTAATGAGTGCTTTAATTTGGTTATACCCAGGAGATGTCTGGATATGCATGATTATATTTGAGTCCGTTCATTTGGCAGTGGAATAAAAACAGAACTAGAATTCAGAATCAAGCTGTTCCACGACAGACTTATGCTCTTACCGGGCCCGCCCCAACTCCTGAGAGAACCGAGATTGTAATCAAACCCAAATGTGGTTCCTTCTAATCTGATACAGGTTACCATGACGATGCTGGTACACAAACTCACGCATACCAATGTTTCATTATCTCTGAGTAGGTGATGAATGAGAGCACACAACTCAGAAACGTTCTCAGAACTTTCATTCTCATTCTCATGAGAACACATTTTCGACTTAGGAACAATAGGAAAAAGTACTACTCAAATGTAATCCACTTAGCTCTCTGTGGAATTATGGGAATCTCAAGACCCAGAACATGGTACCGGCAGTTAAAACAGCAGGCCTATTCCTCCTCTATATCTCACTGCACTAAACAAACTTGAAGCTGTACAGTAGCTGCAGCAGGAGGCCTTCAACATTAAAATAACAATTTATCATCCATGCGATTTGAGAACTTCACTGAGTGGAACAGAGCAGTGGAGGAAGTTCACTGGACTTTCACACACCATTGCCTCGACTCCTTCTCTACCTCGTTTTTAAAAAATTGTTAGCACGCTATGATCGGCGGGATCTATAGTTTAAAAAAATATTTTCTAGAGTTCATATATTTTCATTATGCCATTTTGGAGCCTATGTATAGGGCCACGTTGTAATAGTTATTTGGTCGTCGCACACTGGATTCTGTACATCCGTATTTTCTAAACTGCTTCCAGTCCTTCATCAAAGTATTCAGATAGACAAACATGAAAAACAGACACTGCTTTATGCATTTATTCTTTTATACAGTCTGGAACAGAATCCAACTCATTCATTATATTCATACGTTGTAGCTTTTGGGTATTCCATCAGCACTGTAGATGCCATTCCACAATCAAATAGCAGACAGAAGTCTAGTCTGTATTTGCCATAGTATGTTAAGCTTGTCTTGAGGCACTTTCTTAATTCTTTGGTTTGTTTCCCAAAGTTATGTAGGACAAATAGGAAAAACACACACACACACACACACACTCACACACATATATATACACCAGGCGAGGCACTAACCATCTGGTTTCTTTTCCACCCTGTGTTCTGATTTACACTGTGGGGTAAGGGCTGAAACCTAAGCCTGACGTTACACAGTGGGCCACTCCAATCAGGGTCTCCATCTCGTGTTTATGGATCGGCACTACCAGCTGTTAAGCACTTCCACTTGAACCCTGGTCATTTCCTGTGAAAGCGGAAGTAGCCCATGTACTGACCGCAGAGTATGGAGGTGGTGCGTTATACACTCAAACGGTCAACTCTTGATGTATTTGATAATAAAGAGGTGAAAGCTGTCTATTTGAGATATTTTCTGCTTGAAATGATTACCCATCCAAACTACTTTAATTTAGTGTGAGTTTACTCTTTTTATGACCCCATGCAGGCAAAATGGTCCAACTCAGTGTTAAACGTAATTGAAATAGAATAACAATTTCATGGTCAACATGGTATCCCAATGAAAAAAATCAAAATGGCACAAGCCTGAGTCACTGAGAAAAGAAACAATAACAAATATCAATGTATTCTTTTAATTTGTTTTTGTATGGCTTTCTGGATACATGCTGTTGTAGGTTATGCTGTCATACGTTTTCTACATATCTCTATTTTTGGAAATTAAAGTCTTATTAGCTATTCCGGCCACACACCAAACGTAACTAATTCAAATCTACTGTTTTAAAAAACGTTGTTTGTTTCAGTTGTTGGGGTACCTCATCATATTCCCCTCTGCTACTCATTGAGAGCTTTAATGAATCAGTGAGTGTTCCCGCTTTTGAAAACAAATAACAGCAGCAATCACATCTTTCTCCTCACCCAGCAACTTAACAATCACGAAGGTCAACAGAAGTGCAGTTTTTTGCCATCCACAAGACAATTGATCTACATCTCCCAAAACAGTTGGAATCAACCCTGGTGTGTTATGCATAGACATGCAATGTTAACACCTTTCCTGGTTTTCTTGGAGCACAGTTGGATAGAAATCCACTTCCGTTCATTGTATTAAAACTCCTAGAACTGTGGTTGGTAACCTGAAGCAACACTGGAGGGGGGGAAAAAATGATCTCCAAGATTAATAATGGTAGTTATTGGTTGCTAGGTAACCCCTCATTGTGGAGCTCCTCACTGCCCGAAAGCTCCACTCGAGACCAATCAAAGAACCTTGCTCTGGTTGGTCGATTCAAAAGCACTTCCACTTACCTCCAGATTGGATGTGCATGATCTTTCTGTTTCCAAAACAATCCTCTGAAAAAAGAAAGAGAGAAGGGAAGAGAGAAAAAAAAAAGTTGGCACGGTGAGACGTATTCCCTAAATGTATGCACATACAGTATACAGTGTATTGCACATGAACGAGACAATGTAATTGGTGCATTGTGCTCGAATCTTCACATGAGCATGTTCCCTTGAACGAATTTGATTAGACAAATGTGAAATTAATTACATGGAGAGAAATCTTCATTTCAAATGCATTGTGCTGTCTGGCTCCTGCTAGGTCTGATGCGCCACAGGCAATACTAGGAAGGTAAGTGAGGCCTGGTTTTGTTGGATAAACCTCTTGGATTATGATTCTGCACGTACTTTAAATCAATGACATCTCCAACTCCAGCCACTGATCTGAAATTTACAATTAGTGGTGTATGTTTATGGAAAGTAGCGCTGTCTGTTTTCCAAGATGCTAGAAGCAGTAGCACATATATTGAAGGTCAGAAACACAAGCTGTGCAGTAAATGGGAGTCAGACGGTAAACCCAGGCAAACTGTCTCGCACGTCGATTCCATATGGTCAACATAACAGCGACGCAATCAATTACAACATGTGATGCGATTTTACAAATAGCTTGTAGGCCTGACATTTACTGCAAATGTGATGCTGATCTACATGCCACTGCCCTAGAGGTGTATCAAGACAACTAAACCGGCTGAAATGAAAGCCTCATGTTCTGCGGGGACGATTGATGTCTTCTGTGTCAAATGGGGATACTGTAATTGCTTGAATTTTGTTTGGGCATGCAGCTACACACATTTAGGCCTGGACGATAGGTGCATTAATTCAACATTAAGATGACAAAAATCTGACAAAATCAGTTGAGTTGTTTGAATATTAATGTTAAGCATGCAATCTTCCCCTTTCTTGAAGTACCACTTCGTTGACATTAACGCTCCCCTCCCTTTCGAATTGGACATGAGTAATGTATTCATGCTTGTGATATTGACACGTAGCTAGCCGTATTGCGTCTTTATTTTCAATTATATGTGACATTTGTCCATTTTTGTAATTATTCTACTCTCATTCCGTATGCCTTGATGACTCCGTGTTCGCCAGTATCAAATCAGCTCGTGCAAGTGCACCTGTTGTGCCTGTGACGCACAGGTGGGTCTTCTCCTCAAGTCTCTATTTGATTGCTTTGCACAGCGCTGATGAAGGCATGGAAGCCAAAAAGTATGCTCCTTTTGTTGAGCACTTTTAGCACTTTGCACTTTTGCATCCTTTCAAGGATGAATTCAATTAAGTATCATTTTTGCATCTATCCCTCCTTGTTTTTTTTTCTCTCTCAATTTTGTGCTTTGATTACGAGTACCTTTGGAAATCTACAGATACTTTTTTTGTGATCTTACGCACCATTCATTCTAGCCTGAGTACAGTTCCTCATACTGGCCTACGCCATTACTTCAAGGAAGGAACTAAACTGTCCTTTGACCCTAAGGTTATACACTAAAGTCTTCATACGGAAAGACAGAGGGAGACAGACAGAGAGAGAGAGAGACAGAGAATATGGAGATGAAGGAGCAAGGGACAAGAGGAATAAAGAAAAAGAGAGAGAATGGAAAAGAGGATGTGGAGAGTGTAAATCTGTCTGTGAGCATGTACACTCCTCCATAATGGAAATGGGAAAATGCATTTTCACGATTCATGGCGACCATTTCCGCTTATGGTCTGCAAATCATTAGAACGCCAGACGTCATATTTCTGTGGTCTAAACGACAGTTCAAAAGCAAATCACAGAGACACAGAGAGAGAGAGAGAGAGAGAGACACAGAGAGAGAGAGAGAGAGAGACACAGAGAGAGAGAGAGAGAGAGAGAGAGAGAGAGAGACACAGAGAGAGAGAGAGAGAGAGAGAGAGAGACACAGAGAGAGAGAGAGAGAGAGAGAGAGAGAGAGAGAGAGAGATGCTGGCTGAAGAGGCAGTGGGCACAGGGATGGAGCTAAACTTGTCCCCAGGCTCCTGTTTGGTAGCCAACAGATACAGCGTACCACTGACAACCACATAACCACTGACAACCACAGGCTGTTAGAGGGTCTTAAAGTAAGAAACAGAGATAGGTGTATTTAGGTCCAGGGCCTCGCAGTAATAGTTTGGGTTTAGTGCCATAATTTGGTTAGGGCCTGTGTTGAGACGGAGTATTATTTTACGTCAACGTTGTGTTTCATTACATGTCAGTCTGTTGTGAAACTATGTTGTGGTCACCTCCTGTGAGTTGGAGTTGGACTCCTCCTGGGTTGCCACATCAGCATACAGGATGTCTTCTGAAGACTGTACCAAGCGAAGCTTTGGCAAAGTCATGGGAACAGAGAAACTCAGATTTTTACACAGACATGTATGCACACAGACAGGCATGCGCGCACACACACACACAAACAAAATATTTGCCTCGCCTTACTGTCCGTCTCTGCCAATATTTCAAATGTACTTCTGCAAGTCCTGCGCCGCAGTCCCGAAAACGTTGAAATATAAGGTTAATTACTAGTGTAACGCAATCACTGGGTTTATGATGAGCATTTGCATATTTCATCAAAGTTTGGCGACTCTCGTTAGCCGGTATAATGAGGCTTGCATGACACTTTTTTAAACCTTCTACATTGAAGTTGTGATAGACACCTATTAAAATCTAACTAGGGGTTTCCTGTGCTATCCAGCCATTAGTATTTGTGTCTGCGTGGATGGTGTCTAATTGAGCCATGATTGGCCCTGCAGAGCAGAGAAGACAGGCTAGGTTAGCCCTTAATATGCTCATTCCATCAAATAAAGAGGTACATAAATCAGAGTCTTGTCAAAGTGTTCACTCTGTTATGATTCGTGTGCATGAGGGAGAGGTTCTGAGTGGAGACTTTCATTTAACATGGTCAAATGTCATTCTTTTCTCATATGTCATATTGTGACAAGGTCAGGAGGTCATTCAAGTACAATACGGCACAAGACGATGCACATAGAACTATGGCCATCTCGTGAAAAAGAATTACGTCTGGGAATGTCTATTTAGGCAGAAATCAACAATTTTGCCATGATGCTCAAGAGGCTCTAGACCTTTCAGATAGAAAGAAAAGGTGGTATAAATAAGATAGCGTGGTAAAGCTGGCGGGTTTTTAGGTATAAAAGGGGTATATGAGAACTCTCTAAATCTAGTCTGACACCGGAATGTTCTTGTACCTTGGCTGTGAGAAGGCGATTCATTCTCCTTTTCTCAGTTGTCTGACAATCACCCAGGAGGTTAAAGGAGACCAGGGCGAACTACTTCACCAAAGATGTCGATGAAAATAAGTATTCTAATAGCTTCGATTTGACACACATTCTTCCTTCAACAAGAATGATTGAGTGGTTGAAAAGACAAATAACTATGTGAGCCATGGATATAATTGACATGAACTAGAACGTATGTAGTAACCAAAAAAAGTGTCAAATAAATCAAAATATACTTTATATTTGAGATTATTAAAATAGCCACCGTTTGCCTTGATGACAGCTTTGCACACTTGGCATTCTCTCAACCAGCTCCATGAAGTAGTCGCCTGGAATGCATTTCAATTAACAGGTGTGCCTTCTTAAAAGTGAATTTGTCAAATTTCTTTCCTTCTTTTAGCCAATCAGTTGTATTGTGACAAGGTAGCGCGTATACAGAAGATAGCCCTATTTGGTAAAAGACCAAGTCCATATAATGGCAATAACAGATAAGCAAAGAGAAACGACCATCCATCATTACTTTAAGACATGAAGGTAAGTCAATGCGGAACATTTCAAGGACTTTGAAAGTTTCTTCAAGTGCAGTCGCAAAAACCATCAAGCGCTATGATGAGACTGTCTCTCAAGAGGACCGCCACAGGAATGGAAGACCTAGAGTTACCTCTGCTGCAGAGGATAAGTTCATTAGCATTACCAGCCTCAGAAATTGCAGCCCAAAGATTTTTTTTTCACAGAGTTCAAGTAACAGACACATCTCAACATCAACTGTTCAGAGGAGACTGTGTGAATCAGGCCTTCATGGTCAAATTGCTGCAAAGAAACCACTTCTAAAGGACACCAATAGGAAGAAGAGACTTGCTTGGGCCAAGAAACTCAAGCAATGGACATTAGACCGGTGGAAATTTGTTCAGTCCAAATCGGAGATTTTTGGTTCTAACCGGCATGTCATCGTGAGACGCGGTGTGGGTGAACGGATGATCTCCGAATGTGTATTTCCCATCGTGAAGCATGGAGGAGGAGGTGCTATGGTGTAGGGGTGCTTTGCTGGTGACACTGTCTGTGATTTATCTAGATTTCAAGGCACACTTGACCAGCATGGCTACCACAGCATTCTGCAGAGATGCGTCATTCCATCTTGTTTGGGCTTGGTGGGACTATCATTTGTTTTCAACAGGACAATGACCCAACACACCTCCAGGCTGTGGAAGGGCTATTTTACCAATAATTAAAGTGATGGAGTGCTGCATCAGATGAGCTGGCCTCCTGCACAGAGCCCTGACCTCAACCCCATTGAACACCTTTGGGATTCCATCTTGTTTGGGCTTGGTGGGACCATCATTTGTTTTTCAACAGGACAATGACCCAACACACCTCCAGGCTGTGGAAGGGCTATTTTACCAATAATTAAAGTGATGGAGTACTGCAACAGATGAGCTGGCCTCCACAATCCCCTGACCTCAACCAAATTGAGATGGTTTGGAATGAGTCAGACAGCAGACTGAAGGAAAAGCAGCCAACAAGTGCTCAGCATGTGTGGGAACTCCTTCAAGACTGTTGGAAAAGGAATCTGGTTGAGAGAATGCCAAGAGTATGCAAAGTTGTCATCAAGGCAAAGGGTGGCTATTTGAAGAATCTCAAATGTAAAATACATTTAGATTTGTTTAACACTTTTTTGGTTACTACATGATTCCATATGTGTTATTTCATAGCTTTGTTGTCTTCACTATTATAATACAATGTAGAAAATAGTAAAAATAAAGAAAAACCCTTGAATGAGTAGGTGTTCCAAAACTTTTGACCGGTAGTGTACTTTTCTTAAAATTCTCACTGAACTTAAAAGCCCTGAAAAAGTAGTAGAGATAAACAAATGCTTATATAAGTATGTGGACATCCCTTCAAATTAGTGGATTCAGATATTTCAGCCACACCCTTTGCTGACAGGTGTATAAAACCGAGCACACAGCCATGCAACATTGGCAGTAGAATGGCCTTACTGAAGACTTCAGTGACTCTCAACATGGCACCGTCATGGCTTCAGGCCATTTCCACATTCTATGACGGTGCCATGTTGAGAGTCACTGAACTCTTCAGTAAGGCCACCTTTCCAACAAGTCAGTTCGTCAAACTTCTGTACGGCTAGAGCTGCCCCGTTCAACTGTCAGTGCTGTTATTTTGCAAAAGTGGAAACATCTAGGAGCAACAAAGGCCACACAAGCTCACAGAACGGGACCGCCGATTGCTGAAGTGTGTAAAAATCATCTGTCCTGCACAGAGCCCTGACCTCAACCCCATTCAACACCTTTGGGATGAATTAGAACGCCAACTGCCAGCCAGGCCTAATCGCCCAGCATCAGTGCCCGTCCTCACAAATGCTCTCGTGGCTGAATGGAAGCAAGTCCCCGCAGAAATGTTCCATCATATAGTGGAAAGCCTTCCCAGAATAGTTGAGGTTGTTATAGCAGCAAAGGGGGGACCAACTCCATATTAATGCCCATGATTTTGGAATGAGGTGTTCAACGAGCACGTGTCCACATACTTTTGGTCATGAAGTGTATATACCCTTTAGGGGGAATAATATTTTTTCCATATCCATCTGTACACAAATTAATCAGATGTGTTTACACACACCACATAATGCATCCCTCTGCGTCCTGTGCTTAGTTACTGAAACCGATACATTCTTAAATCAACTGGTGTTTTGATTCAATGTGGAGTTAATTCCCACAACTCTCTGTCATTTGTTAACTAAAGAGACCAAATAATAGCTATGGAACACAGCATGCTTACACAGGCAGAGTAATATTGCAATACTACAGTATACTGTATGTGTGTATGTTGCTGATTACTTTTACCAGTAGTAAATTACAAACATCTGATACGGGACTACAACAATCAACAAGTGCTGTTTTTCTAAAGGGAAAACATTCAAACACAATCACAAAATGTTATGATAAACCCTGTCTTATGTTCCACTGTCTGCCTTCTCTTTTATTCAGTAGCACAACCAGTCTCATCTGGTCCTGACTGTTTGCCTTCTCTGGTTGGTAAAAACGGTCCTCCTACTCCTCGGCCTCTTTTCTCAAGGAGACTCTTGACTCCTTGTGTGGCTCTTCTCAGTGATTGCTCTCTCACTGTTGGTGCCTGTGACCTCAGGCTTCCAGGTAAGTGTGTGTGTGTGTGTTACTATGTGTGTGTTACTATATGTGTGGTTAAAAAAAATTTTTGAGTTAAGCATGCATCTCACGTCCGGAATCGGAAAGATCTGAATATTCTACACTTGTTTCATTAACACATATTTAAGCTTTCACTGCTCTTCCACAGGACTGCTATCCATTGAGCCCAGGGTGTTATGTTGAGGCGTAGAACATAGAGTTACATAAAAACAGAGCAGCCCACGCAACGGGACCCTGCGTGGGGCTGAGAAATGATCACTGCCGAAGCACGTCACACTTAGAAAAATGAAAATCGCCCTTTTATGCAGAATACATATATTTGTCTGGGGGGAAAAGAATTAGGCCTGACAAGTACTCAAGCACTTTTAGTTTGTGTGTGTGTGTGTGCGTGCGTGCATGACACAGTCCCGCACTCTCTAAGGCAGTCACGTAGGCACACACACACACGCGCACACATATTGTCTCTCTATGTCTGTCTGCCTGTCTGTCTGTCTGTCTGTCTGTCTGTCTGTCTGTCTGTCTGTCTGTCTGTCTGTCCCTTCAAGGGCCCAGAGACAGCCAAATGTGCTCCATGAACATGACCTCATTGGGTATGCACAAGCTTCACTCTTCTGCATTGTTACATTCGTTATCATCATCCTCTTAGATTCTTAGAAATAAATGGAAACGGCCTGAAAAGCGTCAAACGCATCAACTTAAGTACTGGGGACAAAGCAGCTTGCTCTAATCATCCAGTTGTCACGTGGTCATCCATTTCCCTTCTTTTGTTGTTTCACCTGTTGCTAAATTCAAATATTTCCACTAATACGGGCCTATTACTAAAAATGATTAATCCCAGAGGCACTCAGCTCAACCTTCACTGTAGTGCTAGCTAGAAATGCATGTCACGGCTTCTCTCTCTGTGTCTCTCTGTTTAGATTCTGTTAACGTATTAATTTCAGTTACTGTAGTATTCATATTGTCTTATTCACCAGCCATGGTTTGAGCTTGACCAGCCAGTCTGGTACTTACATCATCTTAAAAATGGCATCATCTTTCATTGTGGTTTGATGCTCAGCTTGGATGAGCAGAAGACTGGCTGCAACAGGCAGGCGTGTGTGTGTGTGTGTGTGTGTGTGTGTGTGTGTGTGTGTGTGTGTGTGTGTGTGTGTGTGTGTGTGTGTGTGTGTGTGTGTGTGTGTGTGTGTGTGTGTGTGTGCGCGCGTTATCCACATTCACCGAGCTCTACCCTGCACAGATGGCACAAATATGGAAGCCAGCAAGATAATTCTTCCAACCCTACAGGGGGAAAGACAGAGCGATGCACAAATTAGACTTTTTAATGAAGGACAATGAGGATGAGACGCAGCTGTCTAATCCCATCTACCTAAAGCATGTGTAATACAAGGCTACATATACAAACAAGCCAGATCCAACCAACAGCATACAGAAATGTCCACTTCCACTCCATAGCACCTGCCCTAAGCTTGCTATGCATACGTGTCAGTTACTCAGTTGAATTAATGTTTCTGTAAAGAGACTCTGTACTGAATGTGTCTATGTATAAAACATAAGTAATACAGCCCTGGCTGCCAGCCACAGCCATATCGCTTTTCACATCGCACACACGCACGCAAATTATGTTGCAGAGTTATGTTCGCATAAGAAACCAGTGTAAATAATTTTAATCTTGTCCTTCATATGAGTTATATTATCCCCTCCTCCATTAGCTCTTCCGTTGGGGGAACCCCCCAATGTTGGTTGATTCTTGTGGTTTGATTAATTTTTGTCGACAATCCTCCTGAGTTGTCCTGCATGCTGCTTTGACTACAGAATAGGATACAGCATAATGACTGAATAAAAAGAAAGTGCCTAATAATGAATGGGATGGCTAATGAGTTGGTACACATTGCATTTGATTGTGTTCCCCGCATTGGTTCATTAGCCAAAGCCCCACATGACCGTTTTACTCCATTGGTAGCTACATTATGGCAAAGAATACCAGTCAAGCACATTTTAGGGCTCATTTAAACAGTACGTGAAGGATCTGAGCCAAACCTTAGCATTTTTAATGATAAACGCACTGCTCCATTTTATTCTCTACGACTGTGAATTACTTAAACGTAATCACATTTACGGGTTCATAAATATCTTTATATTGTAGCTACTCTTTTCTCAAGTGCTGATTGTCCATGACGGACTTTGATGATGTTCTGATATTCCAGGTCTTGGACTTCACACGCACGCGTGCGCGCATACACACAAACCGTTCAAAACAATAGCCAATGTTTCTCTTTCAGAAAGGGGCCTGGGACTAAGTATCGCCTGTTTTTTTTTTTTGGAAAGGTGCAAATTGAAGCAGCAGTCTCCTCCTGCTCTGGTGTAGCACTCAGTTTGATCTAATGAGGGAGAGGAGAGGCAGAACCGTGTGAGCCTGCTCCGCTTTAGTCTGGGCCTGGGATCAGAGTTGACCCCACAGTCCCCTGTCACATTTAATTAAAGCTTTGATTCAGCAAGCTGGACAACCTGGCTGCCTCACTGGGCTGGTGGCTCGCCGTTCGTCATAGAGTTAGCAAGCGGTGCTCGGTTTTGAAAGATAGCAGCCGCGCAGCAGCTCTGGGTTTTGGACCAAATGTCTTTCTTGGCCCTGGTGACAGAGGCCCGTAATATTCAGCACATTTTCTACACGGCTAATATCTGCTGGACAGCCTCGGTGCCAGTAACAATACACTCGTTTCCAGCCCTTAGTGCTGGTTAGCATCCAGCTCTAACTGACAATTTATGGAAAAATATGAGGGGAGGGAGGGGGGAATAAATATCTCATTCCTTCTCTAAGTGTGACGTTCATTTGAATCCTACGGAAAGATACCATACAGCCTTTCAGTGTCGTAAATCACAGGGGGAGAGAAAAAAAATCTGAGTTGGCTATCTCAACGTTTCAGGGCCTTCTACCATTATAGTCACTTAGAGCACCATATCAATCATAGATAGTCTTTAGCAGAAAGAAAACAAGCACATATATTGTCTGTGTGTGATAAACACACAATTCCTCATTCTATGAATACACCAACGTAGACACTTTCCCCACAAAATATTAACTTATCACATGTCGTTACGTGTGCAGTGTAGCTGGTAGTTACCAGATGTGTCGAATTTTCAAAGTCATTGCTAGAAACTATATGTTATTAGCACACAATGTCAGGGAAACGCCTGATGAATCCACGCTGAAGCTGAAACAGGTCGGTATAATAAACCAGTACCTATAGTTTCCTTTCTTTTCAAAAGATGGATGTGTTTCGAGGAGCAGCCAGACTCCCAGGCCTATTGGTAGGCCTGCTCTGTCTCAGTGTCCATTTTACCTCAAGTTGCTGGAAATCCCCCATCTTGCTGAAAGGCATCCTTCACTGGCACTCAGCAGCCATTTCAGAGAGACTTGTAATTCACCCGAGACTGAACACAACGGAGGTCTCAATCTTTCAGGCGCTGTAAGAAAAAACCCACAAAAAAACGACTGACGTTTTCTGGCAAGTAAATACTCAGACAGGAAAGACGTTGATGCCGAGGCACAGGAAAGTGTAGGTGTGGATTAGAGCCATCAGTTTTGAAACTGTGCAGTCTGTGTGGGTAGGTTGTCAATATTTGCCCGTGCTAAAGTCGACATTAGGACTATGGCCCTAATCTTAACCCTTATACTCACCACTATAAACCACAACAACAAAAAAAATTAATAAAACCAGCACAATCCAATTTCCATTGACACGTCAACTTGTACTTTGCCACATACGACCATCTTATTTTAGTTTGAAAGGGCAAAATAAATATTTAATGGTACCGTATTCTTCCTTATAATGATATTGATCTATGTACTTGATAGTGTGACGGAGTATGTAATAATGTGCTTGTGTGTTTTGGAATCATTTATGGATAATAGATCTAACATTCAGAAATGTCTTTCTTACCTTCATGGGCTATGATAAATGGTATTGTATGGTGATAATACATGATTCTAGTTCCATTCCCTTTCACAGTTGCCCTCAACTATCCCAAAATGATATGGTATGTGATAGTATGGTTGTATGTGAACAATCAACTAGATAAGGCAGCCATGTTGATGTGGGAAACATGCTTATTAACCTTAGCACAACAAAAAGATTCAAATCTGCACTTGGCTATTCTTATCGCGAATATCAGGCATTTATTCAATGTCTTTTCTCTCATAACCGGTTTGTTATTCATACATACTGTCATACCCCAGAGATACATTTAGTCTCTGTGTCTACCCCGGTTTCACTTCTAGCACTGCATGACAGGAGTGGGATATTCCATTTCCTCTTCCTAATCTGTCCTGAACACTAGCTTCCCGCGGCTACACATGTTTACCTTTATGAAGTTTATAACCGGTCACACACACACACACCTCAGCTCACTATCAGTGATATCGTGTGACAGTGCTACAGGCCTTAGCCCACATCGCACACTGAAACTGTGAAATGTTATTATTTAGTTCCTTACCAGTGATCTGTAACGGTATGAAGGACGATGGTGAGAACCTTCCACTTCTCCGACTACCATAAAAATACATTTGGCCAGCAGAAGCAAGTCGCACCATTTTTCTTTGGGAAATTCTTTCAGTTTTCTCTTACTGTGTTGACCAACTATACTAAAGCACTTTCACTGTGTACACGCACCAGGAACCAGTGAAAGTCGATGTTTTTCAAACAGCACTTTGGTGTTGATGCCACTTGTGCCACTGGTTGAAGATGAAAATCATGAATATATTTTTGGGTCTATATTTTGTGTGTGATCTTTCTGAGTGAAACTCCAAATGAAAGCCGTTAGCTACTCATCAAGACTAGCATTTAACCTGTGATCTTTGTAATGGTTACTTCCACACATGGCCATGAGTAACATCTGTTTGGCAGGAGTTAAATGTCCCTGACTAACTGTGTGGACTGTATGCCCTGAGGACAGGCCCAGTGTAATGTCTGTGGAAGTTAAAGCACACTGGCACAATTACTTAAACGATTAAGGTTTGTTTCGGCTTACACTACAACCGTGATTAAATTAATGGATAGGAAAAGCAAAGAGGGTGGGGTTAATGAACTAACAGGAAATTACACTAACCCCAAACCACCGCCCAAGATTATCTAATGACTAGTTGCTCACAAATTAAGTGACAACGAGGAAGAAAGAGGGGACACATGACAAATTGTACGCCGTGCTGCGAAATGTTGTGTGAAAAAAAAATAGGCATTCTGTAACTGCATATAGATATCAGTTGGAAATTTAAAGGGCAGTCCTGTAGGCAATTGCTCCCAATTACATGTTTGTCAGTGGACAACACATACAGGCACGCACACATTGCTGAAATATGGTGTTCTTTATACATAACAGGGCTCCTTCTTAACCGCACACACTGTACGAAGCAGCAAGATGGCCTCCCCTTGTGCTCTGGTTCTCACACGGATATGGCCTCGGGTTCACAATAATGAAAACAGGGTGCTAGTTGCAGGATACATTTCAAGTGCATCATTTAAACGTGTGGAACTGGATCCAGGGGAACGTACAGCGTTTAGGCATCTCCTGCAGAGCCTAGTGAAATTGAACCGTGAAAAGCCTCTCATTTCTATTTGCACATGCAATTTTTCCAAACCTATTTTGACTCTGTGTTGGGCTTGATAATGACTTGTACAATTGTGTTCCCTTGACGGAAAGAAACCATAGAACAGGTCAGTATTTTTCACTAAGGGATGGAACAACGTTTACAGAATGGGGTTCCTGGAGGAAAATTGGGGAGGGTCAGGATTTAGTGCTTTTTAAATCTAGTCCAGGGGAGGGTCATGTCATTTGTATTTGATAACATTTCTATACTTCTTGGAGTTTTAGAATTACTTGCTCATTAGGCAATATATCGATGTGTGCCCGATGTCGCCCCTCATCTCTGATTCTCCACTGGGTGTGCAATATCAAGTATAGGCTATTTAGTCTGATCTCAATCAAATGATCCATAGCCTGTAGGTTACGAAGTGCATGTCAGAGAAGCACAGAGCAAAGTTATATTTCTAAGAAGAAGTACTTCCTTCAGGAGTCTTTTGCGCTGCTCAGATAGTGTAAATAAAACTAGGCTGCATTGCACACTGCAATGGATGTTCCAACCCTGAGCCCCGTCCTGCTCTGCTCTTTCTGATCAAAACGTTTTTTTGTGCTGCCTAACCAATGGCTGTCCTGTGTAGGCCTACCGTGACAGTTCAGGATGAGAGTCAAATAATTATTTATTTTTTTTGTTTGTTGATTAGGCCTATTCCAAAATATGCGATATCTTGCTCACGGACAAGCCTACAGCCTATGTCTTGTTCTGTTTGAGGAGGAGGACCGGAGGTCAACTTTAATAGCTTGCTACTACTATAATTTATTTGAATAAAAACAATATTTTTTCTTGCCCATGAGGTATTTATCAGAGTTATTGACCTCACAATAAGCCAGATTGTGGAGCTGAAAGTTGAAGTAGCAGCCGCAGGCAACAATCAATCAGAAATGGACAGCTCATGGTGCTGAAATTAGGCAAATTCGAGTAGCCTAGGCATATTTCAGTTCAACCGTCTTCATTTTAATTTACTAACAACAAGAAGCCTTTATGTTGGAGCCTATTTCTTCCTATTTAAGAAATAAGAGGTAGGCCTACCTGTTTGACAGATGAAATTAGGCTATAGGCTGCTATATCCACAGATTTGACTGCCAATTCCTTCAACCACCATGCACTCTTTAAATAGCCTGCCTCTGTGTCAGTGAAGGACTGTTAAGTGAAAACCAAGACGAATGGAGGGGGTATAAGAGGGTATGCTATAGGCCCAACTTTTATTAAAGAAAATGGCAAAAGCACAGGCCTACCGATTGTTAGCTTAGGATTTTTTTGAAAATAAAACATCTGATTATATAAAGTGATCTATAACAGAGCTTTGGTCCGAAATGCTTTAGGCTAGAACCAAGGTAAAATACCCGGGAAAGACGTGCATCTGATGCATATGGGGATATTATTGTTTAGTTTATTTGGTATTGAGGCTGATCTACAACCTTCTATAGCTGAGGACACAAAATATTTACTTAGCTTGGGAAGTAATCTGATTCTGTCGCTATAAATTGATTAAGCTATTCACTTTCTGAACAATAGAAGATGTTCAAACCCAGACAGCTTTTAGGGAAACACTTGTGACCTTCTCTTGTTGGGTTAAACCACTGAAGAATAGTATCCAGAAGTTAAAGCAAAAACATTTTTGCGTCGGTAGACCTACTCTGTCTTGGGTGGAAAGGTAGGCCTAACTTTTGAAAGTACCATTCCCAATGACGTCTCAGATGGAACTTTTTGCAAACAGGGATAGTTTTGTTGAAAACAAGACAAGAAATATCAGTCCATCCTTGGAACTGTAATTCTGAAAAATGTTTTGGTATTGAAAAAATATTCTGCTAATATGGAAAATTACATACACTACTGTTCAATAGTTTGGGGTCACTTAGGAATGTCCTTGTTTTTGAAGGAAAAGCTCATTTTTTGTCCATTAAAATAATGTTAAATTGATCAGAAATACATTGTTAATGTTGTAAATGACTATTGTAGCTGGAAACGGCAGATTTTTTTATGGAATATCTACATAGGCGTACAGAGGCCCATTATCAGCAACCATCACTCCTGTGTTCCAATGCCACGTTGTGTTAGCTAATCCAAGTTTATCATTTTAAAAGGCTTAATTGATCATTAGAAAACCCTTTAGCAATTATGTTAGCACAGCTGAAAATTTGTGCTAATTACAGAAGCAATAAAACTGGCCTTCTTTAGACTAGTTGAGTATCTGGAGCATCAGCATTTGTGGGTTCGATTACAGGCTCAAAATGTCCAGAAACAAGAACTTTCTTCTGAAACTTGTCCGTCTATTCTTGTTCTGCGAAATGAAGGCTATTCCATGCGAGAAGTTGTCAAGAAACTGAAGATCTTGTACAACGTTGTGTACTACTCCCTTCACAGAACAGCGCAAACTGGCCCTAACCAGAATAGAAAGAGGAGTGGGAGGCCCCAGTGTACAACTGAGCAAGAGGACAAGTACATGAGAGTGTCTCGTTTGGGAAAGTGATGCCTCACAAGTCCTTAACTGGCAGCTCATTAAATAGCATCCGTAAAAAAACTGTCTCAACATCAACAGTGAAGAGGAGACTCCGGGATGATGTCCTTCTAGGCAGAGCTCCTCTGTCCAGTGTCTGTGTTCTTTTGTCATTCTTAATCTTTTCTTTTTATTGGCCTGTCTGAGATATGGTTTTTTGTTTGCAACTCTGCCTAGAAGGCTAGCATTCTGGAGTCGACTCTTCGCTGTTGACTTTGAGACTGGTGTTTTGCGGGTACAATTTAATGAAGCTGCCAGTTGAGGACTTGTGAGGCAAAAATTAAAGCAGGAAGCACAAGTGACTCGTTCTATAAAAAAAAGTGGTCAGATGAAGCAGATGCTAAACTACAGGACTGTTTAACTATCACAGACTAGAACATGTTCCGGGATTCATCCGATTGCATTGAGGAGTACACCACATCAGTCACTGGCTTTATCAATAAGTGCATCGATGATGTTATCCCCACAGTGACTGTATGTACATACCCCAACCAGAAGCCATGGATTACAGGCAACATCCTAAACTGAGCTAAAGGGTAGAGCTGCCGCTTTTAAGGTGTGGGACTCTAACCAGAAGCTTCTAAAAAGTCCTGATATGCCCTCCGACGAACCATCAAACAGGCACCAATACAGGGCTAAGATTGAATCGTACTGCACCCGCTCTGATGCTCGTCTTATTTGGCAGGGCTTGCAAACTATTACAGACTACAAAGGAAAGCACAGCCGCAAGCTGCCCAGTGACATGAGACGAGTTAAATCTTAAATCAATCACTTCTATGTTCGCTTCGAGGCAAGCAACCCTGAGGCATGCATGAGAGCATCAGCTGTTCCGGACGACTGTGTGATTACACTCTCCGTAGCCGACGTGAGTAAGACCTTTAAACAGGTCAACATTCACAAGGTTGCGGGGCCAGACGGATTACCAGGATGTGTGCTACGGGCATGTGCTGACCAACTGGCAGGTGTCTTCACTGACATTTTCAACATGTCCCTGATTGAGTCTGTAATACCAACATGTTTCAAGCAGACCACCATAGTCCCTGTGCCCAAGAACACTAAGGCAACCTGCCTCAATGACTACAGACCTGTAGCACTCACATCCGTAGCCATGAAGTGCTTTGAAAGGCTGGTAATGGCTCACATCAACACCATTATCCCAGAAACCCTAGACTCCAATTTGTGGTACCGCCCAAACAGATCCACAGGTGATGCAATCTCTATTGCACTCCACACTGCCGTTTCCTACCTGGACAAAAGGAACACCTATGTGAGAATGCTGTTCATTGACTACAGCTCAGCGTTCAAGACCATAGTACCCTCAAAGCACATCACTAAGCTAAGGATCCTGGGACTAAACACCTCCCTCAACACTGGAGCCCCTCAGGTGCTTGCTCAGTCTCCTCCTGTACACCCTGTTCACCAATGACTGCATGGCCAGGTACGACTCCAACACCACCATTAAGTTTGCAGATGACACAACAGTGTCAGTGTCACTGACAATGACGAGACAGCCTATAGGGAGGAGGTCAGAGACCTGGCCAGGTGGTGCCAGAATAACAACCTATCCCTCAACGTAATCAAGACAAAGGAGACGATTGTGGACTACAGGAAGAGGAGGACCGAGCACGCCCCCATTCTCGTTGACAGGGCTGTAGTGGAGCAGGTTAAAAGCTTCAAGATCCTTGGTGTTCACATCACCAACAAACTAGAATGGTCCAAATACACCAAGACAGTCGTAAAGAGGGCACAACAGCCTATTACCTCTCAGGAAACTAAAACGATTTGGCATGGGTCCTACAGAGGGTGGAACGTACGGCCAAGTACATCACTGGGGCAAAGCTGCCTGCCATCCAGGACCTCTACACCAGGCGGTGTCAGAGGAAGGCCCTAAAAATTGTCAAAGACCCTAACCACCCCAGTCATAGACTGTTCTCTCTACTACCTCATGGCAAGCAGTTTTTACCCCTGTCTTGTCTTTGGCTATGCCGGATTAAGTGATATGACTTGCTATTCTATAAAATAATTGAGCTAATCATGGAAATGTACAGTGCCTTGCGAAAGTATTCGGCCCCCTTGAACTTTGCGACCTCTTGCCACATTTCAGGCTTCAAACATAAAGATATAAAGCTGTATTTTTTTGTGAAGAATCAACAACAAGTGGGACACAATCATGAAGTGGAACGACATTTATTGGATATTTCAAACTTTTTTAACAAATCAAAAACTGAAAAATTGGGCGTGTAAAATTATTCAGCCCTTTTACTTTCAGTGCAGCAAACTCTCTCCAGAAGTTCAGTGAGGATCTCTGAATGATCCAATGTTGACCTAAATGACTAATGATGATAAATACAATCCACCTGTGTGTAATCAAGTCTCTGTATAAATGCACCTGCACTGTGATAGTCTCAGAGGTCTGTTAAAAGCGCAGAGCATCATGAAGAACATTGAACACACCAGGCAGGTCCGAGATACTGTTGTGAAGAAGTTTAAAGCCGGATTTGGATACAAAAAGATTTCCCAAGCTTTAAACATCCCAAGGAGCACTGTGCAAGCGATAATATTGAAATGGAAGGAGTATCAGACCACTGCAAATCTACCAAGATCTGGCCGTCCCTCTAAACTTTCAGCTCATACAAGGAGAAGACTGATCAGAGATGCAGTCAAGAGGCCCATGATCACTCTGGAGGAACTGCAGAGATCTACAGCTGAGGTGGGAGACTCTGTCCATAGGACAACAATCAGTCGTATATTGCACAAATCTGGCCTTTATGGAAGAGTGGCAAGAAGAAAGCCGTTTCTTAAAGATATCCATTAAAAGTGTCGTTTAAAGTTTGCCACAAGCCACCTGGGAGACACACCAAACATGTGGAAGAAGGTGCTCTGGTCAGATGAAACCAAAATTGAACTTTTTGGCAACAATGCAAAACGTTATGTTTGGCGTAAAAGCCACACAGCTCATCACACTGAACACACCATCCCCACTGTCAAACATGGTGGTGGCAGCATCATGGTTTGGGCCTGCTTTTCTTCAGCAGGGACAGGGAAGATGGTTAAAATTGATGGGAAGATGGATGGAGCCAAATACAGGACCATTCTGGAAGAAAACCTGATGGAGTCTGCAAAAGACCTGAGACTGGGACGGAGATTTGTCTTGACAATGATCCAAAACATAAAGCAAAATCTACAATGGAATGGTTCAAAAATAAACATATCCAGGTGTTAGAATGGCCAAGTCAAAGTCCAGACCTGAATCCAATCGAGAATCTGTGGAAAGAACTGAAAACTGCTGTTCACAAATGCTCTCCATCCAACCTCACTGAGCTCGAGCTGTTTTGCAAGGAGGAATGGGAAAAAATGTCAGTCTCTCGATGTGCAAAACTGATAGAGACATACCCCAAGCGACTTACAGCTGTAATCGCAGCAAAAGGTGGCGCTACAAAGTATTAATTTAAAGGGGCTGAA
This sequence comes from Oncorhynchus clarkii lewisi, assembly GCF_045791955.1. Lineage (NCBI taxonomy): Eukaryota > Metazoa > Chordata > Actinopteri > Salmoniformes > Salmonidae > Oncorhynchus > Oncorhynchus clarkii. Next base: position 41,151,590 of record NC_092152.1, on the reverse strand, counting down.
TAATTTTGCACGCCCAATTTTTCAGTTTTTGATTTGTTAAAAAAGTTTGAAATATCCAATAAATGTTGTTCCACTTCACGATTGTGTCCCACTTGTTGTTGATTCTTCACAAAAAAATACAGTTTTATATCTTTATGTTTGAAGCCTGAAATGTGGCAAAAGGTCGCAAAGTTCAAGGGGGCCTGTTTATCATGTTTGCAAAGTCAAGTTAACCATACCTACATGTACATACTACCTCAATTAGCCCGACTAACCACTATAGCCTCACTACTGTTATAGCCTCGCTACTGTATATAGCCTCGCTACTGTTATTATTCAATGTCTTTTTACTGTTGTTTTTTTTCCCTTACTTATTGTTCACCAAATACCATTTTTTTTTTACTTAAAGATTAAATATTGCACTGTTGGTTAAGGCCTGTAAGTAAGCATTTCACTGTAGGGTTGTTGTTTTCGGCGCACGTGACAAATTAACCTTGATTTGATATCCATTTTCATTTCAGAGAGATCCGATGTTCTCTGTGTGACCCTTATTATAAATAACGTTCACTCCTTAAGGTCAAAATATCATACAAGAGCGAACAAACAAGCTTCTCTTACAGTCGGTTATTGCCCTGTGACTTGTCGATGTACAAAGCTCAAGCTTATATTTTTCCTATATACAGTGCCTTTCGGAAGGTATTCAAACCCCTTGACTTTTTCCACATTTGTTATGTTACAGACTTATTCTAAAATTGCTTGAATAGAAAACAATCCTCAGCAATCTACACAAAATACCCCATAATGACTAAGTAAAAAACAGGTTTTTTAAATGTTTTTGCAAATGTATTAAAAATATAATACATACCTTATTTACATAAGTATTCAGCCCTTTTGCTATGAGACTCTAAATTGAGCTCAGGTGCCTCCTGTTTACATTGATCATCCTTGAGATGTTTCTACAACTTGATTGGTGTCCACCTGTGGTAAAATCAAATGATTGGACATGATTTGGAAAGGCACAAACCTGTCTATATAAGGTCCCACAGTTGATATGCACTATCTGAGCAAAAACCAAGCCATGAGGTTGAAGGAATTGTCCGTAGAGCTCCGAGACAGGATGGTGTCGAGGCACAGATCTGTGTGTAACCCTCTCACCGGGCTCGAATTTGACTCTCATGATATTACTTAGAATATCTCAACAGCATCGGATATTTGGTGAGAAGGACATCTCCAATAAAAATCTATTGTAAACTCACTAGGGTAATGACAACTAGGGTATTAACTTCAGATAGAATGATTATAGATTTTTTGTTATTATATAAGGATATGCTTTCCCATGCATTTAAATGAAACACTAAATGACTCCACCAATGCAACAGACATAAGGTTCAATATGTATATTATCACATTTTCAATGTACCACGTCAAAAGAAATTAAAATAATAAACCCCAATGATTTTTCACAACCCATGTCCAAATTACTTGAAAGCTTGCTTAAACCCGTTGGCGCGCGCGTTGGAGCTACTCACTACTCGTAGATATTTCCTCAGCGAAGTATAACAGTTCCATGCAGGTGTCCTCACAAATTCCACAGCAAGCACAGCTATCAATGCAGACAGTACTCCATAGCAGCAACAGATATCCCATGGAAACATGAACTCGTTAATCTTCCACAAGCAATTCTCTCCATGTCTCGCACAATGCTAGGCTAACTTCGAGGCTGTCAAGTACCTACACGATGAGACGGTAGCTTCAGTCTCTACTAAGTCTTTCTTAACAAATCATAATAATAATAATACTCTCTTATAAAATCAAATTTGTATTTCCCTTCAAAACTCGATTTCTATTTTTATCGTCTTCTTTCATAGTTTTTCTTCACCAACACTGATAACGTTTCTCCATCTCTTTTTTCAATGTCTCTTTTTCCCAGGCCTCCTGTTAACCAGGTCAACTCTCCCATTGGCCACAGGTTAACAAGCTACCTTATTGGTCAAAACTTAAACTTAAAAGTAAACCAACCTATTCACTTGTAAAATAAATGCATTAACAACATTACAATTCAGGAGCAATTCGATCACCTTTTAAAACTAATACCAATTAATTGTAACAAATAAACTCAATAATTGGTTTTAACAAGGGTATTACACTCTCCCCCCACCAAAAACAGGCATGTCCTCATGACTTGTAAACACACAAGTGAAATGCAATAAGTAACAAGTAAACGTGTCAACTCTTAACTCTGTCTACAACCTACAGCTGAGACAAACCTTGTTAGATAATTGAAAAGCAGATACATTTGTGTTTCCCTTATCCGATCCACTTGTATAGTGTGGAACAATATCTGACAACTGGGGCTATACTTGGAACTCCAGGTTTATCAAAGTAGTAGAGGAGCTTACTTTACTCTCTGAGATCTTCTTATCCCTGGTCCTTCTATTTCCTCCGAAGTTTCCACCTCTCCTTGAACTTCTCGTCCCTCTTCAATTGAGTTAGATGCCTCACTATCATCTGCTTCAACTCCCCTTGCGACCTCAGCCTCTTGACTGTACTCTATTACTTCTACAACTTGGTCTGCTCTTTCAGGTTCCCCTGTCATTTGATTCCAGACTATGTCTAGGTCCAAGATAAATGGTTCCGACATCTTTTCCACTTCTCGGCTTCGACAGTTTATATTAGGCACTTCATACCATACTACGATGTCCTCATCTTCTGAGTTAAAATCCTTCTCATCTTCTGGATTCTTAACCTCTTCAACTTTCTCATCATTCCGATGAGTGCAGTTTACATGCAACTTTTCATTCACCTTTCTCTTCCTCCTTCTTCGCAGGGTCCTTCTACTAGGAGTTGGTTCTATGGTAACCTCAGGTTCTAGGCACACTTTCTGCCCCAGTGGTAGCAGGTGATTCTGGTGAAGAATCTTAATGGGTCCAACTCCACTTTCAGGCTTCAAATGGAACACAGGTAAGTTTGACATCTGACTTTCCACCACATATGGTGTAGAGGCCCAGTGATCTGCCAGCTTATGTTTTCCTTGCAGTCCTGAGGACTCGGTCTCCAGGCATAAGTAGGGTGTAGCAAATCTTCTTATCATAGCACTGTTTGTTTTCATGGTTTTGCTTTCCCGCAGTGCTCTCAGCAAGTTTGTAAGCAGCTTATAACTGTTTCTTCATATCAGATACATACTTGAGGTAAGTTCTCTCTGAAGAGCTATCACTCAAGACTCCAAAACAGATATTAAAGGGCAATCTAGCTTCACGTCCAAACATAAAAAAATATGGCGAGTAGCCAGTCGCTTCATTCCGAGTAAAGTTGTGCACGAGATAGCCAATGTACTGACTCACATTTGTTTGTGTAGGATCAAGAGTTACAAGCATGTTCAACAATGTTCGGTTGAATCTCTCGGGTTGCGGATCTCCCTGAGGATGATATGGTATTGTCATTGACTTCTCCACTCCAAGCATATTCAGTAGCTCACAGATGAGTCGACTTTCAAAATCTCTACCTTGATCACTTTCCACCTCTTTGGTAGACCATAATGGATGAAGTACCTCTCACAGAATACTTTGGCAACAGTGGATGCTTTCTGATCCTTTGTAGGAAAAGCTTGAGCGCATCTTGTGTAGTGATCTGTAATGACCAGGACACTCTCTATGTTGCTTGAGTCAGACTCAATGGGCAGGAAATCCATACACACAAGGTCCATAGGTCCATCACTTTGCATATGACCAAGATGACCAACTATTTTTGGAAGTGTTTTCCTCTGTACAGTACACAGCAAGCACAGGACTTACAGTACTCTTCTACTTCCACCTTCATGCGTGGCCAGTAGAACCGGCCTCTGACAAGTCCATACGTCTTGTCAAATCCTAAATGACCTGAGTCATCATGCAGTGACTTGAGAACCATAGTTCTGAACTTCTCTGGCAGTAGTAACTGAGCACGACGAGTCTCGTTTGGCGGATGTGTGATCCTGTACATAACTCCATCTTCCATCTTTAGCTTCTCCCACTCTCTCAGGAGCAAAGAGATGAGTGGGTGTTTGGTTCTTGTCACCCTGGTAATATGATATGATCCCTGAACTTTTCAAGTTATTAAGAGCCTTCCTCACATCTTCAACATCAGCTGGGGCCAGGCGGAGAGATCTCTCCCTAAACGGTTTGTCTTCTGTGAACTCTGATGGTGTGGAGAGTACTATTTGAACAACCCACATGAAACTCATGTGTTGAGAACACTTCTTTCCGTTCCATCATCTTTTCACATAACCTCTTCTTCCATCCCTCGGGCACTGGAGAATCTCCAAAGTTGAATGAAGAAGAGATCAGTTTCTCAGATAAATCCTGCCTACTTTTCAATGGAACACCCGGAGCAACATCTACAGGAAACAGATGAGCAATAGGCGAACTTCGTTTCAGGGTGATCTCCTTTGTCGAGACATTCCTGACAGAAAGGGTGATTCTTCTAGACAACACAACTGCAACCGTCTGGATTTCAGGCCTCACTAGTAGTTCTTCAGGGAACCGGGGTTCTTCGGGCCTCTCTACCAGAAGGGTTTGAGTAGAAGTTATCCCAGGAAACTTTGGAATTCCAGTAACTCTCGTCTGCCCACCATGTGGCAGGGTGACATGTATTGTCTGTGCGAATCAGACCGTTCCTCGCTTCTTGTCATCATCAGCTGAGCTTTCTCTCATCCTCCCATATGCCTCTTTCATAGCAGGATGAACTTGTAGTGTGCTAAGGAAACCTTCACCTTCCATTTTCTCTGCAAGCAGTCATAAGTCTCTTCACTACAGATGTATTTGTGCCGACCAGAATAGACACGTCACCTTTCATGGCCGGATAACCATTATCTAGTAAAGCTTTAGCATAGATATCTTCAATCTGTACAGGAACGACAGAACTCCAACCAAAGCTGTAGAGCATGTCTTCCATACCAACACAAGTATGATCAGATAAATAAAGCAATATTTTCTTATGCTTCCATGGTCTCTGCAATACACCCACAACCGATCCTGACACAGGTAACATAGACAACGTTTGAGCAGCCTCAAGCAGTGCATGCATTGTCAATCAACTCCATTTGACAAATAGCCATCACACGATATAGATACTGAGCCATCGCACCTCTGAACTGGCGGTGATTCAAACCTTTGGCTCTGACTGTGCGCGTGATGATGCTCAAAGCACAACGCTTCCTGGTGTATGATACCTGTCAGCTCACCTGTCGCGTTTTCCTCTTGCATCTTTTCCCGTATCTTCGCCACCAGTCCATAGGTGCTCCGTCGGTTGTCAAACCCACAAGTTTCCTATAGGAATCAATGGCAAATGCATCAGGTATTTGTCATAAAAGCATCTGTAAATTAGAGTAATCTGAGAACCATTATCTAGTAAAGCTTTAGCATAGATATCTTCAATCTGTACAGGAACGACAGAACTTGGACCAACCAAAGCTGTAGGTAGCATGTCTTTCATGTCTCCATTTTTGATGGGTATCTTGTAGCACTTTGCCAATAAATATTGAAATGAACAGTATTTTCACCTTTGCATTGGGGAAATGTAGTATTGGTGCGTCAGGCCACTCCTTCTTGCGGGCCGGATGGGTCCCATATGTGCTCTATAGTTTCCCATAGATCGCTTTTGTTTTATCAGGCGTGTGTTGAAGTTCTCTTCACCTTCACAGTTTCTCTTGAAATGGCCATCTTCTCCACATCCATAACAGAACACACCGGGTTTGCTGTCGACTTGTGTCTGTTCTTATGATGGATTTACTCCCTTCTGGTTGCTTTTAAATGCAACATCTGATCGTTGTGTGTCAGATTGAGCTGCTGTGACGTTAGCAGACATGAGACGCGTCATTTCAGTTTTTAAACCTTTTAGCGCTTTTCTCAGCACTTATATCTCGGTATTAGCGTCTTCGGAAACTGTAGCAACAGGAGCCACAGCTGATGACTTCACAACACTCTTTGTTGTGTTCCTGTCTTGAATCATGTCCACCGCCTCCCTTACTTCTTGCAGCAGCTCAGTAAAGGTTGGTGGATCACGCAGTTTTAGGTCGTGCAAATACGAAGCGCAACCATATCATGTGAGGATGCACCTCTCGCTACTTGGCCAAAGCGTGTGCGATTAACCTCTGACAGCTCAACATCTCATTTTCGATACATAGCGTGCAGCAATTTGTAAAGTCTCAACAGGTAAGCTGAAAGCTTCTCTCCTTCACTTTGGAATGTGTTTCTGAACCTTAACATGAGATCAGGTGCACTTTCAGTGGTACCGAATGCTGTTTCTTGAGCCTTCACATATTTGATCGCTGTTGCATGGGGGTTGCCTGTCTTGAGGGACCTCACAATGTCAGCAGCCGGCCCTTTAAGACTTTCTATTATTCTGTTTTTTCACATTGTCAGTGCACTGCCATTCCTCTAGAAAATGGCTGGTTTGCTCAGCCCATAGCTTACGGTAACTCTGAGTCTCAGATGGCACTTTGTTGCATTTCTCTACCAGCGAACTTATGTCAGTAACCAGTTCAGTGTTGAGGTCAGCGCCAGAGGGACTTACCAGGCCTTTAACATCAGCTACAGTCTTCCCTCCATGTCCTGCGAAAGGATAATAGCTTCGCCTGAAAATCTTCACCGGCTCTCTCAACAGGAGATGTGACTTGTGAAACTACATGTACAGGCCAGGGACCCGACTCTCCAGGTATCCCAACAACCCTTGGAACAACTATTTCGTTAAGGTTATTTGATCTCTCTACCAAACCATACTGATTTTTATCAGCTGAATAAGAACAACCATGCAGTCTAATCTTACCATCAGCCTTAACATAAGTCAGTGTTTCCAGCAGAACCTCATCAGACACATCCTCTGTAACACTGCTAAGGACAAATGCATGATTAGTAGCTAGTTGTTTCTCTCTACACCAGGTAACAATCTCTTCAACATCCATGTTGTAAGTCTATGCCTGTACAGCAATGTCAGAAAGAAATCCAAAATGTAAATTCATAATGTTCAGATGGTGAGTCAGTGTCGAATCTTAATATAGATGGCAGCCTTGAAAACAGTGAGAGAAACAAATCACACCATAGTTGTTTCTGAAAATATCCACAAACAGTAACAAAAACCCAGACGAGCCCCCAAAAATGTAACCCTCTCACCAGGCTCGAATTTAACTCTCACAATATTACCTTACTTAGAATACATCAACAGCATTGGATATTAGGTGAGAAGGACATCTCCAATAAGAATCTCTATTGTAAACTCACTAGGGTAATGACAACTAATGCAGCAGACATAATGTTCAATATGTATATTATCACATTTTCAATGTATCACATCAAAAGAAATTAAAATAATAAACCCCAATGATTTTTCACAACACAGGTAGATTTTGCTTAAACCCGTGTTAATGACAACACACATATATCAACGTTGTGGTTATATGCCTTAGAATGATTATAGATTTTTTGTTATTATATAAGGATATGCTTTCCCATGCATTTAAATGAAACTGAAACATTAAATGACTCCACCAATGCAGCAGACATAATGTTCAATATGTATATTATCACATTTTCAATGTATCACATTAAAGAAATTAAAATAATAAACCCCAATGATTTTTCACAACACAGGTCGAAATGACTTGCAAGCTTGCTTTAAACCCGTCGGTGCCCGTTGGAGCTAAAAAATAATGACAACACACATAAAGTCCCGAAGCACCTCAACGTTGTGGTTACTCACTACTCGTAGATATTTCCTCAGCGAAGTATAACAGTTCCATGCAGGTGTCCTCACAAATTTCACAGCAAGCACAGCTATCAATGCAGACAGTACTCCATAGCAGCAACAGATATCCCATGGAAACATAAACTCGTTAATCTTCCACAAGCAATTCTCTCCATGTCTCGCACAATGCTAGGCTAACTTCGAGGCTGTCAAATAACTACACGATGAGACGGTAGTGTCAGTCTCTACCAAGTATTTCTTAACAAAATAATAATACTGTCTTATAATATAAAATCAGTATTTCCCTTCAAAACTCGATTTCTATTTTTATCGTCTTCTTTCATAGTTTTTCTTCACTAACACTGATAACGTTTCTCCATCTCTTTTTTCAATGTCTCTTTTTCCCAGGCCTCCTGTTAACCAGGTCAACTCTCCCATTGGCCACAGGTTAACAAGCTACCTTATTGGTCAACACTTAACAGTAAACCAACCTATTCACTTGTACATTAAATAAATATTTATTCCAAAGAAATGCATTAACGACATTACAATTCAGGAGCAATTCTATCACTTTTTAAATATAATACCAATTAATTATAACAAATGAACTCAATACTTGGTTTTAACAAGGGTATTATATGTGGAAGGGTACCAACAAATGTTTGCAGCATTGAAGGTCCCCAAGAACAGATTGGCCTCCATAATTGTTAAATGGAAGAAGTTTGGAACCCCCAAGACTCTTCCTACAGGCCGCCCAACCAAACTGAGCAATAGGGGGAGAAGGGCCTTGGTCAGGGAGGTGACCAAGAACCCGATGGTCACTCTAACAGAGCTATAGAGTTCCTCTGTGGAGATGGGAGAACCTTCCAGAAGGACAACCATCTCTGCATCTATCCACCAATTAGGCCTTTACAGTAGAGTGGCCAGACAGAAGCCACTCCTCATGACAGCCCGCTTGAAGTTTGCCAAAAGGAACCACACGACTCTCTGGTCTGATGAAACTAACATGGAAGTCTTTGGCCTGAATTCCAAGTGTCACCTCTGGAGGAAACCTGGCACCATCCCTAAGGTGAAGCATGGTGGTGGCAGAATCATGCTGTGAGGATGTTTTTCAGCGGCAGGGACTGGGAGATTAGTCAGGATTGAGTCAAAGATGAACTCAGCAAAGTACATAGAGATCCTTGATGAAAACCTGCTCCAGAGCGCTTAGGACCTCAGACTAGAGTGAAGGTTCACCGTCCAACAGGACAATGACCCTAAACACACAGCCAAGATAATGCAAGAGTGGCTTCGGAATGTCTTTGAATGTCCTTGAGTGGCCCAGCCAGAACCCGGACTTGAACCCGATTGAGCGTCTCTGGAGTGACCTGGAAATAACTGTGGAGCAACGCTCCTCATCCAACCTGATAGAGCTTGAGAGCATCTGCAGAGAAGAATGGGAGAAACTCCCCAAATACAGGTGTGTCATGCTTGTAGCGTCATACCCAAGAAGACTCAATGCTGTAATAACTGCCAAAGGTGCTTCAAAAATGTGCTGAGTAAAGGGTCTGAATACTTATGTAAATGTAATATATTTCATTTATTTTATTTTATACATTTGCAAAACATGTAATTAGTAATAAAGAAAAGACATGAAACACACAGTAAGTGTGTATCTAACAGTTGACTTCCCACCTTCCCTTTGACTCTGTGGATGTGCAGAGCCCCAGCTTGATTTTGGGAGGAAGGATGCAGAGTGAAATTCATTAAGCGGTCACCGTCTCCTGTTACAGTTGGCAGCTCTGGAAATTAGAGAGCAGTTAATGATCTGCTAAGCAGGCCTGCTCCTGCTGTACGCATGCCCTGCCTGGCCCAGCAAACTGCAGCCGTAGACACAATCAAAGCCAGAGGCTTCTAAGACAAGGAGGGAGAAAAGGGGGTAGGGGAAGGAGAGAGGCCCAGTGCAGTCAAAAACGTGATTTTCCTGTGCATTATGTATAAATTGCATTCGGAAAGTATTCAGATCACTTGACTTTTTCCATATTTTGTTTGGTTACATTCTTATTCTAAAATTGATTAAATCGTTTTTCCCCCCTCATTAATATACACATAATACCCCATAATGACAAAGCAAAAACACGATTTTTGATTTTTTTGCTATTCTATAAAAAAATTGAAAACTGAAATATCACATTTACATAAGTATTCAACCCCTTTAATACTTTCTTGAAGCACCTTTGGCAGCGATTACAGCCTTGAGTCTTCTTGGGTATGACGCTACAAGCTTGTCGCACCTGACATCTCAAGGATGATCAATGGAAACAGGATGCACCTGAGCTCAATTTCGAGTCTCATAGCAAAGAGTCTGAATATTTATGTGAATAAGGTATTTCTAAACACCTGTTTTCACTTTGTCATTATGGGGTATTGGGTGTAGATTGCTGGGGATTTTATATATATTTTATTCATTTTTGAATAAGGCTGTAATGTAACAAAATGTGGAAAAAGTCAAGGCGTCTGAATACTTTACGAACGCACTGTATTTTCACACTATGAGGTTGGAATAATACTGTGAAAGTGTGAAAATTATGATGATGCCCCCTTGTAAGAGCTTGTTTGAAAAGACTGCCTGAAATCTCTGCCTGTTTTGGTGGGATGGAGTTTTGGCCTGGGTGGTGACATAAGTTAATAGACCAATAAGGAGGAGAGTTCCAAACCTCTCTGCCAATAACAGTTCGTTTTCACTTTTCTCCTCCCCACTCAGACCACTCCCAGACAGTCCAAGCTAAATGTTGCTTGAGAAATGGCTCTTTGCATTTAACTGCTGCCCAGAAAGGATTTGATACTGAGAGAAAAGTGGCTGCATTGGACCTTTAAACCAAGGGCAACCATATGGATCTTCCCTAGCCTCAAGGGGGCATAACAGACCAAATTGACTATGCCACACTAAGGTTTTACCACACACCCCTGGGGGAAATGAAACGTATTCACATTCTAACAACAGTAGTCTCTATTTTCACATAGGGCCAAATAGAACCACCCGAGCCTCTGCCTGTTCACCCCGCTATCATCCAGAAGGCGAGGTCAGTACAGGTGCATCAAAGCTGGGACCGAGAGACTGGAAAACAGGCCATCTCAAGGCCATCAGACTGTTAAATAGCGCTCACTAGGCGGCTTCCACCCGGTTACATAACTCTGCACCTTAGAGGCTGCTGCCCCATATACATAGAATTGGATTCACTGGCCAATTTAATAATGGAACACTAGTCACTAATAATGTTTAGATATTTTTGCTTTACTTATTTCATATGTATTTACTGTATTTCGTCTATGCCACTCCGACATTGCTCTTCCTAATATTCTTTTACTTTTAGGTTTGTGTGTATGGTGTGTATTGTTGTTAGATATTACTGTACTGTTGGAGCTAGAAACACAAGCATTTCGCTACACTCGCAATAACATCTGCTAAACATGTGTATGTGACAATACAATTTGATTTGATTTGAAATACTATATTGATATGTACATTTGTGTGTGTGACACCTAGAAGTCTTCCATAAACAGCAGTCCATGTTTCTCATGAAAGTCTAAGATGTGTGTGTGTATCTCAAGAAGAACACACATTTTTTAGTTGCGAAACATTGACAAATATGTGATTCAAGGAAGACGCAAATCTGTTTAAGGTTGCAACACAGACATGTGGGTAAATCAAGTAAGGATTTAGCCCATCACCCCCTAAGTGTTAAAAGCTGTAAATGAGCCACAACCTAGGGTGTAGTACATTTTCATGCCTCCACAGACTGGGTGTGTTAATCAACGTTCGTGTAAGTGTGTGTGTGAGAGAGAGAGAGAGAGAGAGAGAGAGAGAGAGAGAGAGAGAGAGAGAGAGAGAGAGAGAGAGAGAGAGAGGAGCACAGCACACAGCACTGTGATTTATATTGCAACCCCACTCATAGATTTATGATGAATGGAATTAATCTACTTCTAATCTGTTACAGATCTAGCAGGGGAAAATAATGAAAAGTGATCATGTGAGTGTGGCGAGCCAACCGCATCAATTAACACGGGGTCTGCTGACGGCAGCCTTTGTGCCCGTGACAGATGTAGTACTCCTCATTTGGGCCTGGGTGTTCGCTATACGTGGAGAAATTTGGCGAGGCGTGATAGCCTTCAACAATGCATGACACGAGAAGACTGATATGGTGGGGTAGGGAGTTAAGGGAGACAGAGACAGACATACGGACAGAGGGAAAGAAAGAGAGACAGACAGAGAGCTGAGCTCAATCATGTTCGATTGCAGTCATGATAACTCCTGAAAGTAATTTGATTAATTTAGGCCATCAGAGATTAGGTTTTGATTTACTGACTTGTGTGTCAAAGGTCAAATAGGAGGTGCTTATATTTGTCCAGTTTCACTGCATGTTCAAGTGAGTTAAATGTGAAATGGATGTGAGATGTGAAATGGAAATGTGTTTTTTGCATATCCCAACTCCCCCTGAGAGTGGGGTCACGGCCACGGATCAGCCATTATTGATGCTGACCGTGGAGCAATTAGGGTTAGGGCAGATCAACATCATTTTCACCTTGTCGGCTTGGAGATTCAAACTAGCAACCTTTCGGCTACTGGCACAACACCCTAACCGCTAGGCTACCTGTGTGCGTGCGCGTGTGCCTGTGCGCGTGTAGAGACGCATTTGCACTTTCTGTATTCTGGTGTTAACCTACAGCAGAATTACAGATCAAACCCCAAGGATCTGGAATCTTACATCATCAATGGATGAAAAATCTCTTCTGCACACATTCTTGTCTTATCTCGTATGGACAATGTGTAATGTATCGTGAGTACATGTAATTGGCCTACTGATAATGACTGATTCAGGACAAGTGCCACCAAATACAGAACTAGCTTTCTCTTCACTGTGAGTAAAACAAACTGGTTTGGCATCATTTGTAACCCACCAGAAGTTACAACTCCAAAAAAGGAGAACACCTACTCCTAGCAATAAAGGCAATAAAAAGAGCAAGCTCTCTGTCCCCCTGCTTGGCAGTCCTGTAACTCTGTCCTGGTGATATATTCAGTGCAGTGATGTGATTGTAAAACCCCATCTCGTCCACCCCGCCAGACCCCATAAAAAGGCTGTGTGTCGTTGGCAATACCGATGTGAAGCTATTGCCTTGAGCGCAGCACAGCCAGGTGAATGGCCCAGAAAGACTGTGTGTGTGTGTGTATGATCACATTCAGATCCCAGGGATCCTACAGCCTAGTTATGACAGTGGGGATGGAATACAGACATACCCTGGAATGGTACCAATGGAATTCTATGAATATAGCCGGTAGACGTGACAATAGCGATGACACAAATATAATGCATAAGTTCACTCCTCTGTCAATCCTCCACAGAGGGAAAGAAAATACAGTGGTAGTGTATGAATGTGTTTTGATTTGATTTGATAGGGGCCAGACATTCTGAGCACAAAGATAGATGTCACGACTGAAATCCTAATAAGGGGAGGACTTTGCTCCGCGTCCTTGAGCTGCCTCTGTCATACTGCACACCAGGGGCACACAAAAAAAGGAAAATAATGTGAGAATGACAAAGCCGGAGGAAAAAAACAAAGTCTGCAGTCAGACTGTTTGTAATCTGCGCAGAGAGAGAGAGAGAGAGAGAGAGAGAGAGGAATTGAGAGCGAACGAGGGAGAGAATAAGAGAGACAGAGGCACTGAAAATGGGGAGGTACTGAAAATTCTAAATGTTCCCCCTCATAAAAACTCAACAGACCTCAATTAGCTGAGCACTTAACGGAGCCGGAAAGAAACACAGAGAGAGAGAGTGGCTGCCTAACAGCAGCTGAAGTGCTTCATCCGAGGAGACATTAGGGGCAAATTAATTACATTCGATGGTAAAACATGAGAACGTAGTGTACAGGCCTTTGAAAAGGGGAACCAGGTTGTATTTGGAAGGCCATGATGCTTAATTTAAGGCGTGATGAGGGCTCTGAAAGCTTTCCCAATGACACGGCGAGACGATTCCATTGTGGAGACAGGAGTTCCATAATCAAACCCACATTACTGCCATGGAAACTGAGGAAGAAAATAAAATTAATTAAATGGTAAAAAACAAACTTAATTGTTGACAATCTTGTGAAGAGGGAAACAAATCAAGGGAATGGAATAAGTATTGTGAATGAACTGTGTATTATCAGACGGTAAAGACAGTTTTGTGGTCCGTACAAGGAAAGCTCTCCCCCTAAAAGGGCTTATTATCCACATTTAGACACATAACTTTCCTACTGACTGACAGAGATGACTGGTTTGGATGGGACACACACACATTCACACACAGACACACAGACACACAGACACAGACACACACACACACACACACACACACACACACACACACACACACACACACACACACACACACACACACACACACACACACACACACACACACACACACACACACACACACACACACACACACACACACACACACACAGCAGAAGGAAACAAACACTTCATTATCTGAGATTAGCAGGGTGGTCAAACATAGCGGCTGGAAACTTTCTCTACTTCTGATGTAGGAGAGAGAGAGAGAGAGAGTGTGTGTGTGTGTGTGTGTGTGTGTGTGTGTGTGTGTGTGTGTGTGTGTGTGTGTGTAGGTGTGTGTGTGTAGGTGTGTATGTGTGAGTGTGTGTCTATCCCTCAAATCATTGCCTGGTTTCTCGCCCCACAACGTAGCTGCCAAGTGTTGCTGGTTTGGGTTATTTCGTTTTTTTGAAGTTCAAGTGGAAGGGTTTAAAAGCCTCAGACATTTTGCTTCTGTTGGGGAATGTGGATCTGGGAGTTTTATAGTGTGTTCTGGAAATGCTGTTCTGATGTGTGACCTTATGCACACAGGTCTTAAAGGGATAGTGTGAGATTCTGGCAATTAAGTTTTTCTACTTACAGAAAGTATACCATTTTTTTATGTGACTGCGTGCAGCATGCTAGCCTTACCGGTAGACTTCCATTCATTGCGCTAACGCTAGTTAGCATTGGCTTGTGAATCTACCTTCAAACGGCACAGAGACATACAAATGATATCCATGAGTTAATCTAACTCTGGATAAGTTGATTACCTGAATCTCGCACTCTCCCTTTAAGGATTCTGGCATCAACAGGTACAGTAAAACCCAGTAACATGGAAATATGGCCATGTGGGAACCCTAAGCCTAACCCTTTAAAATGTGTAGTAATTTAACCTTTTGTTTTTTGAAAATGATTTCTAGTCGTCCAAATGTTTCCAAAACCGTATCACAAGCAAGGCGTATTGACATTTAGACATGCATTTGCACGGTACATGTTTAGCATTACCGTCTATGAATGGGCTAGACATTTGCTAGGCTGCGACTGTACCACAGATTCAAATTTGCTTCCTGCTTGGACTGTCAAACAGGAAGTGTTGTCGTCACCTGGTATAAGTCCTGGAACCCAATTAACAAGATGTCGTGGTTTTTTTCTTCAGCATCCTGTTCAAAAATATAGCGTTCATATGTTGCTCAAGGTTTTTGTTGAGTAGATTGACTCAACTTCTTCAGTCCAAGAGCAATGTCGTTTTGGACTAAACTCAGAAAACCGGCTAACCATTTCTTACTTAATAAGACTGGCTTTGGACTAATACACCAATCTCCATATCCCTAAAAGACTGTACTGTATTCATCTTATCTCTCTCAGTCCAGTCTCTCTAGTTTAGCTGAACCATCAATCCACTTCATTGAGGGCCTTTACCAGTCCTTTCTATGCCTGTTTCACTGGAAATGTAGCATACTTAATGGCTATGATTCAAAGAATAACGGGTTACAGTTCCTCTAAGTGCCTAGGATAGAAATAAATGAACTGAAAACACTATTATCCCACAAGAAGAGATTAAAAAGCTTTAAGGCTATTAGGCCCCTAAATAAAGGGAAACAACTTTTATGCGCCTTTATTTCAAGCTGTACGCATTTGGTAATGGCGCACATAACCTGATCATTTCTCTGTAATCCTGTAAGGATTAGAGTTCCTTTGAGACTTGACTGTTTGTGATTGTGCCCCACGCAGTTGCTCAGACGAGAGCATGTGTTTAAACACTTTATTGAGAATTTCCATCGGTGCTCTGTGGCTTCCGAGATGAACTGCATTCTGGCTTATTTTAATGGAGCCCAATAAAAATCCACAGTATGGTATTTATCTGAAATGGTGGTGGTAGTGTCTGTGTGATGTATGCCACACAACTGGGTTGTGTTTTAAGGGAGATTCCAGAATAAACCTTTGCTGAGCGTTGATAGAATGCCCCACAAATGTCCCTAGGTGGCCTTAGACTTCATCACTCGATGGAGAGCTCGATGCAAGCTCTCTCTCCTTCTTTCTTTCTCTCTCTATCTTCATCTCTCTTCCTCCCACACTCACTCCCAGAAAAACATTCCTAATTTGTAGCCATCGATTCAGTAATAACCACATGATTTCTGTATTGTTAACAGAAAAATCAAAGCTTTTTAATGAAGCAGACATGTGATGTAAGTGTGATCAATACTGGCTAGACAATGGTTTCACTGATAATCCTAAAACTGGACAGCTTTAATGTTTATTGGGGACAATAATATTGGAGCCTCGTTTGCCATTTCAAGCTTAAAAGCAACTGTAAATTAGAAGTACACAAGGCCATCAAGTCGAGTCATTGTTAATTCTCGGGAAGGGCTGTAGACTCAGAGGCAAGGTTCCCCTATGTCTCTGTAATTTGAGCAGTTAATAAAGAAATGGAAAGAAATCTTTGTATTTTTTCACTTTTAGAAAGAACTTGGTAATTTAATATGGCTATGGGAGGTAGAATAAAGAGAAATCAATAGTTGTATTATTCAGAGAAGAGAGGATATAAGTCATCCAACCTCAGGGACCGATGCCAGATATTACCACAGAAAGCATATTGACTTTATCAAACAATAAGCACTGGCCTCCGCAAACAGGCCTTGAATAACAACCTGACTGTATTTGTGTGCTTCTGGTCAAGCACACAAATAGCAGGCATCCTCTCACACAGCCTTGTGGTTGTCCCTGTTCCCGTTCTCTCTCTTTCCCTCACTATCTCTCTCATTGTGAATCACGGATACGTCAAATGGTAAATATACTTTACACACACCGAGCACAGCCTATATCATCCTGTTGAACGGCTCATTGTTGATGTAGTAGCCTATGGCCCTTTCCGGGTGTCTGTCAACCAACAAAGACCAGACATTACGTTCAGGCTTCTCTACAGTAACCACAATGAGCTTTGTTCAATTTCCCTAGAAACCGTAGGGTCAAATTGACTCCATTACACTACAGCACACAGACTCTCGCTCTAACACTTCTGTTACAGAACAGACGGTTATTGGATTTGTTTGTGATGCATTTCAGCAACGAAGGTGATAGATAAATCAGTGTGTGACACAGGCCTTGACATTGTGCTGAGGATTTGATTAATACACTGTTCATGTATTGCTACACCAGAAATCCATGTGCTACACTGTCGGGAGAGAGTGGGAAAACGTGTTTTTTGCTGCTATTGTATGATTTCAAAGGTTGAACCCCCCCCCCCCCCCCGTGCATGTGCGCACGTGTGTTGGCCCAGCGTCGTCCGGGTTTGGCCGGGGTAGGCTGTCATTGTAAATAAGAATTTGTTCTTAACTGACTTGCCTAGTTTTAAAAAAGGTCAAATAAAAATATATATATTTTTAAATGTGTGTGTGGCTCACATATAAAGATTGGGGCTTTATCTTTGTAATCTTTTCCTGCTGGGCAACACCTCTCTGTGGGTTAGTGGTGTTGGCCTTCCATTACTGCTCTTTACTCTGTTTTTATCCGGAATTACTAGCTAAACCCATCTAGGAGTGGCTGTCTGCATCTTAAAGCATGAACCCAGACACGTGCAAAACACACACACAAGCACATACACACAAACATACACACAAAGCAAGGCGCACACACACACACACACACACAGCCAGGCACACACAAAGATGTACACACATGCGTACAGGCAAACACACACACTGCGTGCATGTGTGTGCATCTGTGTGCATGTCTGTGACTGTGTGTGTATGCCTGTGTGTGTGTGTGTGTGTGCCCTGCTGTATGTGTGCGTTATGTGTGTGTGTGTGTGTGTGTGTGCTTGCGTGTGCGTTGTGCTTTGTGCCTGTGTGTCTGTGTGTGTGTGTCTGTGTGTGACTGCGTCCATGCTTTAAGACGACACACACAAACACACACACTTCACTCAGCATTCCAGGTGGGCTAGCTAATTTAATTTTCTGTGTGTAGCTGCTTGGTTGTCCTTTGTCCTTGACTCCATTCCTGGTGGCCATTCCCTACACGCAGACACACAGACAAGCACGCACGCCTGAATGCAAGCGCACACACACACACCACACTACATTCCAGGGGGCCTTGACATATTTACAACAGCATTCAGGAGAGTCATTTCAGCCCTGTAAATGAAAACTACAGGAGGACCAACACATGGTCACAAGATCCAGGAACCTGACCGGATTCAACATTGAATCGATGAATTAATAAACCAATCAATCAATCAATGAACCAGACACACACAACGCAACGTGACAGTAATGACACAGAGGCAGAATCGTATGGCTAGAACGAATAATCTTTCATTTTTAAAGTGGTGTTTCGTTAGGTTTTACAGCTCATTAGCTCTTCCTCTCCTGAATCCAGGCTGATGTCATAGATGGTGTTTGATCCTTTAGATGCAATCTCAGTGTTCTTCTTTTAGGTTGTGAACGTCCATGACCCTCCTGTATTTAGTAGGAAAGCAGTCTATTTCCAGAGGTAGATAAGCTCGGTAGAAACTCTAAAAGCTGGAGTTGTGTTGGTGCAGGTGTATTTGACAGGTTGATCCAGTCAACAGCCGGATTTGCTTTTGTCTTCAGAGGGGTAACACTTACATCCTGAAACTGTACTCTCCCAATCGCTTGTCTACAATCTAGTTTAGCTCGCGTACGCTCTTAGATAAAAGGTGCGATCTAGAACCTCAAAGGGTTATTCTGCTGTACCCATGGGAGAACCCCTTTACCTGTAACCAAAAAGGGTTCTCCTATAGGGAAAGAAGAAGAACCCTTTTGGAACCATTTTCTTTCTTAGAGCGTGGAACCATATTGATGGCACATGAAAGCAGCTCTGATTTGTCATGAATGCCATCAAAAGTTGTAATATTGGCTGTTCTTCCAGTACCAGATTTTGAGTGACCGGCTTCCATTGTCCTCTGAGATGTAAAGACCATAGGAGGAGACAAAGTCAAAGGCTGCATCACGCGTGTCTTTAAATGGCCTCTTCGCCTCGTTTCCTCTACTTGCGTGTGTCTGATTCAAACCAGTTCATTCACACCAGTGCAAATGCAGGAAAGGAGACAAGGAGAGGAAATCCCTGTAGACTATTGAGATGCACCCTGGGTGGTCCGTCTCTGGTTTTAACAGCAAAATAAGTGCACTAACCATATGACAGCTTTCCCAAATGGTGGTCATGACCAACTGATGCCTGCTAGCCAATGGTTCTTGGGTAGTGGTGAAAGCCTGGGTTGTGGTTGGAAACATGATTTTTCTATTTGGGGGGTCACAGGAGAACTCTAAAGACTTTGGGTGGATTAGGGAACCAGTGGTGATGGGGTTTAAAATTGTATTTAGGTAATGAGGAATGGGATTGTGAGGGTACATTCATTCCATTTAGTATTTTTTTCCCATTCAATGTATCCTAACGCTGAGTTAAAGATTAACATATTTGTTGCATAATGAGCAAATTGTCAGAAGCACAAATTCTTGTGAAATGAGATGCAGTTATGCAGTTACAACAACAAAAAATGTGTTTTGACTGGAATTACAATTAACCATACATCAACATATTGCTTTCAGCATTAAGATCTTCCAGGTAGTAACCAATTTCTCGTTTTTCCCTCAGGCCTGCTTAGCCTCTCATCTCTCGCTCTCATTCTCTTTCTCTCACTCGGTCTCTCTCTCTCTCTCTTATATGGGTAAGGAATAATTTAATACATTTTTAATTCACGCTGTAAAACAACATAATGTAGAATAAGTCAAGGGGTATGAATACTTTCTGTGACCACTGTATACGGTAGTGCCTTCAGAAAGTATTCATACCTCTCGACTTATTCCACATTTTGTTAAGTTACAGCCTAAATTCAAAAAGGAATAAATATATTTTCTCACCCACCTACACGCAACACCTCATAATGACAAAGTGAAAACCTGTTTTTCGAAATGTTTGCAAATTTATTTAAAATCAAATACAGAAATACAGTATACTACTATTAGTATACAGTAATACTAATTTACATCATTATTTGCCTTGATGACAGCTTTGCACACTCTTGGTATAAAATAACAATAATCATGTAATCCCTCCCAAAAGTGATTATTATTATTATTTTATACCAAGAGTGTGCAAAGCTGTCATCAAGGCAAAGGGTGGCTACATTGAAGAATCAAAAACCTAAGAGATATATATTGATTTGTTTAACACTTTTTTGTTATTTCATAGTTTTGATGTCTTCACCTTTATTCTACGATGTAGAAAACAGTAAAAATAAAGAAAAACCCTGGAATGAGTAGGTGTGTCCAAATTTTTTTTGTTATTTTTTTTTTGAATTTTACCCTTTTTTCTCCCCAATTTCGTAGTATCCAATTGTTGTAGTAGCTACTATCTTGTTTCATCGCTACAACTCCCGTACGGGCTCGGGAGAGACGAAGGTTGAAAGTCATGCGTCCTCCGATACACAACCAACCAAGCCGCTGCTTCTTTAACACAGCACACGTCCAACCCGGAAGCCAGCCGCACCAATGCGCCGGAGGAAACACCGTGCACCTGGCCACCTTGGCTAGCGTACACTGCGCCCAGCCCGCCACAGGAGTCGCTGGTGCGCGATGAGACAAGGACACCCCTACCGACCAAGCCCTCCCTAACCCGGGCGACGCTAGGCCAATTGTGCGTCGCCCCACGGACCTCCCGGTCGCGGCCGGTTACGACAGAGCCTGGGCGCGAACCCAGGACTCTGATGGCACAGCTGGCGCTGCAGTACAGCGCCCTTAACCACTGCGCCACCCGGGAGGCCGTGTGTCCAAATTTTTGACTGGTACTGTACATATATATATAGTATATTTATATAAACTCAGCAAAAAAAGAAAAGTCATCTCGCTGTCAACTGCATTTATTTTCAGGAAACTTAATATGTGCATATATTTGTATGAACATAGAAAAATTCAACAACTGAGACATAAACTGAACAAGTTCCACAGACATGTGACTAACAGAAATGGAATAATGTGTCCCTGAACAAAGGGGGGGTCAAGATCAAAAGTAACAGTCAGTATCTGTTGTGGCCACCAGCTGCATTAAGTACTGCAGTGCATCTCCTCCTCATGGACTGCACCAGATTTGCCAGTTCTTGCTGTGAGATGTTACACCACTCTTCCACCAAGGCACCTGCAAGTTCCCGGACATTTCTGGGGGGGGGGAATGGTACTAGCCCTCGCCCTCTGATCCAACAGGTACCAGGTATGCTCAATGGGATTGAGATCCGGGCTCTTCGCTGGCCATGGCAGAACGCTGACATTCCTGTCTTGCAGGAAATCACACACAGAATGAGCAGTATGGCTGGTGGCATTGTCATTATGGAGGGTCATGTCTGGATGAGCCTGCAGGAAGAGTACCACATAAGGGAGGAGTATGTCTTCCCTGTAACGCACAGCGTTGAGATTTGCCTGCAATGACAACAAGCTCAGTCCAATGATGCTGTGACACATCGTCCCAGACCATGACGGACCCTTCACCTCCAATCGATCCCACTCCAGAGTACAGGCCTCGGTGTAACGCTCATTTCTTCAACAATAAACGTGAATCCGACCATCACCCCTGGTGAGACAAAACCACAACTCATCAGTGAAGAGCACCTTTTGCCAGTCCTGTCTGGTCCAGCGACGGTGGGTTTGTGCCCATAGGCGATGTTGTTGCCGGTGATGTCTGGTGAGGACCTGCCTTACAACAGGCATACAAGCCCTCAGTCCAGCCTATTGCGAGTCTTATATCAACATAACCTGAAAGGCCGCTCAGCAAGGAAGAAGCCATTGCTCCAAAACTGCCATAAAAAAAGCCAGACTACGGTTTGCAACTGCACATGGGTACAAAGATCGTACTTTTTGGAGAAATGTCCTCTGGTCTGATGAAGCAAAACCAGAACTGTTTGGCCATAATGACCATCGTTATGTTTGGAGGAAAAAGGGGGAGGCTTGCAAGCCGAAAAACACCATCCCAACTGTGAAGCACAGGGATGGCAGCATCATGTTGTGGGGGTGCTGCAGGAGGGACTGGTGCACTTCACAAAATAGATGGCATCATGACGGAGGAAAATTATGTGGACATATTGAAGCAACATCTCAAGACATCAGTGTCATGACGTTGGCCTGGGGGTAGGTTTATGACAGTCATAAATACCTCTTCCCCCTTTTTCCTCTCTCTACCCTACTGAGGTTACATTTGCAAAACCCTTGGTTAACATAGAGACTCTGGGAACATCAGTAGGTGGGGGGAAATTAACTATATTCTGGTAATCCGAACAATTGAACATATGCGGTGGTACTTAATGAATATGATGTCAGTTCGGTTGTCATCTGAGACATTCTCATCAATGATAAGATGACAAACTCTACAGTGGAAAGTCTACACATCAGAGTTATTGGATTCACATATTGTTTAATTTAAATGTTTGAATATTAAATTATTTGTGATTGGATGAAATGTGATTTTAGCTTCGAAAATGTGAGATGTGGGTTTTCATAAGATCGGGCTGCTCACTCAGTGGCCCGCCCACGTGAAGAGACATAGGTTGTAAACTATGAAACACACCCCTTTTCGCCCTTCCTATATAAAGCCTTGACATCAATAGAACTTTCTGTTCCGGGGTTGTAGGACGACGGTCCTATGTCAGAATGGTTCAGATAATAACTACAGAACGAAGCCAACATCAGCATGAGCTTTGGTTGCGAATGGTGTGAACTTTGAACTCTTATTCACTACAGAAGTGATACCTCCTAGCCGTTGAGTTAACCACAGCAGATGCAACGAGGGTTAGGAAGGAACAGACAGAGTATCCCGTCTATCACCCAACGACGTTACTACAACGTATCCAATTGACAATCAGAGACATTCTTCAAAGGCCTCGGCTTGGCAACGCGGCCTTCAATCTACCACCAACCTACCAAAGCGCAGCTAAGAGTAAATATTTATTGCATTTTACTTTTCCAAATGGGTGGTAATTTAGAATGCATAAGATACTGTATTTACAATAGCACAGCTTATTCCCTTTGTTCCTCAGTCTTCCTGCTCCTTCACTCAACCCAGCCCCTTTTCTTTTGTGTAACAAGCTGTCATATCTGTTCCGCCCACTAAGGACGTTTTCCTTTATGACGTCATTTGGACTCAAGTTATGATTTAATTATGTGTATGTGTAATTCTGTGTGATTAGTTAGGTATTTAGTAAATAAATAATTAAACCCAATTTTGTATTGCTGATTCAAATTGTTAGCCAGGGTTTGTGCAGATAACTAAGAATTTACAACTTTCAGATGAGACTGAATTAAGGTGACGATTGATATTGACTGCTATTGATGTAAAATATTACTAGGTCTTTAAGAGTTTATTCGGAAGATAACAGCTCTATAAATATTATTTTGTGGTGCCCGACTCTAGTTAATTACATTTACATGATCAGCTCAATCAGGTGATATTAATTACGGAGAAATTATTTTATAGAATAGCATGTCATATCAATTAATCCGGCATAGCCAAAGACACGACATCAGTCAGGAAGTTAAAGCCTGGTCGCAAAAGTGTCTTCCAAATGGACAATGACCCCAAGAATACTTCTAAAGTTTGAAGGTATTTGAGTGGCCATCACAAAGCCCTGACCTCAACCTATAGAAAATGTGTGGGCAGAACTGAAAAAGTGTGTGCGAGCAAGAAGGCCTTCAAACCTGACTCAGTTCCACCAGCTCTGTCAGGAGGATTGATCAAAAATCACCCAACTTATTGTGGGAAGCTTGTGGAAGGCTACCCGAAACGTTTGACCCAAGTTAAACAATTTAAAGGCAATGCTACCAAATACTAATTGAGTGTATGTAAACTTCTGACCCACTGGGAATGTGATGAAAGAAATAAAAGCTGAAATAAATCATTCTCTCTACTATTATTCTGACATTTCACATTCTTAAAATAAAGTGGTGATCCTTACTGACCTAAGACAGGGCATTTTTACTAGGATTAAATGTCATGAATTGTGAAAAGCTGAGTTTAAATGTAATTGGCTATGGTGTATGTAAACTTCAAACTTCAACTGTACACCGCTTATAGCTGGAACCGCCCCGGTACACTGCGTGTACAACATATTAGGAACACCTGCTCTTTCCATGACATAGACTGACCAGGTGAATCCAGGTGAAAGATATGAGCCCTTATTGATGTCACTAAATCCACTTCAACCAGTGTTGATGAAGTGGAGGAGACAGGTTAAAGAAGGATTTTTAAGCCTGGAGTCAATTGACACGTGTTGCTGCCTTGCTATGCTGTTGTCTTAGGTCTCTCTTCATGTAGTGTTGTGTTGTTTCTCTTGTTGTGATGTGTGTTTTGTCCTATATTTATACATGAATGGGCAAGAGAAAAGATTTAAGTGCCTTTGAATGTGGTACTAGCTGCCAGGCGCACCTGTTTCAGTGTGTTAAAGGAACTGCAACGTTATTGGGTTTGTCATGCTCAACAGTTTCCCGTTTGTATCAAAAATGGTCTACCCACCCAAAGGACATCCAGCCAACTTGCCACAACTGTGGGAAGCATTGGAGTCAACATGGGCCAGCCTCCCTGTGGAATACTTTCAACACCTTGTACAGTCCATGCCCCGATGAATTGATGCTGTTCTGAGGGCAAAAGGGAGTGCAACTCAATATTAGGAAGATGTTCCTAATGTTTTGTACACCCAGTGTATGTAACCATACCGAACGTAACATATCATACTAATTTCAGTGTTCTGGATTTTCGTTTACTACTTTACGTCTAATCTATCAGACCTGTTGAGTTGTTGTGCTTTACACACACACACACACACACACACACACACACACACACAAACACACACGCAAAACTCCTTTCATACCTGCAGTCAACCACCTGGCCTGGACCAGAGCGTCTGTATGATATCATCTGTTCACCTGTGCATCCACTTTCTACTGCCGCCAAATCATACACACAAAGAAGAGTTTACTCGCAGATTGCAAATGAAAATGGCCACAAACCCACTGTGGGATAGAGATACTATTCTACTTACTTTGCTTTCAACAACGGTCATATTGTTTTATCAGAGATAATTATTCAACTCCGAGATGCCTGTATAGCATAGCAGGCGGTCATGCTAATGAAACCAATCCAATGACACCTGTCATGCTCTACTAAACCCAGATTTGACAGTGTAAATCATGCAATTTGATGCTATAATTGCTCTGTTTCATCAATGTTGAGTCTAGACACTTAGTACTGATAATTTAATTCCCACAAACATTTTGGACGAGGTGTTAAAAACAGTCATTTAGTCATCAAAGCAGGGAAAATCAATGTGTTTTCCACCTAAATCTGTTCTCTCTGCTTGTGTTATACATTTGTTACATTTGTCAAACCATGTCAAATATTTGTTATTTAAAAATATCCATCACCGATGCCCAGTACAAGATAAGTACGTACCTACCTACTGCTAGATGAGACGAGACATCCCACCTCTTTACATGCTGGAATCAGTCAGGTGAACTCATGTATTCAGTAAACACACTTCACAGTGACATTTGATGTCCAGGCAAACATGGAAGTGAACATTTGAACGGTGACCTTTGGCCCTGACCTTCAGGGGGACCCCCAGAGGCGAACACACAGACGCTTAGCAACCAGACCACACCAAACCAGATCCAACAGAAAGGTGAAAGGTCAAATTAGGTGCCACTCATGTAGTGGGAGAGGAATTTAAATAGGGTGCTTGGGGGATTTGAGCGACATGGAGGGGTGTGGGGTGGGGTGTGGATGAGATTGCTGCCTTGTGACACAGCAGAGAAACCCGTGTTAGAGAGAGAGGGGGGGGGGACATTTGCATGGTCTTTGGGAATATTACACTGCCAGAGGCTTGTTCAGTACAACTGAGAGGGAAACAATTGCTATTTTACTTCTGGTCTTTCCTCCACTGCTTATTCAAGATAAATAAATGAAGGACTGTGGTGTATTAAAACATTTTCTCATTAGATCGGTATTTTTATTCTCAATGTATTTTATATTATCCACCATTTCTACTATCATTATTTTATGTAGCGGCATTAGATGAACTGTTTATAATTGTAGAGAATGAGTCAGAAGAATGGGGAGATCCAAACCAAGCAGTCAGGTAATTGAATCGTCCTAACCGACTTTTTCTCATTTTAGATAAAATACGACGTTACTGACAACAAGGGAAGATAATCCATCTGACGACATATTGGGTGAAATTGAAGTTTCAAAGGAAATGGGAAGTAAGAGCTGAGTGAAATATCGCCATGGGAGAAAAGTAATAATTCAATTAAGTCAGATAAAAATTAAGAGTCAGATTCAAGTTATGACAGGCTTTATGAATAATTCAGCTGGCGTTTATTTCCCAGGAAGTCAGCTGTAAAATATATTATTCTTGCCGAGGTCCCCCTTCTCCCGTATACTCTACATTTAATCTTCACCAATATTGATGGATAGCATTATAAAATAAACTAATTAAATCTGAAAAGCAAAATGAATTGTGTCGATATTTCATCCCCTCTGTCTGCATCATTACAGAGCAAGACCCAGACAATTTTTCACCATCAAAATATTAAAAGCATAAATCAAAGGTCATAGGAGGAGAAAAAAAAACGATATCGGCTTGAAAGTTATTGTTTTAACAGAATGACAAAATCATTAGAATCAAATTTATGACCCAGGGTGGCAGTCCTTTATATTATCTAGTGTTGGTACGTCACCGTAATATCCCATGGCTCTCACTCTCTCTCATCCACTCAGTGGTGCTGTGGCAGAAACTAATCCCATTTCTATCCTTCTCTTACTGTAACTGGAGGGCTCTGTTTAAGGAGATGGGCCTCCTTCCCTCTGGCCCCATTGGCAAATTGGTCTTCCGGAATTCCCACAGCCATATCCCACAAATTCCACTCATCCGTTATCGTGGGAGGTAGCTGGCTAGATCTGGATTTGATGGATACTTTTTTGTTACATACAAAAAAAAGGGTTTTATGGTGCAAAAATGGCACACGTTTTAACTGTGTTCCTACGGTTAGTTGTGAAATGTGTGTTGATCATTTCCTGTGTCTCTGTGAAGACTGGCATGGAGTGGTTAATGGGGAAAAGAGGGGTACTGTACAGTGCATCCGGAAAGTATTTAGATCCCTTCCCTTTTTCCACATTTTGCTGCACTGAAAAAAATGTTTCATCAATCTACACACAATACCCCATAATGACAAAGCAATATTTTTTTTGTTGTAAAAAAGAAGTACCTTATTTAGATACGTTTTCAGACCCTTTCCTATGAGACTTGAAATTGAGCTCAGGTGCATCCTGTTTCCATTGATCATCCTTAAGTTGATTGGAGTCCAACTGTGGTAAATTCTATTGAGTGGACATGATTTGGAAAGGCACACACCTGTCTATATAAGGTCCCACAATTGACAGTGCATGTCAGAGCAAAAACCAAGCCATGAGGTCGAAGGAATTGTCTGTAGAGCTCTGAGGCAGGGTTATGTAGATGCACAGATGTGGGGAAGGGTACCAAAACATTTCTGCAGCATTGAAGATCTCCAAGAACACCGTTGCCTCCATCATTTTTAAATGGAAGAAGTTTGGAACCATTAAGACCTCTTCATAGAGCTGGCCAAACTGAGCAATCAGGGGAGAAGGGCCTTGGTCAGGGAGGAGACCAAGTACCCGATGGTCACTCTGACAGAGCTCCAGAGTTCCTCTGTGGAGATGGGAGAACCTTCCAGAAGGACAACCATCTCTGGAGCACTTCACCAATCAGGCCTTTATGGTAGAGTGGCCAGACGGAAGCCACTCCTCAGTAAAAGGCACATGACAGCCCACTTGGAGTTTAACAAAAGGCACCTAAAAGACTCTCAGACCATGAGAAACAAGATTCTCTGGTCTGATGAATCCAAGATTGAACATTTTGGCCTGAATGCCAAGCGTCACATCTGGAGGAAACCTGGCACTATCCCTAAGGTGAATCATGGTAGTGGCAGAATCATGCTGTGAATATATTTTTCAGCGTCAGGGACTGGGAGACTAGTCAGGATCGAGGGAAATATGAACGGATCAAAGTACAGAGAGATCCTTGATGAAAACCTGCTCCAGAGCTCTCAGGACCTCAGACTGGGGCGAAGGTTCACCTTCCAATAGGACAACGACCCTAAGCACACAGCCATGACAACACAGGAGTGGCTTCGGGACAAGTCTCTTAATGCCCTTGAGTGGTTCAGCCAGAGCCTGGACTTGAACCCAATCGAACATCTCTGGAAACACCTGAAAATAGCTGTGCAGTGACGCTCCTCATCCAACCTGACAGCGTTTAAGAGGATCTGCAGAGAAGAATGGGAGAAACTCCCCAAACACAGTTGTGCCAAGCTTGTAGCGTCATACACAAGAAGACTCGAGGCTGTAATCGCTGCCAAAGGTGCTTCAACAAAGTACTGTAAAGGGTTGGAATGCTTGAGTAAATGTAAAAATTTAAACCTGTTTTTGCTTTTCAGTTATGGGTTATTGTGTGTAGATTATTGAAGAAACACAATTGAATCAATTTTAGAATAAGTCTGAAACATAACAAAATGTGGAAAAAGTCAAGGTGTCTGAATACTTTCCAAAGATACTGTATGTGTGAACATTTATCATAATCGAGCTGAAAGAGTGTGGATTCTTACGTGGAAAAATACTGTAAAACAGCTCTCAGCAACTGATTGAAGATTCCTCTACTGGCCTCAAATTCAAATCTGGTCCTCGAAGCCAGTTTCTTTGCTTTTTAAAATGATTACCCTGTAAATCAGGGAATGATTTAGACCTGGGACACCACGTGGATGCAATTAATTATCAGGTAGAACAGGAAACTAGCAGTAGTCTGACACTCGTTAGTGTAAAACTTGAATAATCCTGCTACTGTTGAATAATCCTGCTACTGTATGAAACTACTGTATTTTTTTATCTGACACACTTATAGCCTAATCCCTAGGATTACATTTACAAATTAAATAATTCAGTCAAAACATGCACATTCAAGTTTCACTCATTTATCTATTCCTCTGTGTCTGTTCTCTGTTTCTCTGCCGGTCTCTCACTTTCTCTAGCCCTGTTTATATCTGGTTCTGACATGCAACCGTTGTCTTGATCTTATCCACATTCTGATTGTGCCTACATTTATAGACCGGTGTTGACGATTAAAAGACGCCTTGTGATTAGATTGTGATCAGATCGTATAAATGTAAACAGACAAGCTCAGGTCAAGATCAGGACATGATCAGGACGCATGGTGACTGAAGGTTTAAACAGGGCTTCTGTCTCTCTCTCTCTCTCTCCTTCCCTCTCTCTATTTGCCCCTCTCATTGATGAACAGGGTCAGTGGTTTGTCACACTGAGAATCCCAATCCCAACCTTGAATTCACTGTAAGCTACGTTACCCAATATTACTCACTGTGGGATCAAAAAATATAATAATTGACCCACCCAGAAAAAAACACCTAAATAGCCTGCTGTGTCCTGCCGTTGCAGTATTTTATATTCAAACAATGGATTGTTTTAATGAAGAGCTATTCCCATATTCCCCTCTGCATAAACCTCCCTACCTTAAAGCTTGTCACACTGTCTGATTATGATCAGCAGTTAATAGTACACTAGGTACAGTTCTAGACATAAAGCTGTCATTACACCAGACATAATCAGACACAGTGAAATGTCTGATCTGTACCCAGGCCTACCTATACATCTCTGTAGCCTAATGTGTCTTACTTGCTAAGTGGTAATACACAGTTGAGCCTGTTGAAAAAGAGGAATTGAACCCTGTCAGAACCCTCTCACACAGCAGACCCAGAGGACTCTACGACTCTAGCCCAATGATACCATAGACTTCTGTTTTCCCTTATAGTCCCAATCACTTACCATCTCCCACTGAAACCCAACTGTTTACGTTGCAGATAAAGAATAAGGCTTATAGACTGGAGAAGTTAAATTGCACTAAGCACCAAAGTATTGTTGGGTTCTTAACTTCCAATTGGATTTTCCGTGGGTATTTTACCCTGAAGCCTGGAATGATCTGCACGTGAGTATAATTCCTAGAGATAATGGAGGGTAAATCTAACCGGCGCTGATTGGGTCCTGATGGGGTCCAGCAGAAGGTTATTAGGAGGGCTCATTAGTGTACGACTGAAATGAAAGCAGGTCTTAGGTCTGATTCTGGCACTGACTGACTGGCATTTGTCTTCCAACCGGAGTCTTGCACAGTCTACTTTCAAAAGAGGGATTTTTCATTTGGCAGAGAGGGAGAGAGGCTTACTGTCAGCCTTATGGTCAGACAGTTAATTAGCATATATGTGAAGACCGGGGGATACCAAGTGAGTGTGTGAATGGGGGAGGGTATTGGCAGGTTGAAAGAGAGTGTGTGTGTGTGTCCAAAATGGTTTTAATTGTTTAAACTTGGCATATAGGGAAGGAGAGATAATGAGCAATAATCGTCTTTAATTGGCAGAGAAATATAATGATTCTAAATGTGTTTGTGAGGTAGTTATTGAGGAGATCCTTGCCAGGTAAAGCTCGACTCAATCTTCTCTCCAATTAGTTGCAATTCCATGTACAATACATCTGTCATGCGGAGTTAATGACGTGCTTCCGTCGACAACCCAACCTACCATGATCCTATGAAATTAATTCTGGATAACATGCACACCCCTTATCTCAACAAAGCAATGGAAAAACAAGAACAGCTACGCGATAACATCAAAGCAATGTATTTCCATTTTATTAATATTATTCATAGTTGCTCAGACACGTGTATATACAAATACAGACCTTTTGATAATTTTTTGTCAGTTTTTCGTTCTTGTTTATATACTGGAAACAAAGCAGGTCGGTCGATACTTCTGCCCCCCAAAGAGGATCAGAGGAGAGGGGGAGAGCAGGGGGTGGGGGTGAGGAGGAGGGGTGAGGGGTGAGGGGGAGAGTAGGGGGTGGGGTGGTTACAAGCACAAGAGGAGTACGCTCAATGGGATTTGATGCACACACAAATGAGTGGTTCTCAACACATGGGGAACGAGAGTAGGTGGAAATGTGCCCTACAGTCTGATCTAAGATCAGTCTAGCCAGTGTTTTAGTGTTTCCCTCTAATGGTTTAGGTTGAGCTAGGGAGAGGGTAAGCTGATCCTAGATCTGTGCCAACTGATAACTTCTACCCAGACCAAGTAGTGACTTAGCTAACATATGTAGTCTGGCTGCTAGGCTATGGTGAGGCGGGTGGGGGTTCAAATTCCAAAACAGGGAGAGAGTAAAGGCCCCTGGGTAACCTTTGTGCCGCTAGCACCCACTCCATGGTTGGGGAGGATGGCAGGGGGTGTTGAACACAGATGGTTCTGGCTTAAGGCATGGGAAAACCTATTTGTTGCCAAAGAGAGTTTCCGTGTCTCCCATTCAATGCGGCAATAGTAAATGAGACACAAACCCTCATGCACATTCTTGTGTAAGATGCATTACGAATACACATACACACACATGCACACAAACTAGTTTGCACAGACAAGCCTCTTCCTCACACACAATGATGGAGACTCTCTCTCCCACACACACTGTACACAAAACACACTCAAACATTAAACAGGGCATGAATAGTCAGAATGGACAAACTACAGCTACTTGGTAGAACAGTATAAAGTTACCAGAGGATTGATTCTCAAAGTTAAGGGGAAGAAAACAACAACTATCTCGACTACTAATGAGCGTCTCCCTCTGTAACTCCACCCCCCTCTATAACGCCACAACAAGCCTGCATTATGTACTGTACATGTCATCTGTTTCTGTAGCCACACAGCTCATCAACCAGATGACCTCATTTTAATGGGATGCAAAACACACAACATGACAGTGGGGAATAAAAAGGGAGAATCCTACATTTAACAAAGTTCTAAAGAAAAACAAAACAAAAAAAAAAACGTTACCATTTTTTGTTTGTTTTTACATGTTTCGTTAACAAGTCCATGCGCATGCCACATATGAAACTGGCAAGATCCTTCCATTAAAAAAAACAACCAAAAGTCCAGCCATGGCAAAACTCTGGGTTGACCAACATGCTATCAAACGTTGAAGGCGAAAAAGCACAAACACTGTTAATCTTGTCCACGTCTGTTCTGTTCTCTCGGTCTGTTCTGTGTGGATCCTTGTGACGAAGTGGTGACGGTGGCTGTTGATTGATTGGTTGAAACATAGCTATGTAGCAGGTGAGGCCCCCCATTGGCTTTAAGTCCAACCAGCTGTACACAGGTACGCACAGGTGCAAAGGTACACACCAGTACTCATGCACAAGTACACACAAGTAAGCACAGATGTGCACAGCTTGTAATTTCTAGGCATTGAAGATCACAGTTCACAATGCACTTTTCATGTGTATACTCCCAAATATCCAGAGATTCTACTGTATTCATTGTTTTGTTTTTTTAGAAAAGACATACGAATCAAATTAAAACTTTAATATCAAACACTATTTACATCAAGAGTTTTTGCTAACAATAATCATCATCATAACAATAATAATAGTTTTAACAATGAAGTGTCTATTTTTTTATTTTATTTTTTTATTTTGTCCTCCAGAAAGGTACAAAAACAGTAACTAATCTAACACTACTTGTTATATGGTTGACTACCTCAGGATACACGGTATCCAGTTAACAAGTTGATCCTCATTTCCCAAGTTAACGTGTGTACAGAATAAACCATGGTAATAATAGTAGCAATAATGATAAAGAGTAGTACGGGCAATTATAATAGAATACAATTAAAGCTGGTCTTCCCCAAAAAAAGTGTAGGCTATGACGTTGTTGATGAAAGGCGGCCATCTTGGATTGAACATGGCGCCCATCCCCTGTGGCGTTCTGGTGAAAATTAGTACCTCAATAAATGGCGTCATCCCCCCCCCCCCCCCCCCCCCCCCCAAAGATGAGCTGCTATTCTACTGTAATAGCATTGTTACCATAGTGTGAAAACAAATACGGCCGAAAGCACACACAACCCTTCAGGAGAAGAATATAGAAGGCAGCCGAGAAAAATCAATAACAGAATAAATCAAAACAAATCAAAACATGCCTTGGGGAGAACAGTAGTACTTAAAGCATATGTGTATATGCCATTTTATCTAGTGTTTTTAAAAAGGTTGTATTGGGTGGTTTTTGTTAGGCACTCCAGTCATATATGCAGCTTGTTTCCTCCGTCACATCTCTTTCTTTCTCTCTCCTTCTCTCCTTATTTCTCTCTCCCCCATCTCCTTCACTCACCAGCCCTCTCTAACTGCAAGGTCACTGATGCTTTAAAAAACCCTAGGGTGAAAGGTACACCCAACCCCAGCCCCCCCCCTCGGAGCCCCCCCAGGCCTTCCACCATCTATTTTTAATACCAGAAAAAACTCCCTTTACTCCACAACATGGAGTCCGCATTCCTCTCATTTTGAACCTCATTAAAGAGTCACTTAAGCCCGTAACAGTAGGAGCGGTAACTAGGCATGCATCTCTCTCTCTGTCTCTCTCTCTCTCGCTCTCTCGCTCCGTCCTCTGAAAGGAAACCTGTGTCAACAGACCTAATTCATGTATCTGTAACAGTGTTTCCATTTTAAATCTCTCCAACTATGTTAATCTACCATCTGAGCCTGTGTGAGTCTAAGGAAGTTGAATGTCATTATAGAACAGTGCAATGTAGAAATACAGGATAAACAAAACGTGGCCTAAACTGCTCTGCATTCCAACTCGATGTTAAGGGATATTTTCTCTATTAAGATACTCGTTGCGAGTTGATTAAATTTGAATTATATGGTTGTAGAATGAATGTGGTCTGGTCAGTGGAGAACAGGCCGCCTGCTATAATGGACTGTAGCTACGGCGTCTGAGCGCTATTTGACTAATGGCTGCTGAATCTGTGGTTAGAGTTGAAGTTGTGGTTATGCATGAGTGGTAAAGACTGGAAAAATACAGGAGAGCAACACTGTTGATGCCTCCTTAATGGGTATACTGAAGAGCTATGCTCAGAGACAATTCCACATGTGAAGTTTTGCAGCATATCTAAGTGAACTAATGATAAGCAATTGTAGGGGGAAGAGAATATGTAGTTGCGTGGTAGGGGAGTGGTATTCTGAAAAGGGTGAGAGAGGCACCTTTCTTAGCTGTTGACGCAGACCCCAGAGCTAGAGTCACATTCTTCTCTCCACCATTAACACAGCCTTTCAACAACGCAACATCTCTCCACGCTCTGATACGCACATGTCTTTGTTGTAACCATAGATGACATTCAGAACATTAGCAAGAGAAGGCATAGTATGTAAGGAACAACTCTCAAATGTTTGTTTTTTTAATATATAACAAACTGAATCTAAACTGCAATCAGTGAGGGGTTCAAGCTTCAAGTTAAGAGTCTTGTTATTATTGACAATGCATCATCTGGCACAAAGGAGCAATTACAGATGAAGTCAATGAATGAAGCACAAAATGACCTGCATGTCTGCCGCTCTTAAATTGAGTAATCGTTCAAATAATTGATATTTTATTCTAGCGACGGTCCACAAAGTGTTGAGCGAAAGTGTTTGATTTGTCTTTTATTTGTGTGCCAAGGCAACATTTTCTTGACTGGACCAGGCCTTTCTCTACACACACAAGGACGGCAAATGAGAGCAAACCTTCATCAAAGAGGCCAAGGGACTCAACAATAGTTCAACCGACTCAGCTCACTCACTCCCATACCCTCCTACTAAACATGTTCTACACTGTATATCTCAACGGATACCTAGGATCCTCCTCTATCTCTAAAACCCAACAAAAACACACCTATCTACATCCACCTGGTCCCGAGAGAGGTGAATCTGTAAAGACTAGGAGATGTGAGTACTACCCACATCTGCTCCCTTGTTCTCTGTCTACATACGAGCTAAAACCACCATTATGTACTGTGTATTACTGCTTTACAACCTACCAAAAGAGCTACTGCTCAACTGTCAGTGTAAAAGTGTGTGTGTGTGTAGGTGTGTGTGCCTATTTGCGTATGTGAGCGGTGCAATGGATCAGCATGACGTAAAGTGATGTCAGAAGTCATAGGAAAACAAGAATCACTAAGTGTCAAAAACAAGGATTTGGCATCTTAGTTGACAGTTTTAAGAGGGAAACAGTCTCTCCCGCTTCCAACATCAACTTTTACAAAATCACTGAAGGAGAAAGACCACTTAAATATCTGGAAGAAAATAGAGAGTTTCTTATGAAGCCCACTCTCAATACCCCCCCCCCCCCCCCCCTCAATTCTCCCACCCTAGCCCCAGCCTCAGCACTGGGCAGATTCAGGCCTCAGAGGGTATAATTCCCGTCCAGGACAGGGGGAGGCGCTATAAGGTGAAGAGTGTTGCTAGGCAGATTAGCAGTGCAGCCAGAAGTGGTCTGGCTATCCGCGAGTGTGACGCTGCATTTGTGCCGTCGCTCCTGGAAGGTTCGGCCGACTCGTGACTCGTATCATCTAAGGGAACAAGAGAAGATAGTGAAATGAGCAGAGTTTATCAACACATACACAATGCACAAACATGGCGATGTACGGTGGCTTGTTTTTCTCTATTTTATTTGGAATGCTTATATCTTACAAATAAGAACAAAGTGATGGCTGAAATAACACCAGTACACAATGTGCTGCTGCTACTGCTGCTGTTACACATCAGCCAGCCAGCAAGCTGGCCTCCCACTCTGCTTGGTGAGTCCCATCCTCTAAAGCTCAATGGCATGGTTAAGAGTCTCCCCAGGCTGACTGGCAGTGTTATCAATTTGCAGCCATGGGCCTGTCTAACGGCACACTGAGGGAGCAAGCTAGGCCAATGCAGAGCCACACAGAGCACAGGACGTGCCCCCACACACACTCACAGGTGGGTAACGCAAACAGACAGATAAGAAAGAGAGAGAGCGAAAGGGGAAAGGGGGGTGGGGCTGAGAGAGATAAAGGGAGAGAGGAAGAGGTACATAGGTTGGGGATGGCATTAAGGCAGGCAGGAAGATGGAGGCAGTCTAGGTCTCTGACCTTAATAAATCTAAACGCCAGACTCCCCAAGCTTGTGTGCGTGAGAGAGAGGAGAGAGAGAGAGAGAGAGGAGAGAGAGAGAGAGAGAGAGAGAGAGAGAGAGAGAGAGAGTATGTGCTTGTGTGTGTGTGTGACAGACGAGGTGACAGCTAGTGATACTCCCTGATCACCAGGGTACAGTGAACAGCTTCCATGAATAAATATAGAAAATGTAATATTCTCCAACTCCCAGATGTAAATATACATTTCAGAAAACTGTAATTGCTAATACGATGACAAATGTGATTCATAAAACTCTGTTTGAAATGACTAATGTGTTGCATTTTGACAGAGGTTTATTTATTTGCAGAGTCAGTGTGTATATGTTGTGTCTCCTTGGGGTAATCCAGAGCAGGAATTAGACAGCAATGTGTGTGTGAGAGAGTGAGAGTGAGTGAGTGAGTGAGTGAGTGAGTGAGTGAGTGAGTGAGTGACTGAGTGAGTGAGTGAGGAGAGAAAATGCAGCTAGCTGACAGATGGTTACAGTATGCATGCATTCTGTCATAATAAAGCCTTGGGTTCTTAGAAGAGTATAATAGAGTCAATTGAAATGAAGACAGAGTGTAGAAAAGGCCATGAAATCAATAGTCAGGATTTCAATAGACTTCGGCATTAATGGACTCTATTGTGCAAATATTTATTTTTCAATATTGCCTATCATGTTCCTCAGATTGAACATATGTGAAACACAGCTCACGGTTCATTAAAGCAAACTGCAGGATTACTTTGAATCTAGGATATAAAGCAGCCCCAAAAAGGATTTGGCTGCAAGCCACCCAATTCTGTTCTTTTTTTCACCATTTTGTCTTTTGAACAATCAGATCACCTCTGAAAAAGATCTGATGTGAAAAGATCTGATGTGAAAAGATCTGATGTGATTGGTCAAAATACCAATTAGTGGAAAAAAGGTAAGATTGGGCTGCCTGTCTAAACGCAGCCTCTGTGTTCTGACACAAGTAGCCTATGTTATATGCTGACATGAGACATGAGGAGTTTTACCAGGGACAACTGTGGTGTATGACGTATGACACATGCAAACATAGACCATAACACCAGCAAAATACAACTGGCAACAGCTAGCAGCAACACAACAATGCAGTAGCATGAACATTCTAACATGACAACCATGCTGGGAGAGCATACAGATGTAGGATCTTAATTTCATCCCTTTTTTGTTGCCGAGAATTTTCCTGAACAGCAGGAAATACAAACGTGTAGTGTATTTCTGTTTTAAAACGGCTTCTAAAGTTTATAATTTCCACTTTGAAATTTCAGACTTGATTTGCCCTGATGAAAAATGTATTAACCCTGACAAAAACCTTTTCTGTTGCTGCGGGATTATTTTCCAGCTGTAGCATACTGGCTCAAATGAAGAGCCTACATCTGTAGATGGATCAATCAGTGTAGAAAAAGAGAGAAAGAGGTGTTGTGTGTGTGTGTGTGTGTGTGTGTGTGTGTGTGTGTGTGTGTGTGTGTGTGTGTGTGTGTGTGTGTGTGTGTGTGTGTGTGTGTGTGTGTGTGTGTGTGTGCGTGCAAGGGGGACAGACAGAAGTACATGAATGCAGAAAGCCATACTAACCTCGGGGTTCTAATGAATTGTCTACTTTGTCGTTAACGTCAAAAACACGGTCATGTACGCCTATAGTTTTCACGCAGTTGTCTAGAGATAGAAATAGAGATAATAGATTTCATTAGAGATAATAAGCCAAATAGGTTAGTGACACCCTCCCCCAAACTACCCATCCTTAAAACAAAGATCCCCAAGCCCCAAGCTCATGACAGCATTCACAAGACGTGTGCAATTCATTTCATTCAAATCTTTCATTCTTCCACTTGTCTTTGGATAGAAACAATGGTAGCCACTGCCATAGGTTAACAATATAGGAGCTGTCATGAGATATGAAACTGACATGTTCAACAGAGAGCAAGGAGTCATTCAGAAGGCGTATTGAGAGCAGGGAAAATACACCACGAGTGTTAAACAGGCTCCATGTCAACGTTTCTGTTGTAGCTGGAGAGACTTACTTGATGGTCGGACGAAAACTTTGAGTTTCAGGCATGTTCTTCTTCCGTTCTCGGCGATGGTGGAGGCTGGAAAACAAGGACACAATAACACAGATAAAGACAATGCTACTAGAGTACATTTTAAAACATTTTCAAAAACAATTGTCCTCTTTTCAAGGGACTGCAACATACTGTTCAACACACTATTTTCTGCACCAACAGAGAGCAGAGTTCAATTTAATCTTGCCTTTGTAATATGACTGAGCAAGCATCCGGATAGTTAATTGTACTCATGCTGACTGCTAAGTGGATTTGGTAGGTGTTGTCTAGGTGCCATTGGACGGAAAGCTTTTTCAGACAGTCAAATCAAATCAAATTTTATTTGTCACATTCACATGGTTAGCAGATGTTAATGTGAGTGTAGCGAAATGCTTGTGCTTCTAGTTCCGACAACGCAGTAATAACCAACCTAGGTCACTCCAGAGATTGTGTGTGTGTGTGTGTGTGTGTGTGTGTGTGTGTGTGTGTGTGTGTGTGTGTGTGTGTCCGCGTGTTTTTGTTTTACTATCATTGTGGGTACCAGAAGTCCTCACAAGGATACTGAATAAGGACAAGTGGGGACATTTTGCCTGTCCCCACGAGGAAAAAAGCTATTTTAGGCTTAGGGGTTAGGTTTAGCATTACAATTAGGTTTATGGTTAGAATTAAAGTCAGGGTTAGGGGTTACGGTTAAGTTTAGGGTTAGGAGTTAGGGTTAGGTATAGTGTTAGAGTTTGGGGTTAAGTTTAGGCTCATGGTTAGTTTAAGGGTTAAGGTTGGGGTTAGATTTAGGGTTAGGGAAAAAAGGATTTTGGATGGGAATCAATTCTTTGGTCCCCAAAAGGATAGCAATACAAAACTGTGTGTGTGTGTGTGTGCGTGTGTATTAGGCTACTGCGGGCAGGATTGCTTTATAAAATAGCCTGTGTGTGTGTGTGTCGCTGGTTGGCCATCAACACTAACGGCTTGGTAGCTGAGCAGGTGATGTCTCCTGTAAGAGAGGGTCAAACAGGGGTTGTGTGGACTGTGTGTGTGTGTGACAATCACATCCCATCCCTGCCACAGAGAATAGTTTAAAATACATTGTGTGTTCTTCATGTCTTAACACCCATGTTGGAAAGAGAACATCTTTACATTGCGCCTCCTATTGTATCACCTTCTTCTACAGAAGAAGACAATCAGATATACTTCTCCTGAGTCTTCATGCCCAGTTCCTTCCGCAACAGCCTCCTTTGTGACTTCCAGTAACGGGTTCTCTGGGCACCATTTTGTGTCATCTGAGCATCATTCCCCAGCAGATGAGATGAAGTCAAGCGTATCCCCGCCCGCCATTTGGGATTCGGGGTCTGTCATCGGCTCTTCACTGATCCTTACCCTGATCTATCGCTCTCTTTCTTCCTATTTCTATGTGTATCCCATCCTCTCTAGATGAGGCTCTCTCCTCTCGGCTGTTTTCCTCTCCTCTTTGAACACACACATGTACACACATTCCCTGGATCGGTCTCATCTACTGGTCTATCTAATCATTGGACAAGTCAATGAGCAGAGCAGGCTATTGTCTCTCTGCCGTGTGCTTTACATTGGAACAGGCCTCTTCACACAGCGCTCTGGGCAGCGCTCCGAGCAGCGCTCTGAGCATTTATTCCCTTTTACAAAGACAACAGAATGTGGGGCATTAGGAAAAAGCAGTCTCCCAAGTCCTCTTATCGTTCTAGCACATAAAAGAGACAGTCTAATAGCAATGGAAAAGAGATGGAGATCTATCCCTCTAGGCCACAGCTATATTTCATTCTCTTTTTTTCCATTTCCCTTCTTCTCCGTCTTAGGTTTTGATGTTCTCCGCTCATCAGATGTGATGTATATGCACTGGCAAAACCATCTCCCTTAACTTCCTCCTCTCTTTCGCATTATCTCTTGTAAGTGTGTGACACCGTTGGCTCGTCAGCTGAATGTAAACGTGTGTGTGGGAGGAGAGAGGCTCTCCAAATGGTGTCTTGGTCACATCAGTTCACACGGAGCCGATGAAGGAGGGATGAAGGAGGGATGAAGGAGGGATGAAGGGGAGATGAGAGAAAATTTAAAAAAGCAGTGTCTTAACATGGCGAGCATGGCAGAGGCAGTCAGTGACACATTAATGAAGCTTGGCTACCCTCCCTCGCCTGTTCGGTTGCTCACTCACCCCTTTTCACTCCCCCTCTCACTCTCAAATACGCACACACGCACACACACAGGGCCCTGCTGAAATCCAAATGTTTTTATCATCATCTTTGTGGGTGGAGTCGAGTCAGGGCTATCCACACCAACCACTTAACTCACACTACAGATCAAACGTGATGAGCTTGATGAAAGTGGCAGAATACACTCCACGTGGGAGCCTCTCTTTGCCATCTGTAAGCTATTTGCCACCCACACAAACAGAAAATAATGAAGTGTACGGAAGAGAAAATACGCAGTGCTCTCTGTCCCAATACTGGGGATTACCGTCAATTTACCTCTTTATCTCTCTAACCACTGATATGAAAGGATAGAGTTTCGTAATGCTTCTTCATCTATCAAGCCCTTTCATAACTGTGAAAATGATAGAAAGCCGACAAGGAAAGGGAAACCTCTTTGCCGTGGTTTAGTGTTAAAGATGCATTCGTTGGGTTTTCATCGTTCGTAAACGACGAAGGGAAGATTTAGCTGCACTGCATTCCTTCTGGCAGCTATCCATTCTTTGGGCTTGATGAGGACCCCTCCGCCCTTAGAGCCCACGCCGTCCACGCCAGAGCCGGTTTATTTTGGATTACCATACAGGGGAGGGGCAAATTATTGTTCTTGTCAGGCACTAACATCAACACCTGCTATTCTGGTTCCCATCAAGCCCAAGCACCAGCCATCCATCCATCCATCCACCCAGGCTGATGCCTTTGAAAGGCAGAGGCACTGAAAGGATGCTCCAGAACAGAGGACCAGGTTGGGTTACTCCTCAGAGCGATGTCCCCTGGCTGTTAACGACTGGTCCCCTCAGTACACTGCATAATGCAGGTGCATTAAGGCAAATGGAATGAACCAGAATCCAATTACGCAAGAACAAACAGGTGCGCTCAGGGTGGATTAAATGAGATATTGTTTCAATCTCAGCCACGCCGCAATTGTAATGTTATCTGGAAAACACATTTCCTTTGGCTTACTTACAATATGAAACATAACAATGGATACAAAATGGCAACATTATGTGTTTGGAAAGGGAGGGAAATTAAGTTTGTTCGTGAGTTACCTTATTGGATATTATTATGCAACATTATTATCATTTTTACAAGGTAGTTTCAGTATGTAGCTGAAAAAAAATAGTAAAAGCTGTGAGTTAATGAAGCCAGTCAGAGGATTTGGCAATTATTTTCCATCTGTTTTTTCCCTAAATTCAAAGTCATTTGGGGGCTTTCACAGCCAGTGAACCATAGTCCAGTTTTGATACTTCCAACTCCTCATCATTTCAGATTAGCAAGCACAATGCGGATGATAGGCTTAGAAATCATATAATTATTATTTTGGACAATATTGGAGAGATTAGACAAGGCAATAACGCAATAATTTCAAATGATTGCTTTTATGGTTAGTAATAATGATGGATTACATCTATATAGCTCTTCTTGTCTTTATGTCTACTGCAAAGTGCTGTATGATCATACATTCCATCCACCACCTACAGCAGGGTTCCCCAACTGGTGGCCTGCAGTCTGAATTTGGCCCATGGGTGGTTTTATTTGGCCCCCTAAGTTTATTGAGCAGAAAAGAAAGCTCATTATTGGACATAAAATACTGTAAAACACCAGGAAATCAGCTACAAGTGATTTTAATTTTGAAAATCTGTTCCCAAGTATTCCCACGCATAATAGAGACGCTTGATCGTAATAGCAACACCGCTTGTATTCGCTAAAAAGGCTAAAAAGATAGCGCCGGCAGAGATGGTCGCTTCGCTTCGGGTTCTTAGGAAATTATGCAGTATTTTATTTTTTTTCTTACATTGTTACACCAGGAAATTTTAAGTCTTATTACATACAGCCAGGAAGAACTATTGGATATAAGAGTAACGTCAACTTACCAACATTACGACCAGGAATATGACTTTCCCGAATCGGATCCTCTGATTGGACCACCAGCCAGGACAATGGATCAGATCCCAGTAGGCAACCCAAAACAATGGCGCCACAGAAGGGGCAGACGGAGCGGTCTTCTGGTCAGGCTCCGTAGACGGGCATATCGCTCACCGCTCCCGAGTATACTACTCGCCAATGTCCAGTCTCTTGACAACAAGGTAGGACATAATTCGAGCAAGGGTTGCCTTCCAGAGAGACATCAGAGATTGTAGCATTCTCTGTTTTACAGAAACACGGCTCACTCAGGATATGTTATCGGAGCCGGTAAAGCCACCCAGTTACTTCACGCATCGCACCGACATAAACAAACATCTCTCTGGTAAGAAGAAGAGCGGGGGGTGTATGCCTTATGATTAACGAGTCGTGGTGTGATCATAACAACATACAGTAACTCAAGTCCTTTTGTTCACCTGACCTAGAATTCCTTACAATCAAATGCTGACTGCATTATCTACCAAGAGAATTCTCTTGGATTATAATCACAGAAATGTATATCCCCCCTCCCCCAAGCAGACACCTTGACTGCCCTGAAAGAACTTCATTGGACTCCATGTAAACCATATATCCTGAGGCTACATTTATTGTAGCTGGGGATTTTAACAAAGCTAATCTGAAAACAAGGCTCCCTAAATTGAATCAGCATATCGAATGCGTGACCCGGGCTGGCAGCATTCTGGATCATTGCTACTCTTACTTCCGCGATGCAAACAAAGTCCTCCCTCGCCCTCCCAGACAAATTAAACAACTTCTTTGCTCGCTTTGAGGACTATACAGGGCCACTGACACAGCCCGCTACCAAAACCTGCAGGCTCTCCTTCACCGCGGCCAACGTGAGTAAAACATTTAAACGTGTTAACCCTCGCAAGGCTGCCG
The DNA here is from genome assembly GCF_045791955.1 of Oncorhynchus clarkii lewisi. Classification (NCBI taxonomy): domain Eukaryota; kingdom Metazoa; phylum Chordata; class Actinopteri; order Salmoniformes; family Salmonidae; genus Oncorhynchus; species Oncorhynchus clarkii. The sequence continues at coordinate 41,108,426 of NC_092152.1, read as the reverse complement.
GCCCAGACGGCATCCCTAGCCGCGTTCTCAGAGCAAGCACAGACCAGCTGGCTGGTGTGTTAACGGACATATTCAATCAATCCCAATCCCAGTCTGCTGTTCCTACATGCTTCAAGAGGGCCACCATTGTTCCTTTTCCCAAGAAGGATAAGGTAACTGAGTTAAACGACTATCGCCCCGCAGTACTCACTTCCGTCATCATTTTTTAAAATGTTATTTATTTCACCTTTATTTAACCAGGTAGGATAGTTGAGAACAAGTTCTCATTTACATCTGCGACCTGGCCAAGATAAAGCAAAGCAGCGCGACAGCAACAACACAGAGTTACACATGGAATAACAAACATACAGTCAATAATACAATAGAAAAAGTCTATATACAATGTATGCAAATGAGGTAGGACAAGGGAAGTAAGGCAATAAATAGGCCATAGTGGTGAAATAATTACAATATAGAAATTAAACACTGGAGTAATGGATGTGCATAAGATGAGTGTGCAAGTAGATATACTGGGGTGCAAAGAAGCAAAATAAATAACAGTATGGGGATGAGGTAGTTGGATGGGCTATTTACAGATGAGCTGTGTACAGCTGCAGTGATCTGTGACCTGCTCTGAGAGCTGGTGCTTAAAGCTAGTGAGGGAGATATGAGTCTCCAGCTTCAGTGATTTTTGCAGTTCGCTCCAGTCATTGGCAGCAGAGAACTGGAAGGAGAGGCGGCCCGAAGGAGGAATTGGCTATGGAGGTGACCAGTGAAATATACCTGCTGGAGCACGTGCTACAGGTGGGTGCTGCTATGGTGACCAGTGAGCTGAGATAAGGCGGGGATTTACCTAGCAAAGACTTATAGATGATCTGGAGCCAGTGGGTTTGGCGACGAATATGAAGGGAGGGCCAGCCAACGAGAGCATACAGGTCGCAGTGGTGGGTGGTATATGGGGCTTTGGTGACAAAACAGATGGCACTGTGATAGACTGCATCAAACTTGCTGAGTAGAGTGTTGGAGGCTATTTTGTAAATGACATCGCCAAAGTCAAGGATCTTCCTTTGAAGAGGGGGATGACTGCGGCAGCTTTCCAATCTTTGGGGATCTCAGATGATACGAAAGAGAAGTTGAACAGGCTAGTAATAGGGGTTGCAACAATTGCGGCGGATAATTTTAGAAGAGAGAGGGTCCAGATTGTCTAGCCCGACTGATTTGTAGGGGTCCAGATTTTGTAGTTCTTTCAGAACATCAGCTATCTGGATTTGGGTGAAGGAGAAATGGGGGAGGCTTGGGCAAGTTGCTGTAGGGGGCGCAGGGCTGTTGACCAGGGTAAGGGTAGCCAGGTGGAAAGCATGGCCAGCTGTAGATAAATGCTTAATGAAATTCTCAATTATCGCAGATTTATCAGTGGTGACAGTGTTACCTAGCCTCAGTGCAGTGGACAGCTTGGAGGAAGTGCTCTTATTCTCCATGGACTTTACAGTGTCCGAGAACGTTTCGGAGTTTGTGCTACAGGATGCACATTTCTGTTAGCATTTGCTTTCCTAACTGCCTATGTATATTGGTTCCTAACTTCCCTGAAAAGTTGCATATCTCTGGGGCTATTCAATGCTAATGCAGTACGCCACAGGATGTTTTTGTGCTGGTCAAGGGCAGTCAGGTCAGGAGTGAACCTGCGCTATATCTGTTCCTGGTTCTACATTTTACATTTTTTAAATGGGGCGTGCTTATTTAAGATGGTGAGGATAGCACTTTTAAAGAATAACCAGGCATCCTCTACTGACGGAATGAGGCCAAAAAAAAGTGCTTTGAAGAGACTAGTCAAGGATCATATCACCTCCACCCTACCTGACACCCAAGACCCATTCCAATTTGCTTACCTCATAGTCATTGTATCATTTCAAATCCAAAGTGTTGGAGTCCAGAGCCAAAACATCCAAAAATGTGCCACTGTCCCAATACTTTTGGAGCTCACTGTAGCACGCACTCAGATACCCTTGCACGCATTCACATGCACGCACATGCATCAACAAGCCGCACAGCAGTCTGCATTTCTTTCATGAATGAAACAATAGAAGAAGAAAAAACTACGACTAAGAACAACAACTGCAGTGCTGTTGGCCACACAACCTGTGGGTGGGGAAATTGAGGAGAAGGCCCCGGGAGAGGACCATTAACCAGATGTTGCTATAGTCCAATCACAATAGGCGGTACTGAAGGATGGATGGAGGATGAGGGTCAGAGGAGAGAGGGGAGGAGGCCGTGGAAAGCATATAAACTGGCCTTTCGCTCTTTCCTCACATCTTTCAACCAGTGCCAAATATGAACCCAATTCATCCCTCATGCTACTGGCTCAGAGATGCAAGAGAAAGCGAGAGGGACGCAGTGAGAGAGAGAAGACGTCGTTCTTGATTCTGGTGACTTTTTCATCTTTTTTTATATATATGTGGAAAAACTGTCATTGTCTAGTACGTGATTCCTAGTTCGTCCTCGTTTCTCTTATTTCCAGGCTTTTCACAGCATTAGCGAAGCGCCATTACTCTTTCCCAGGGACAAAAGCGATAATTACATTATTGGTGGTCAAACGCTAGTTTGTTGATTAGAGCCTTTTCCCCCTTATCTTCCTCCCTCCTTTCTTCCTTCAACAAGTGTTCCATTACTTACCTCACTCCTTTGATTAGCTAAGTCTGGCCAGCCAGGCAGACAGCTCGCTGGACAACTGTCTCCAGTTAATTTTTTAAATGGGGGGCCTCAGAACCATGAGGATTCTGATGGCTGGGTCATTAGTGGCTGTGTTCTGTGACTGGTACCTTAGCGGCAGCCAATAGAGACGCCCCCCCCAGGGGAGCAGTTGGGTGGCGGCCATTCTCTGGTAGTGTTTGAGGGAGGGAGGGAGTGTAACGTGCTGTCTGGAGGGCAGGCACACTGGGCTAGCCGCCATGGAGAGGAACAGTGACACACAGGGATGGGAAATGACCCAGAATCACAGAGGAGAGGAGAGAAAGTAACCCATCTATCTAAATTATGATAATGCATTTAAGTCCAAGCGGTTGACTGTGGTTTCTGTCACACTATTTCATGTTGTTGAGTCATTTCTGAGAGCTGATGACAGGAATGATTTTTCACATGAATGGGTAGAGCCTGAGTTATTATCATGTCTGTACCCAGGTTTCCTACTCACCCATAGGAATGGAAATGCAGAGGCCCTCTGTGACTATTATGCATCCTCCTTCAGCCTGAAAACATATACCTATTGTGTACATATATACCATCCACGCCTTTGCTTAACACTATTCCTGCTGCCGCAGAACAGTGCCTCTGTATGACTTGCATTATAGGGTACATGATACTATACCACAAGCACGACAGAACGGCTATGCCTTGCGTCTTGAATCACGTGGGTGCAAGACAATCCTTTTGAAAATGAACATCAAAACTATGTTCTTAGGTTGGCTTACCACTTACTGTAACGATCCAGCTGTGTATCTTGTTGCACTTTATAGATTATGCCGTACTGTAGTGTTTTGACATTTGCGAGCACGGCTGATGTTTTTTTGACCATGGCCTACCTGGTTTTTGTCAGGTCAATCAGACAGATCTGTTCTGTTTCTAACTCCGCACCTGAGAACTCATTTCATCCTTGTTCACGGGACATAGTAGTGACGGATCATGTTTTCTGTCACTGTGTAGTCCACGAAGGCAATACGAGCAACATAACTCATAGCAGACAACTGCTTGATGACACCAGCTAGTTTCCCATTCGTCACACATCGCATCGACTCACAGACACTTTTTTTCCCCTTCTCTCAACCCTCACTCTTCTGATATTGGATTTGGGCCCTTCTGAGATTAAAATCGCTCCACAGATTCTCTATATTAGAAAAAGATGCTGCCTTCAGCGTTCCCTGATCTGCAGGGTTCACTTAAGCCGCCAATGCTGGCTGACTTCTGACCTAGGAAGCGCTTCCCTTGCCCTTCCCCATCCCTTCCTTAGCAGCGTCTGTCAGAGTGGCCGACACGCCACAGCCGTAACTCAATCACAGCTAATACAGTATTCTGCTGAATTGCTTGCAGATGTGAGTAACATTAAATGGCTTCCTGCAGGCAGTGCATTTTGCATACTCACTCTCTCACTCTCGCACTCTCACTCACACCCACTCTCACTCATTTATAGAAAGAAAGGAAGCATGGGAAGAAGAAAAAAGGTTTTGGCCCATGCTGTTACGACTGACTCTAGCCCTCTGTTTCTCTCTACCTCTCTCTCCCTCTACGACTTGATAGACAATTCAGCTCCTCTAAACAGAGAGCTGCGGCTGGCAACGAAAAATGAAGAATCATGGTCTCGATTTGGGTTTATTCCCCGCGACCTGCTAGCTTTGATTAAGCCGTTTGTGTTGTTGAAGCGCCTGACAGCAGAACTCTGTCTCCTCTTTATAATTGTATCACAGATGCAACAAATCAAGCCCTAGCCCGCACCGAACTCAAAGGTCGAAAACACCATTAGCGGGCGTTTCTCCGTCAGAATATAATTTAACATCTTAATCTTCATCTACGGACCAGATAGTGAATCAATCAATGGACTGCGGGCATTTTTTTCCCCAGCCTATCTCCCTCAGCTCCTTGAGTTACTGAAAGAACAATTCATTATGAGACTCAGTGTAAATCACGGTGGTTGCTTTGAGTTCCTCTCTCCATTGCAATTAATATAATACGCATTTTTGAAGAAGGATAATGCCAAAATTCAATTACATGATTATTTACTTTCAAATTCCTTTGCAATTCCTCAACACGAATGCCCCAAAATAAGCACGACATCACCACATTACTTCCCCAGCCATATGTATTGTCCATATTTCCAATCGCAAACCACACAGTATATCATGTCATTTTTCTTCAACATTATACCAACCACAATATACAGAGCTATCCTGCCAGACACACTCACACATACATGCCCCCATCCCCCACCAGTCTATCTTGTTAAACAGCCACTGGGTTTTCTTCTCCCGCAATCATCTGTCTGGTCTGCTATGCTCTGCATGTTTCTGAATGCAAATTAGGGGTTTTCTAGAGCCTCCTGTAGTGTGGTTATTACCCCCCCCCACACACACACACACACACACACACACACACACACACACACACACACACACACACACACACACACACACACACACACACACACACACACACACAGTGCCCTCCCTGTCAGAAAGCGGAACCTGTCCAATCAACAGGTTCTCAATGGCATCCACTGCTGTGTTCAACAAAAACACAACCATTCACCGCTGTCCTTTCGGGAAGAGTCATGTTGAAGAATGTTTAACAATATCACTCTTACTTGTCTGCTTCTTTCATGCTAGACAATATCCCCTCGGCAACATCCACAAAACAATTTCTCCAGATTTGGAAGCAAGCTAAGCGAACGTTGACTGAAAACACATCATTCTAAAATGACGTGCTAAATCGTATACTGTAGAGTTGAATATATATATATATATATATATATATGTATACGGGTAGTTACGGTATGCCTGACCTCTGTGATGGCAGTAGGTGTTGTATGGCAATCTGAAAGTAAGACAGATGTGTAACAAATTGTTCACACTGATGCTGGTGATACAATGGTGATTTTGATGATGATGTAAGCTACTCATGAAGCAAATTAATTTCAGAAGCAGCTGAGGATCATAACGGCTATGCTTCTGCTGCTGCTGATGCTGCTAACGAGGATCAGGAGGAGGATGAGAGCTATGATGAAGGTGTTGCTGGTGCTGATGAGGTTGCTGTCAATCTGGGGCCTTTGTGAGCAAACATGCCCCAGAAAAGAGTATTACTATAATACAGATGTCATTTTTGTTCCCCTTCCGCTGTTCTCTCTTCACTATACTCTATCCAATCAACAAACAACCCCCCCCCCCCCCCCCATGTCTTACAGATGTTCAATCTGGACACAAAAGCATTGGGAAATCACATGTCGGCAGAGCTCATGGTGGATGACTTTAATATCCGCAGCAGTGGCCAGAGAGGCGACACGCTGGAATCACTCAGAGAGCAATGAAGCCGCAGGCATCGAAAGCAATATGACATTGTATAGCAGAATGGATGTGTTCTATGGGTAGCCTATCAGTTGGAGTGTAATTTAAGATAGCACTCTGGACAGGCATCTTTTCAGCGGGATGAGAAAAAAACGGTTGGAAATAAAACGTACAGGGGGAAGTGTCTAACCCTAAACCTCATCTAACTCCAACTGTGGCGATTTCCCTTCCCTTCCCTCTCCCTTCCGATCAAGTCAAATTGTATTTGTCGCGTGCTTTCGTAAACAACAGCTGTAGACTAACGGCGAAATGCTTACTTTTACAGGCCCTTCCCAACAACGCAGAGAGATAGAGTCGAAAAATAATGACACAAGGAAATTAATACGCAATGAGTAGCGACGTGCCATTTCTCCTGTGATTCTCAGCTCTATCAGGGCTGACAAGGCAAGCAGTCTGTAACAGAAAACTCTACTAAGAAGCTTTTGACCTGCTGCCATGAGGCTTAATAGCACCGTCATAGAACAGGCATATGAGACATAAATACCATATATAGTCATGGCAGCTGGTGTTAGCTCATGACAACTGGCCATACACAGGCAGTTAGTTATTTAGGTAAGGGTTTTGGCTAGTGGCGGGCCTAGCCAATTAGCTGAATTAAACGTTGGTTAGTGTCATGCTGACAATGGCCAACATTCAAGAATTTGGGAGGTTTTTGTAATGCAACCCCTCCATCTCGACTGCTTCGGAAAGGGAAAGAAAGAAACAGGTGGAGATAATAAAGGAGAGAGAGAGAGAGAGAGAGAGAGAGAGAGAGAGAGAGAGAGAGAGTAGAGAGAGAGAGAGAGAGAGAGAGAGAGAGAGAGAGAGAGAGAGAGAGAGAGTAGAGAGAGTAGAGAGAGTAAAGAGAGAGAGAGAGAGAGAGAGAGAGAGAGAGAGAGAGAGAGAGAGAGAGAGAGAGAGAGAGAGAGAGAGAGAGAGAGAGAGAGAGAGAGAGAGAGAAGTCCCTGGTTGGCTGTCAGGTTAACTGCCTCCATCATAAATGGTGATGATGGATAAAACAGACTTGTGTGTAGATCTACCAATGATATCCCCTGCCCGTTTCAACACTCCAGGCAGGGGTCATGTTTCATGGGGAAAGATGTCTGGGATTGTTTGGCAGCTTGTCCTTAACTGTCAGAAATGATACCGTACCAAAAAATGCAGATGGAGGATCTTAATTTGAGCCAGTTTGCTACGGCAGGAAAAGAATCCTGCAGCAACAGGAAATGTGAATTATACTGTAATTAATGGGCATTTTGTAAAGGGGCTGAGACGTTTTTCGCAAGGGAAAACCATGTCTGACATGTCAAAGTGGAAATGACAAACTTCAGAAGCCTTTTTAAACCTCAAATACACCTCAATAATACACTACAAGTTTAAAATGTCCTGCATAGCAATGAAGGCCTACCCCGGGCGATGCTGGGGCAATTGTGCGCCACCCTATGGGATTCCCAATCACGGCCGGATGTGATAAAGCCTGGAATCGAACCAGGGAATGTGGTGACGCCTCTTGCACTGAGATGAAGTATATTAGACCGCTGCACCACCGATACCATTTGAAAGGAAACATTTTGAAGTTGGTGAAAATGTGAAATGAATGTAGGAGAATATAACACATTAGATCTGGTAAAAGATAATACAAACAAAAAAAACATGCTTTTTTTTATCATCTTTGAAAGAGAAAGGACATACTTTCAAATAGGAGTCTAGGTGTAATTTAGATTCTGACCACCAGAAGGCAGCAGTGTTTGTGCAAAGTTTCAGACTGATCCAATGAAGAATTACATTACTGCACAATATTTTGTATCAAGTCTGCCAGGAGTTTGCCCAAATGTGCCGAATTGGTCAATTTATAAATTTTCAAGTATATTACTATAGAGAACATACAAAAATGCTATGGTAATAAAAAATATAAGTTTACACACTCCATGGAATGTCATACATGATAGGGTTCCGGTGGCATGCATTGAAACACGTGGCCTTATCGTGGCTTTCTTTAGCAAATTTCTATGAGTTAACAGACTTATTTCCTAAAACTTTTCAATACTAAGCATCATATTAAGGTGTTGGACATTAAATGTGTGACAGTAAATAACTAGCAGGTCTATTTTGCTCCAGCAGCTAGAATTCGTCTGTCGTCTGTCTGCGGGAACAAGGTGGCTCATAACGCCAGACATCAGAAAGAGCTGGCCGCTACTTACTATACGAGAGATTGTTTGTGAGGAGATTGTATCTGCACCCGACTTACAATTAAAACCGGTAAAATGAATCATTGGCAGTGCTCGCTGCTGGTGGATACCCATTCAACGAACGTGGAAAGTCTGGAGAAGACAGCCAATGCGACAGAGGTACAACTCCATGAGTTGTACCTGGAAACAGAGCAAGCTAAGTTGGTAGGGATAATCAAACTCCTAAAAGAGAAAACAGAATCACTCAAAACTCATTCCTGTAAATTCTATGTGCGGGTCACAAGACTTGAAATTAGTGTGCAAGTGGGCAACCCAACTCCCTTCATGAGTAATCTTTTCCATGAACTGTTTGAGCAGGAGGAGCTGGATCCCATACCGCTGATTAACATTGCGTACCGCACGGGTCAACTCCGCAATGGTTCTCGTTGTATGATTGTACGGATCCACAGGTTCGAAGTCGAGCGGCGAATTGTTCACCTTGCTGCGGAAGCCGGGGGTCCGACCTATGCAGGGAAGAGGATCAGCATCTACCCAGACCGGAGTGCCGAACTGCTAAAATAGAAGGAGACTTAGAACGAGGTGAAATCCCAGCTACACAAGCTAAACCTGAGATGAAGCTTCATCCACCTGGCAAAACGGACCTTGACCTTCCAGAACACAACACACACGTTTTCCACTGCTAAGGAAGCTCAATACTTTTTCAAGTAGCACATCAATCCCAACACACAAGGACAAGCCGACTGATGGAACCCCACGACTGGCTCATTATTCAGGTATGCGATCCATGCACAATCACACAGCCGAGCTTATGGCTATGATGCTGGCCTAAGCATAAGACAATGATGAGGACACCCCCCCCCATGTTTGGCAACAAGGAACAATATTATATTATTGCTGAGCATTGAACTTGTTTTAATTATATTGCCTATGGTCCAGAACACTTGCACAGTGATGACACCATGGCAAATAATGAACAATGGACAATAGACACGGAGTGTTCAAAACATTAGGAACACCTTCCTAATATTGAGTGGCACCCCCTTTTGCCCTCTGAACAGTCTTAATTCGTCAAGGGGAATAGACTCTAGCAGGTGTCGAAAGCGTTCCACAGGGATGCTGGCCTATGTTGAATCCAATGCTTCCCACAGTTGTGTCAAGTTGGCTGGATGTCCTTTGGGTGGTGTATTCTTGATACAAACGGGAAACTGTTGAACGTGAAAAACCCAGCAGCATTGCAGTTCTTTACGCACTCAACCCGGTGCGCCTGGCACCTACTACCATACCCTGTTCAAAGGCACTTACATTTTTTTGTCTTGCCCATTCACCCTCTGAATGACACACATACATAATCCATGTCTCAATTGTCTTTAAAAATCCAGAGGAAGACTTTAGCTTGACATCGAAACATCAGTCACCTGTCCACATCCTGTACAAATGGATTAAAGTGAGCTAAAATAAATAAATAGTTGCTTTTTTTTTGTTGAGTACGCCAACTCCTTTTAATCTTGAATTAGTCCTTTTGGAAGTGTTTCTTGGTAAGCCCTTCTCACGCTTAAAAATCCTTCTTTAACCTGTCTCCTTCCCCTCATCTACACTGATTGATTGTGGATTCAACAACGTGACATCAATAAGGGATCATAGCTTTCACCTGGATTCACCTGGTCAGTCTGTCATGGAAAAGGTTCCTAATGTTTTGTACACTCAGTGTACGGAGGTGTCATGTGTACTGAGTCTGGTCTCTTGCGTGGCTACAGCCCACATCGGTAGCTCTGTGTTGTTTGCAGTTTCTGGTGTTTTGTGGTGGGAAACCGAGCGGGTCGAGCGTAAGATGTCAACCCTGTTATCCGTTGATAGACAGTTTTGCGATGTTTTATGACGTGTGCATGTTGTGTGCGACACTCCCTGTCGCACACAACAAGCTTCCATCCCCCCTCTCACAAGGGGTTTTATGGCTCATTTAAGATATTCCTTTTTTGTCAATTTAACCTCTTGCGATGTTCCTTTTTTTTTTTTTAAACCTCTTGAGATGGGGAAATGAAGTATGAAGTTGAACATGTGCTCTTTATGACAGAATGCAAACATTTGGTGAAAGTCAACTTCTTACAGTACACTTCTCAAAAGGCCACCGAATTGGTGGAACGACCCAGAAGTTCTGGAGGAAAAAGTAGAAGTGATCTTCTACATACGCTAAGTAGCATATTCTAACCTCACACCTTGGTTGATCCACACAGTACGATCTCAAACAGGACACACACACAAACAATACACTGAAGTGAAATCTCAGTACATCAATAGACATATTGGTGTCAGAGTACGCGGTTTAGGAGACAGTGTGTGGACGTGGTATTTGGCAGTGCAGTGAATCAGTGAGTCCAACTACAAGCATATTTCAGCAGCAGCAAAGTGATACTTTCAACCCAACTCCATCACCCAGCTTTGCTAAAAAAAAACTGATTTCCCTGGGGTGGCAGCCTCAGACGAACTCACACACACACACACACACACACACACACACACACACACACACACCTCTCCACAGCCATGACACATGAAACCCCAGCACCTCTGGGCTGTTTAACCTCACATCGTAATATGAAGAGTAACCCCTCACTGCCATTCTTTACGAAGCATGGGATACTATTCAGCAGGGAACACTTCTAATGTTCAAATTTGTCTTAATCAGTATCCCAGAGGATTGCGTTCCACTTTTCTTTTTTTATTAGGGAAGAACATTCTAGGAGCAATGTGTTCTAAATGAAAAGCTGCAGTGAAATGTGAGTCTACAAGTGTCTCCTCTAATCGCGAGGTTGTAAAGACACGGGGTGAGGAGTCAAGGCTGTTAGAGGCTGTTTTCTATCAAACACACACCACAGTTCCTGTAATATGGGGTTAGGGCTCTGTGTCCTGTGTAACAGGCAGAAAATGAGCTGAGATAGACGATATATTCTACAAAGGCCCATAGTGAAGTGGATCAGTCCAGTAAAGAGTTCTAGAGAGTAATGTGTTGTTTTTTTTGTATGACAGCTTTGCCAAGACTTCCTAACAAACCAGACCCAATTTGAAGTATCATATTCTTCTAATATAAACTTGGATGTGAAATGGTTGTTCTTCTGAGACGGCTTAATACAATTCTAAACACGTTAAGGGCTGCATCCGCCCTCCCCTCCGACATCAGTCTTACTTCAACTGTAACGCGTAATGGTACAACACGTGACATTACTCTCTAGTACTCTCACACACAGATGCAGGATCGTAATTTGATCCCTCTTCTGTTGCTGAGAATTTTCCTGCACGGCAGGAAATGCAAACTTGTAGTGTATTCGAGGTGTAAAACAAAAGCTTCAAAGTGAGTAATTTCCACTTAAAAATGTCAGACTGGATTTGAAAAATGCATCAACCCCTTAAAAAAAAAACATTCATTATAATTCAAACAATTCACATTTCCTGTTGCTGCAGGATTCTATTCCTGATGGAGCAAAATGCCTAAAATGAAGATCCTACATATGTATATGGTGATATACGTTAGTACTCACAGATGTAGTAGTACTCTCTGCCTGGTCTGAACTCGAAGCCCAGAGAGAAGGGGGTGAAGAGCTGGAACTTCTCGGAGAACTTGAGCGGCCCATTGGGGGAGTGAGGCCTGTTACACTCCCAGCGTTTGAAGCCCTTGGCGGTGTGGTCACACGTACTGTAGCCGTCGTAGTTGACCATGTAGAGGACGTAACGTTCCGTCCTCTCCTCCGGCACCGTGTCTTCATAGTGGGGACAGAACACGTCCAGGTAGTCGTTTATACACACGTCAATGTGGTAGTCTCCACGGTGGAACCTGATTGGGACAGAAACCAAGGACGAGAGCGTTAGTGTTTGGAAGACTAGTGAAGGGCTTCAACTACAGATAAAATGGAAGATTAAAATCAGCCATCGTTTCATTTGAACGAACGGAATGAATTCGTGGATTACTCATTAACAGTCGGACACTATTGAAAGTGCCTCAAAAAGTTCCAGAAGCTCAAAGAACCTGTTTGTTTAGGGTCCAAATGAGAATGTATGTTTGGCTGCCTTTACACACGGTCAATCACAAACACAAAGTACATTACATAATAAGAACATGTTTTTTTTGTTTGTTTTTTTAAACAAGGAAGTGACTTTGCTCGAGACAGTAATAGAGATTGATTGTGGTTCTTTAAAAGTAGAGTTAACATTCACGGTCCTAAACACGTTTCTGCAGTACACAGTGTGCTGGTCACAGAAGTCAATGTGACTAGGTGAGCTCACTCCCACTCCCACTCCCACTTCCACTTCAGTTCATATCAACAAGATCACCGGAGAGTACTAGAACATCCTCCATTGTAAATCACACGGACACACACACACACACACACACACACACACACACACACACACAAAAACATAAACATGACGGTCCTGTTAACATTTTCTCTATGTTTTGTGTTGATGAATTTGTTTAGATATGACATGTTTTATGAGCACTGGCTGGATCTCAACATTCTTTAGATATCCGTCACGTGGCTTCAGTGAACGAGGAGGTTTGTCTTTGAATCCATCTGAGCAACACATATTTACCACTTCTCCCCGGCGTGGTGATTCGCACACTGAAAAATCCTACTTGGACAACAACTCTCTCTTTCGGATGCCAGAAAGTTCCACCGTAAAAAAAAAAAAAAGAAGACAAAAAATATATTTTTGAAAACAGAGTGAAGGAAAAACTCAGACCGAGGGTTCCAGAGAGAAAATGATTAGGGGAGATGTGAGAGAGTTGAAGCAGGAAATGTCAAACGATACCAAAATACAGCGTGTGTTTTTTTCCCCCCAGAAGGCTGTGCAGAGAGGCATGTTTATAACTCCACTGATCCACAACAGACTACAGAAGGCCATGAGGTTCTAATGCCCTCATCTGATACACACACACACACACACACACACACACACACACACACACACACACACACACACACACACACACACACACACACACACACACACACACACACACACACACACACACACACACAGCTAAGTTCTGGATTCCTTATTGATTTGTCCACAAACCCCTGTCCTGAGGTTCCATTGAATCTAGCCTTAACATCCTACAAGGAAAGCAATTTGTGTGGGTGTGTTTAGTTCTGGGGTGGGTATGGGGCAAGCGGACTCTAACCTCAGGGCAACGAACCCAACTTAACCCCTGAAAACAGAGTTTCATTCTCCTCCTCGCCTTTGATACGTCTGGATTTTTAATTGGGAATCAGTCTTTGTCTGGCAAGAGGAGAGACCTGACAAGAACTTTTAATTGAAAACCCTCTCATCCTTGTTCACGGGACATAGACATCACTTAGAACACTCTGCGCTCCCTCTCTTCTAGGCTTTATCCTCTGCCCCTCTCATCTCTCCCTCTCCCCAAACTCTCTCCCTCTGACAGAGTAGAGAGTCGGCCAAAGTAAGCAGACTGCTGATGATGTTATGATGATAAAGGTGGTCCGGGCTGCATTAATAATCACACTGACGAGGACGACGCACGCACGCACGCACGCACGCACGCACGCACGCACACACACACACAGCTGCTTCACTACTCCCCAGTCATTAGGGGAGGGAGAGGGGGAGAATAGCCTTTGATAGTCCTTCTCGCTTTGTGGAGTATCACATTCTATATGGAAGCCTTCACTAACACAATGTTACTAGTGGAGATTGGGCTAGCTTGGGGACTCTGACTGACACCATCTGTTTGGTGTGTGTGCACCCGTGTGTGTATGTGAGCGCGGGGTATGTAACGTGTGTACAGTATGTACGTTTGTGTGACGTTTATGCTAGCGTCTAATGGGGGTTTCCTGTGTTTACTCATTAGAATAAATAGCTGAGTAAGACTGTTTACCTTTAGGGCAGGCAGCATCTCATGTGTAACATCTCATTTAAAACATGTCACTGAAACCCACAGGTAGAGCAAGGCATCTCCTCTGGTTTAAATGTCACTGATTTAATCATCACAACACACGCTTCAACTGCTCAGCCTCTCTGCTGTGTGTGTACATGTGCTTGTTTGTGTGTACACGCACCATGGTTCCATGCACTCCACCAAACTGCCGTGTGTGTGTGTGTGTGTGTGTGTGTGTGAGAGAGATGGATCAACTGTCTCCCCCTTTCCTTGGTTCTGCTGTAGAGACAATGGTCTGGACTGCAAATGAACCAGAGGATGTTTGGGTGACTGAGCAGGACACACACACCTCCCTGCTATCAGTTCAAAAGGTGGTCTGGCACTGGGACAGTAGAGAGGGGGGCCAATAGTAGCAGATACAACAGAGTGAGTGAGTGAGTGAGTGAAAGCTAGTTTCCTCAGTCAATCTATACACACAACCTACTAGTTCAACATCTTGTTTTACCTCTGTGTCAAACGTCTTCTCTAAAAGTCAGGTTAATTAAAAGTAGAATAGAAAATATTGTTCATGTTTTTTCATGGTCCTAATGTCTTCGTGTTTATCAATACGCGATTGACTGTGGGGTTTTATAAACAATGCTGTAATTCACCGGGAAAATAGTTATTCAACACAGAACGGTCTTCAAAACACACCAGCCTCTCACATACAAGGTGTAAGTACCACGTAAATAAATCAAGCAGAAAAGTATGTATCGTAGTCATCGTAAAAAGCTAAATACAACTGATGTGTCAGTTGAAAAGGTCTAAGGCGATAGAATACTGCTGGAGTGCAGTGGAGGTCGATGGAGAGGCTGGTGATGAGTGGAGGAAGCTACATACCAGTGCTACACACAAACATAACACAATGTAAATTACAGCTCTATCAAAGGGCTAAGTAGGCACTGTGTGTGTGTGTGTGTGTGTGTGTGTGTGTGTGTGTGTGTGTGTGTGTGTGTGTGTGTGTGTGTGTGTGTGTGTGTGTGTGTGTGTACATATAACTTGAAAATCTTCTCACACTATACACCAAATTGAATCGGCAGAAGAGAAACACACACTCCAAGAATAATTCTCCCCTGTCGAGTGTTTGAGTTGAGAGCCCTTAACCCCCGACACACACCTTGTAACTGCCCCTAATACTCTCTTACTCCGGGCCATCCCGGGCACACACTTCCCCTCTGACACCCTCCACCTCTAACGACGGGTAGAAGACTTTTACAGTCTGGTGAGTAGAGTCCTTGATGCCCTGGTAATTTAGCAGGGTAATTAAAAACCGCCAGTGGATGGCAGGCTAATTGTCAAACCATGATAATTGCACGTCTTTGTTATGCTACAGCTGTTGCCAGAGAGCTCCAGGTCACAACACAGTCCTGGGGTAGAAATGGTCTTGTAAGCACCCTGTGTGTGTGTGTGTGTGTGTGTGTGTGTGTGTGTGTGTGTGTGTGTGTGTGTGTGTGTGTGTGTTAGGTGTTTAAACCTTTTGTTACCAGCTGATTACACCGTTCAAACACATCCCCTCGGCAGGGCCAAAAACTATCCTTGCTCCTTCCTACAAACACACTCAGAGTCAGGAGAGTTGGAACAGTGGAGTGCATGCAGAGTAAGGTACCGTACCACACCAGTCCCTGATTGGCTTATTTCCATTTCAATTACACAGTCCAGTGACATCGCTCACACACACCGCACCCAATGAGCTCCCATCAGCCTCCGCTCAAGAGCTCAGCGCAGCCGCCGGAGAGACAGAGCAAGGACGACAGACCGAGAAAAGGAAGGAGGGAGAGAAACAAAGGGTGCAGAGGGAAGAAGAGAAAGAGAGAGTGTCATTCCAACCACTTTTACGACGAAAGGAAGATCTTGTATAGAAAGAGAAATCATACAGTGGAACGGACAGACGTAAGAGAGAAAAGAGACAGCGAGAGAGAGCGGATAGAGAGCGGAGAGAGAGAGAGGAGAGAGAAAAGAGACAGCGAGAGAGACAGCGAGAGAGAGAGGAGAGAGAGAGAGAGAGAGAGAGAGCGGAGAGAACGGAGAGAGCGGAGAGAGAAGAGAGCGAGGAGAGAGCGAAGAGAGAAAAGAGACAGAGAGAGAGAGAGAGAGAGAAAAAGGGAAAATAGTTTTTCATTACATCTTCCTCTCCCACCAGCCCCCATGCCCCCCTCTCTCCGTCCCACCCTATCTACATCGCTATTGATCCCTCCCTCCCTCCCTCTCCACCTGCCCAAACCGGCAGAAGCTCATCTGCTGTTATAGGATTGATTAAAAAAACAATGGTGTAAGAAAGAGAGAAGGATAGGGGGATAGCAAGTGGTGAGAGCAGAGGGAAAAGAAAGAAAGACTGGTAAAGGAAGGCGGGAAGAGGAGGGAAACCAATTACCAAGGCAGAATGGTGTGGCTGGTAAAGGCTGTATCGTTCTCATGTAAAGGATTTAAAAAATCTATAGCAAACCTACCGCACAGACACACAGTCTTGCCACACTTTACATCTTCAAAATGAGGCATTTATTAAAGCATAGAATTACCCCTACGGCATATTACTGTATGCATGACAAGGCAATTTAATACTGAGCAAAGCCTGAAAAGCCACTCAGACATACACTGCCGTTCAAAAGTTTGGGGTCACTTAGAAATGTCCTTGTTTTCCATGAAAAGATATATGAAATTAGTTGCAAAATGAATAGGAAATATAGTTAAGACGTTGACAAGGTTATAAATAATGATGTTTAATTGAAATAATTATTGTGTCCTTCAAACTTTGCTTTCGTCAAAGAATCCTCCATTTGCAGCAATTACAGCCCTGCAGACCTTTGGCATTCTAGTTGTCAATTTGTTGAGGTAATCTGAAGAGGTTTCACCCCATGCTTCCTGAAGCACCTCCCACAAGTTGGATTGGCTTGATGGGCGCTTCTTACGTACCATACGGTCAAGCTGCTCCCACAACAGTTCAATAAGGTTGACATCCGGTGACTGTGCTGGCCACTCCATTATAAACAGAATACCAGCTGACTGCTTCTTCCCTAAATAGTTATTGCATAGTTTGAAGCTGTGCTTTGGGTCATTGTCCTGTTGTAGGAGGACATTGGCTCCAAATAAGCACCGTCCACAGGGTTTGGTGTTGCAAAATGGAGTGATAGCCTTCCTTCTTCAAGATCCCTTTTACCCTGTACAAATCTCCCACTTAATCACCACCAAAGCACCCCCAGACCATCACATTGCCTCCACCATGCTTGACAGATGACGTCAAGCACTCCTCCAGCATCTTTTCATTGTTTCTGAGTCTTACGAATTTTCTTCTTTGTGATCCAAACACTTCAAATTTACATTATTCTGTCCATAACACATTTTTCCAATCTTCCTCTGTCCAGTGTCTGTGTTCTTTTGCCCATCTTAATCTTTTCTTTTTAATGGCCAGTCTGAGATATGGCTTTTTCTTTGCAACTCTGCCTAGAAGGCCAGTATCCCGGAGTCGCCTCTTCACTGTTGACGTTGAGACTGGTGTTTTGCGGGTACTATTTAATGAAGCTGCCAGTTGAGGACTTGTGAGGCGTCTCTTTCTCAAACTAGACACTCTAAAGTACTTGTCCTCTTGCTCAGTTGTGCACCGTGGCCTCCCACTCCTCTTTCTATTCTGGTTAGAGACAGTTTACGCTGTTCTGTGAAGGGAGTAGTACACAGCGTTGTACGAGATCTTCAGTTTCCTGGCAATTTCTCGCATGGAATAGCCTTCATTTCTCAGAACAAGAATAGACTGACAAGTTTCAGAAGAAAGTTATTTGTTTCTGGCCATTTTGAGCCTGTAATCGAACCCACAAATGCTGATGCTCCAGATATTCAACAAGTCTAAAGAAGGCCAGTTTTATTGCTTCTTTAATCAGAAGAACAGTTTTCAGCTGTGCTAACATCATTGCAAAAGGCTTTTCTAATGATGAACTAGCCTTTTAAAATGATACACTTGGATTAGCTAACACAACGTGCCATTGGAACAGAGGAGTGATGGTTGCTGACAATGGGCCTCTGTACGCCTATGTAGATATTCCATTTAAAAAATCAGTCATTTCCAGCTACAATAGTCATTTACAACATTAACAATGTCTACACTGCATTTCTGATCAATTTGATGTTATTTTAATAGACAATATGTTTTCTTTTCTTTCCAAAACGAGGACATTTCTAAGTGACCCCAAACTTTTGACCGGTAGTGTACACACAAACATAAACACCGTTTTACAGTTGTCTACAAGGTTGTAGAGTGTAAAATCAGTAGATGGTGATAGTGCTGACGTCATCCACAGATTCCTATGGAAAACTCCCGATGGCGCATGAAGCCGGAAATATTTGAAGTGCGCCACTTTTCTGAATGGGGCTGAATGGAACCAAGAGTCGCTAAGAATCCTGGTGAAAGTGGCCGTAACTAGCAAAGGATCCAGCCAGGTCATCCGTGATACAAGTCAGTATTTGACGTCCATACATTTCAGAGGACGTCGAGAGATGACACGGAAAATGGCCACTAGGGGCAATGGTGAGCCGTTTAAATACGCAGACATATGCCTCTGCTGCCAAAGGCGGCATGTTCGAATCCAGCGATAGAACGTTGTTATTGAGATTTTTCTTTTAAACCTATTTTAAACCTAAACCTTTAAACCTAGGTTAGAGTTCATGCCTAACTTTAAGATTTCAGAGTTAATGCCTAAACTTAACATAACGTTTGGAACCCCTTTGAAATTTGACGTTTTGAGAAACATGGATGAACGTCTAATTCTAAACGCGAGACCGTGAGAGCTAGTTGAAGGACCATGGTCGATGTAGTCATTTTCATCCTGCCAGAGAGAGTCAACCTGGAGCCTCCTCGTAGCCTGCAGGCCCGTGATTGGTTTGTGTCAGTACCTGGTCCTGTGTGACGACAAATGTAGCAGTCAGAATGCATCACTATTTCATTAAATATCTTGAACTTTAAAATCATTTGCTGTAGGGATCGAACTTGATCATAATAAACACATTTTAGAGGCCAAAACGGGCATCACATATTTTGGGGGGACCATTCTGGCGATCGTAATTTACATAGGCTTTCTGGGGCAAACGCTAGGTTGCTGCACAGTAGCCAAACAGCAGAGCTCGTGACACTGGAGGCCTGGTAAAGGTACACACACAATATAATATATACACACACACACGCTCATAGCCCCAGATGAGTGCTCCAGCCGCTGGCAGGTACACAGAGCTGACAGGTGCATTTGTTTCAGGCCAGGTTGTGTGTGTGCGTGTGTGTGTGTGTGTGTGTGTGTGTGTGTGTGTGTGTGTGTGTGTGTGTGTGTGTGTGTGTGTGTGTGTGTGTGTGTGCAAAGGAAGTGTGCTGCTAGCTTCCTTACACTCTATTTTCTCATTTCGCTCTCTGCTGGGATCCTAAATCTTAGCCAAGATGGATTCTGCTGCTATAGTTTACTGATGAATTGTAGAGGAGACTTTATACACACCATTAACTAGGACTAGTTTGCCTTGTAAGTGTGTGTACATTCGTACCTGTGTGTTTTTGTGTATGCACATGTGTTATACTTGTTGACTTGAATCCACAGTGAATGTGTTTAGCCGGGAGCAGCTCTGACCCGGCCCAAAGCACACATAACTAGGCAACACCAGTTAGAGCAGCTCCGACCCGGCCCACAGCCCACATAACTAGGCAACACCAGTTAGAGCAGCTCCGACCCGGCCCACAGCCCACATAACTAGGCAACACCAGTTAGAGCAGCTCCGACCCGGCCCAAAGCACACATAACTAGGCAACACCAGTTAGAGCAGCTCTGACCCAGCACACAGCCCACATAACTAGGCAACACCAATTAGAGCAGCTCTGACCCAGCACACATAACTAGGCAACACCAGTTAGAGCAGCTATGACCCAGCCCACAGCCCACATAACTAGGCAACACCAGTTAGAGCAGCTCTGACCCAGCACACATAACTAGGCAACACCAGTTAGAGCAGCTCTGACCCAGCACACATAACTAGGCAACACCAGTTAGAGCAGCTCTGACCCAGCCCACAGCTCACATAACTAGGCAACACCAGTTAGAGCAGCTCTGACCCAGCCCACAGCCCACATAACTAGGCAACGCCAGTTAGAGCAGCTCTGACCCAGCACACATAACTAGGCAACACCAGTTAGAGCAGCTCCGACCCAGCCCACAGCCCACATAACTAGGCAACACCAGTTAGAGCAGCTCTGACCCAGCACACATAACTAGGCAACACCAGTTAGAGCAGCTCTGACCCAGCACACATAACTAGGCAACACCAGTTAGAGCAGCTCTGACCCAGCACACATAACTAGGCAACACCAGTTAGAGCAGCTCTAACCCAGCACACATAACTATGCAACACCAGTTAGAGCAGCTCCGACCCAGCCCACAGCACACATAACTAGGCAACACCTGCCTGTCCAGCATCACTACTCTGGACGGTTCTGACTTAGAATAGGTGAACAACTACAAATACCTAGGTGTCTGGATAGACTGTAAAATCTCCACAAATTGGAAGCAGTCTATCACAGTGCCATCTGTTTTGTCACCAAAGCCCCATATACTACCCACCACTGCGACTTGTCGTTGCTGTCGTTGGCTGGCCCTCGCTTCATACTCGTCGCTAAACCCACTGGCTCCAGGTCATCTACAAGTCTCTGCTAGGTAAAGCCCCGCCTTATCTCAGCTCACTTGTCACCCTAGCTGCACCTAGCATGCGCTCCAGCAGGTATATCTCACTGGTCACCCCCAAAGCAAATTCTACCTTTGGCCGCCTCTCCTTCCAGTTCTCTGCTGCCAATGACTGGAACGAACTGCAAAAATCTCTGAAGCTGGAGACTCTTACCTCCCTCAGTAGTTTTAAGCACCAGCTGTCAGAGCAGCTCACAGATCACTGCACCTGTACATAGCTCATCTGTAAATAGCCCATCCAATCTACCTCATCCCCATACTGTATTTATTTATTAATTTATCTTGCTCCTTTGCAACCCCGTATTTCAACTTGCACATTCATCTTCTGCACATCCTACCATTCCAGTGTTTAATTGCTATATTGTAATTAATTTGCCACCATGGCCTATTTATTGCCTTACCTCTCTTATCCTACCTCATTTGCACATGATGTACATAGATTTTTCTACTGTATTATTGATTGTATGTTTGTTTATTCCATGTTTAACTCTGTGTTGTTGTATGTGTCGAACTGCTTTGCTTTATCTTGGCCAGGTCGCAGTTGCAAATGAGAACGTGTTCTCAACTAGCCTACCTGGTTAAATAAAGGTTAAATAATTTATTTTTAAAACACCAGTTAGAGCAGCTCTGACCCAGCCCACAGCACACATAACTAGGCAACTCCAGTTAGTGCAGTTGGCTAATTACACGTGTGCTTTCGGTTGGAAAAGTGGATTGGAGTCAGAACTAGAGAATGAAAGGGGGGGGGGGGGGGGGTAGGCAACTGTGAAAAGAGGAAAGACAGTCAGTCAGTTAAGCTGTTTCGATTATCAAATGCATTGGCAGAATTGATAGCATTAGCCATGAAGCCCCACATGGATTTGGATGCGAACAAGTGTACGACACGAGTCAAAAGCAAAGCAGAGTCCGCAAAACATTCCCACACTGCTTTGGAAACTTTCCCACCGCGCTGCTCTGACTGTCAGTGCTGCTCTGACTCAGTGTGATGTCACTGGAGCATGTGACAGGTCCATTTATGATGTGATTGACAGCTACATTCCCTGCTGTCTAACTGGCCTATTGATTGACAGGGAGAGAGGGGAAATCAGACATATAGAGTTACCATATTACCTGAGCTGGGGTTGTTTCACACACACACACACACACACACACACACACACACACACACACACACACACACACACACAGGTATGCATAGTGTGGACATGTGTTTTTCATAGAGGGGACTCCTGGATCGCAGCAAGTTAGCAGCTTTCTTCAGGGGAAGAAAATAATATTTGATGACGGATTATTTCATCTCTCTCTCTCCTTCATTCTGGGGAGTTGTCTGGGACTTGGCAGCTGTCAATTGCACAGAGGGTATAGGCTGGCAGGGTATGTAGATATGGATGACGTGGATAAGTTTTTAAGAGATATTTTCCTATATAAAGCTTAGAGTTAGCTCAGTTACAGTTAAACACTGGTGTGTGTGTGTTTGAAAGGCCCTCTTTATCTCCTGGCCCGTCACCAAGGAAGTGGTAGAAAAATGTCACCCCCCGACATCCTGCCATCCAAGCTTTCCATGCTTCCTATTGACCTGATCCAATTGTAAATATGCTTTGACATGTTTGCAAGTGCATGGGTGTGCGTGTGTGTGTGGGCAAATCGATATGGAATAGAAGTCTAATACCTTAATCGACAATGCTCTCACAGAGCCTCCATCAGATTATAAAGCAGGAGACAAAGTCACTGAAGGCTCTCTCTATCTCTCCGTCCTTCTCTCTCTCTCCCCCGTGCCTCTATCCATACCCCTCGCCCTCCCTATGACCTCAACTTTGAGTACAACAAACTAGAGCAGAGATTTTTTTTGCCACACCGTTTATCGTTATAAAACAATCTGTGTGTGTGTGTGTGTGTGTGTGTGTGTGTGTGTGTGTGTGTGTGTGTGTGTGTGTCTTGAGTGTGTCTCATTGTAAACTCCTGTTGGGAACGACCAATTCAAGGCATAATCAAGTATAAAACACATATCAACATCAGTTAGTTTACTTAGTTTACACAACTGGTCCAAACATTGCTCTGAAATAGATGTGTTTAGAGCTGTAGATGAGTGGCGATAAGGACAAACTATTCCAGGTACTGTACATTACGATCTAAACACTGGGAAGTAGCAAATCACTCTGTGTTCCCTTCTAGTGCCGTTTCCTGTGTTTCTGTTGCGTAACCTCATCAGAACAAGGTCAGAAGTAAAGCAATCTCCCAAATTCAAACGTTGGAATATCTTCACTTGAAAAAGCATTTCAAAACAGATGCGAGAGACAAGTATGTATTTGACTTTATATAACGAGGAACACTCTCGTTCATTATACCCGGTCTGGTTGCTGACACCTGGTGTAAAAATGTCATGTCATCAGTTCCTCCTCCGTCCGTCCTCCCCCTTCTCTCTCTCTCTTTTGTCTTTATTTCTTTCAGCCACACCTGTAGCCCACCTGCTCTGAGAGTCCAATTCACACACAGGGACATCTGTGGCCAACCCTCCCTCCCTGCTCCTATCCTTCTATTTCTTCTCCCCCTTCTCTCTGTCTGTCCCACCTGTCTCCACTTTGCAGGTAATTACACCTGTCGCCCACCTGTGCACAGTGAACACCACACAAGCGCCACTCTGTACCTCACTCCTTCGCCCTCTCCTTCTCTATTTCTCAACTAACTCACCTCTCTGTCCCTCTACATTTGCTCGCTCTCGTGCCCTCCCTCCCCTCTCAATACCTTGCTCTCCCCTTCCCTGGGAGAGATGACGATGAAAAGGGAGGGGGTGGGAGAGAAGTAAAGAGAAAGAGAATGAGCGATTGAGGTGATGTCGAGAGAGTGGGAGGGTGGGAGGTAGAGAGACAGGCTGAGAGGATGAAAAGAGAAAAGAGGGTGAGATGAGAAGAATGAGAGAGAGAGAAATTCATATCAGCAGAGCGGTGATTCCCGTCAGTGCAATGATCATTACCCCAACAGAACAGAGTTGAACTGCTAGCGGAAGACACACACACTGACCTTCAGAGCAGGTTGCCATGGAGCTGTGTCAGGATGTTATAATGTCACCACTTTCATAAAAGGTAACCCCTTTCACAGTTCACAAACTGTGAAAGGTGTTTATGTGTGTGTGTGGGGGAGGGGGGCTGTTACAGGCTGCCACAGCCGTATAACACTCTAAGAGCGAGCCAGAGGGAAACAAATGTTTGCCATTATTCTGCATGGAAATAACAGTTATATGCTTATGGGTGTGGCCATATCAGTGATTTAAAGCTGACATACTCTGGCTGTGGCCGGCCTATACATCCAACTCCTATTTAGGATGGCACAGGCCTCGCTCGAAACATTGTGTGGAGGTCGGTCACACTCAAACACAACTGAACCGCTCCTACTAAGTTTGGTTTGGTGTAGTGAAGCTGTTGGAAGAAGAACAGCAGGTAAGCAATCTGAGGGACTAAAGATAAAACAGGAACAATGTTGTAAGACAGACAGATGAACACTTAGAAGACTGTCAACCCCACATGACGATTCAACAACGCTTTCAGATCCACGATTACGCCACAGCTCAGCTTGTCACGAAGCCACGACTACAGGCAGAGATAACATCCTTGGCATATGTTGAGCGTTCAAAAGCTGTGTTTGTAAAAAAGCAGATGGTGATTTAAAGATGATGGAAGTGCTTGGTAACAGTATCACTGGTCCCTACACACACGACAGCACCGTCTGGTAATGTACGACTGTGTCTCCTCCCAAGATGTCTCATTTGAGTGTGTGTGTGTGTCTGTGTGTGTGTGTGTGTGTGTGTACACCTTCCTCAGAGAGGCACAATGAGTAAATGCATATAGGTCGTATTGTGAGAGCACCGTCTGCTAAAAGCAGCTGTGGAACAGAGAGAACATCCACCGGAGAGAAGGGAGAGGGAGAGAGAGGGAGATCGAGATTGCCGCCTCATCCCGTGGACGTGACGTGGGACAGACGGAGAGGTCGGACAGAGAAAGAGGGAGAGCAGCACGGAGAGCTTTAACAGTCCCTCTGACATTCCAGAAGGACACTGTGTATCTCTCTGCTTTTGGTGAGTGAGTGTGGTGACAGGGTCAGGGGGACAGTCATAACTCCTGTAGAATAAACGGCATTATCGTCAGTGGGGGGGGTGGGGGGGGGGGGGGGGCTGTCACCTGCACCTCTGTCACCTGCACCTCACTACCTCACTACTAATTCCTCATTCCTGTAAGAGCTTCCGTTTGGTGTGTGTGTGTGTGTGTGTGTGTGTGTGTGTGTGTGTGTGTGTGTGTGTGTGTGTGTGTGTGTGTGTGTGTGTGTGTGTGTGCGTGGATGAACGCCTGCGTGCGACTGTTTGCTAAATGCGGTGTTGACCGCACCCTTTAAGGTCAACCTCCTGCAGAGAGCCTGTCAGGCTTGTGTGTGGGGGGTTAAATGGTGAGTAAGAGGCCCACAGCAGTAGGTTATAAACACTGTAAAGGGGTTACTGTGAATTTGACAGTAGCTTACAGGCAGCTGGTGGCAAGTACACTTCTGTATTTCACATTACAGTACACCTACTGAATATAAATACGGTATCAAAGCAAGTACTGTGTAATGATACATAGCACAATACGGTAACATTGACTGGGTTATACTTTTTTTTAAATTATTGTAAATGCTACTGTAATTGACATGAATTAATAAAATTCATTGAGGTGAGGGGTTTGTATTTCACAGTATTTTACTGTAATTACAAGCGATTGGTGTAAGCAGGTTGGCTGCTAGGTAAAGTGTTTACACATTACAGTATATTAATGAATATCTGGTGTTTTATATATCACTTGTACATCTGAAGGCTTCCAAACTGTCAGCGACTACAGGGCAAAACAGACCAAAAGGACATGGCAAAAGGCTCAACCGTTTAAGGTGCAAGACTTGCTGCCATTCCAATCTGTCCCCTATACAAATTGATGGGGTACTATAACCACATGGGAGTTAAATTGGTATAGCATTCTCACTCACAGGTGCAACAAATATGGTCTCTTACAAGGCACTGTTAATGAACCAGAAATAACAATACCATGGCACACACTATTGGTCAAAATGGTTTTTGGGGGGGGGCAAAAATAGAGTCCGGCACCGTAATCTGTGGGGTGGAATTACAATACTATTTGAAATACCAGCCGTATGATAGCAGTACCATAATTTACATTATGCTGTAGTAAAGCATTTCAGACTATCTTACTGTTGATAAAACCCAAGATTACCTTGTAGCAAAGAATAATAATACTTCATTGCTGTTTGCTCCTCACTAACATATCAGTGGGAGTTTCAAAGCAGGGAAAACACAGCCTCATTATGAAGGAAAAGCAGAGATATGAACATGAGCGAAAAGTGTGCGTGTGTGTATGTGTGTGTGTGTGTGTGTGTGTGTATACGTGCCTGCATATTTGTGTGTGTGTCACCCCACTGATTTTCGCTATACTTCCACCCAAAATTCTGAGCTCTGTTAGCCTTGTACCGCCCTCATTGAATGAGAAAAAACATCCCCCAAGTCTCCACAATATCTCCACAGTACCTCAATACATGACCTCAATGACAACCAGCCCTGATTGGATCTTGGGATCCATAGCTAGTAATTGGCCTGGTTCAGATTAGACACCAGGGGAAGGACAGGGAAGGAGGGCGCTAGGTCAGATCTTGGGGGGCAGAAATTACAATCTGTTCACATCTTACTCTATTGGGTACTCCTGAACTTCTGAACTTTGGCCAGCTAGGGCCAGACGGAATACCAGGATATGTACTCAGAGCATGAGCTGACCAGCTGGCAAGTGTCTTCACTGACATTTTCAAACCTTACCCAATCTGTAATACCAACATGTTTCAAGCAGACCACCATAGTCCCTGAGCCCAAGAACACCAAGGTAACCTGTCTAAATGACTACCGACACGTAGCACTCACATCTGTAGCCATGAAGTGCTTTGAAAGGCTGGTTCTGCCTCACATCAACAGCATCATCCCAGACAACCTGGACCCACTCCAATTCGCTTGCCGCCCTCAACAGATCCACAGATGATGCACTCTCTATTGCACTCCACACTGCCCTTTCCCACTTGGACAAAAGGAACACCTACGTGAGAATGTTTGTTCATTGACTACAGCTCAGCGTTCAACACTATAGTGCCTTCCAAGCCCATCAGTAAGCTAAGGACCCTAGGACTGAACACCTCTCTCTGCAACTGTATCCTGACAGGATGCCCCCAGGTGGTTAGTATAGGCAACAACACATCTGCCACGCTAACCCTTAACACGGGGGCCCCTCAGGGGTGCATGCTTAATCCCATACTGTACTCCCTGTTCATCCACGACTGTGTGGCCGTGCATGACTCCAACACTATCATTCAGTTTGCAGACGACACAATGGTGATAGGCATGATCACTGACGATGATGACACAGCCTTTAAGGAGGTAAGAGACCTGGCAGTGTGCTGCCAGGATAAAAACCTCTCCCTCAACGTCAGCAAGATAAAAGGAGCTGATTGTGGACTACAGGAAACGGAGGGCTGAGCACACCCCCATTCACATCGACGGGCCTGAAGTAAGCGGCTCGAGAGCTTCAAATTCCTCAGGGTCCACATCACCAAAAAGGGCACCAAAAAGCCTCTTCCCCCTCGGGAAGCTGAAAAGATTCTATGCGAAGGCCCTAAAAAATTGTTAAAGACACCCAAGTCATAGACTGTTCTTTCTGCTACCACATGGCAAGCGGTACCGATGCACCAAGTCTGGAACCAACAGGATCCTGAACAGCTTCTACCCCCAAGCCATAAGACTGCTAAATAGTTAGTTAAATAGTTAACTAAATAGCTACCCGGACTCTCTTCATTGACCCTTTTTGCGCAAACTTTTTTGACTCATCCCATACGCTTCTGCTACTGTTTATGATCTGTCACTTTATTCCTAGTTATATGTACATATCTACCTCAATTACCTCGTACCCCTTCACATCGACTCAGTACTGGTACTGGTACCGTTACTCACTGTGTGTCTATCATTACGTGCTTTACTTTTCTATTATTTCTATATTTTCCTTCTCTCTGCATTGTTGGGAAGGGCCCGTAAGTAAACATTTCACTTGAAACACTTGATCGGATTTAGACATGGTCGTCTCCCTTTTGTCTGTCTACATTTGAGACATTTTATGTTTGATGTTAAGTTAAAGGATGCACGGGGTTGGAATGGAAAAGATTGGTCATCTAAAAGAGAGTGGATAATCGATAGATAATCGATAGAGAATATCTGAGCCGGTGATGTGGCGGAGGAACTGCAACGCCAACAGAGCTCAGGTAAAACGCCCTTTTACGGTTTTACAGCAGACCAAGTTCTTAGCAAACTTTTTGGAAATAACTGTTTTTGACCAGATACAACGTAATTCCTCTCTGAAGCGAATGAACAGACTTTCAGCATGCCTATGGAGAGGGTGCATTCCACGTGCACTGCACCGAAACGAATGGCTGATGATTGGCCGCAAGAAATTGATAATAAGAAGATGATGGGAGCTGTATTGTTAGATTGGATGTTATTGACCGTCATTTGTTAGCGGAAAGAACGTGTGTGCTATAACTTGAAACCCTCTGCCATATCGTGGATCAAACGCCATCTATCTTATAGAACACAGATGGGTTTGTTTCCCCCCCCCCCAATGGAAGCCTCTAACGTAATGCATGTAAAGTGTGGAATTTCACAAGGCAGCTGTCCTGACCCCATTACTGCATTCTATTCCTACTCGGGATTTACCACTAGTCTTAAACAAAGCCTGTGTGTGTATGTACGCTGATGATTCAACCCTATACACAGCGGCGGCCACAGATCGTGAAACGGCTGGAACTCGAAACAAAAAGAGTTCCAGTTCGTTTCAGAATGGGTGGCCAGCAATAAACTAGTCCTGAATATATCTAAGGCCAAGAGTATAGTATTTGGTACAAATCGTTCCTTAAGCTCTAGAACTAAACGGGATCTGTTTATGGAACCAGTTGAGGAAACTAAAGTTCCTGGTGTCACCTTAGACTGTAGATTGTCATGGTCAAGGCATATTGGTGAAAATGTTGTCGAGATGGGGAGAGGTCTGTCTTTGACAAGGGGATGCTCAGCATTCCTAGCACCACAACTGACCAAACAGGCTCTAGTTTGATCATATCCTGACTACTGCCAGGTAATATGGCCTGGTGCTGCAAAGGAGGAAACAATAAAGCTAAATCTCTCTCAAAACAGAACCGCACATCTTTCCCTGCAATGTTCCGAGAGGGCTAGTGTCAACAAAATGCATGCTGACCTTTCCTGGCTCAAACGCAGAGGAGAGACTGTCTCCGTCACTTCTCATTTCTGTTAGAAATATGAACGTGTTAGAAACAGCAAACTGTCTATTCAATCCACTAACATACAGCTCTGACAGGCATTCATACTCCACAAGGCATGCAACTAAAGGTCTCTCCATAGTCCCTGAACCCAAAACTAATTCAAAGCAACGCACAGTAGTATATAGAGCCATGATAGCATTGAGCTCCCTGCCATCTCGAATCACTCAAGCAAGCAGAAGAAGTATCTTTAAAAAAAAACGAATAAAACGGCACCTCCCAGCATAATGCCTCTGACGTAAATGGCTGTAGCATCTCCCTCCTGAGCACATCTGGTGTATAAGAAGGTAAAGATAAGAAGTGCCCTTGGTATCAGGATATCTGGGCATGCTCAGAGAAAACATTTGTGAGCTAGGTCTCAGTAGAGTAAGGCCGCACTGCTCCTTGTGGTAGCCTGGTCAGCCTGCTGGTCAGTGAGACAGGTCAATGAAAGTGTATTATTATTTTGTGTGGGACTAGTGGATGCTGCTGGGTGGGAGTTTGGTGCGGGGACAAAAAAATGGGAATGCAGAACAAGTTTATGAGAACTGGAGGGAAAGCCATGAGAGAACCGGAGGAAACGCCATAAGAGAACCGGAGGAAAAGCCAAAAGAGAACCGGAGGAAACGCCATAAGAGAACCGGAGGAAACGCCGTAAGAGAACCGGAGGAAAAGCCATGAGAGAATCGGAGGGAAAGCCATAAGAGAACCGGAAGAAACGCCATAAGAGAACCGGAGGAAAAGCCATAAGAGAATCGGAGGGAAAGCCATAAGAGAACCGGAGGAAACGCCATAAGAGAACCGGAGGAAAAGCCATAAGAGAACCGGAGGAAACGCCATAAGAGAACCGGAGGAAAAGCCAAAAGAGAACCGGAGGAAACGCCATAAGAGAACCAGTTGGAAACGCCGTAAGAGAACCGGAGGAAAAGCCATGAGAGAATCGGAGGGAACGCCATAAGAGAACCGGAAGAAACGCCATAAGAGAACCGGAGGAAAAGCCATAAGAGAATCGGAGGGAAAGCCATAAGAGAACCGGAGGAAACGCCATAAGAGAACCGGAGGAAAAGCCATAAGAGAACCAGAGGGAAAGCCATAAGAGAACCGGAGGAAAAGCCATAAGAGAACCGGAGGAAACACTGTAAGAGAACCGGAGGAAACACCGTAAGAGAACCGGAGGAAACACCGTAAGAGAACCGGAGGAAACACCGTATCAAGGGGATTTTATTAATTTCATGAATAAATCCAAAGGCCACGTAATATACCCCAGTTAACCCTTTATGGGCGGTGACTGTAACACGTTGCAATATACCCCAGTTAACCCTTTATGGGCGGTGACTGTAACACGTTGCAATATACCCCAGTTAACACTTTATGGGCGGTAGATTGTAACAAGTTGCAATATACCCAGTTAACCCTTTATGGGCGGTGACTGTAACACATTGCAATATACCCCAGTTAACACTTTATGGGCGGTAGATTGTAACAAGTTGCAATATACCCAGTTAACCCTTTATGGGCGGTGACTGTAACACATTGCAATATACCCCAGTTAACACTTTATGGGCGGTGACTGTAACACATTGCAATATACCCCAGTTAACACTTTATGGGCGGTGACTGTAACACATTGCAATATACCCCAGTTAACACTTTATGGGCGGTGACTGTAACACGTTGCAATATACCCCAGTTAACCCTTTATGGGCGGTAGATTGTAACAAGTTGCATTATACCCCAGTTAACCCTTTATGGGCGGTGACTGTAACACGTTGCAATATACCCCAGTTAACACTTTATGGGCGGTGACTGTAACACGTTGCAATATACCCCAGTTAACCCTTTATGGGCGGTGACTGTAACACGTTGCAATATACCCCAGTTAACCCTTTATGGGCGGTAGATTGTAACAAGTTGCATTATACCCCAGTTAACCCTTTATGGGCGGTGACTGTAACACGTTGCAATATACCCCAGTTAACACTTTATGGGCGGTGACTGTAACAAGTTGCATTATACCCCAGTTAACACTTTATGGGCGGTGACTGTAACACGTTGCAATATACCCCAGTTAACCCTTTATGGGCGGTAGACTGTAACACGTTGCAATATACCCCAGTTAACCCTTTATGGGCGGTAGATTGTAACAAGTTGCAATATACCCAGTTAACCCTTTATGGGCGGTGACTGTAACACATTGCAATATACCCCCGTTAACCCTTTATGGGCGGTGACTGTAACACATTGCAATATACCCCAGTTAACCCTTTATGGGCGGTAGACTGTAACACATTGCAATATACCCCAGTTAACACTTTATGGGCGGTAGACTGTAACACGGCAAATGTTTGGTTTACTTCATTTCTATACACGGTCGAAGGACATAAAGTGAACCCCGTCTGATGATAACGATGACTCTGTCATATTTATTGAACACGTTGGAGTGATGGATCTCTAAGAAGTCCGTGTATGTAGCTAAAGTGAAGGATTCAATTGAGACATTGGGTGGAGAAAAAGCTCCAACACGGTTGCCGAGGTGAAGGATTCAATTGAAGCTTTAGCGGGGAGGAAACTCCATCTGTAGCTCACTGCTATGAGCAGGGAGTGAAAGACTTTAGGAGAAGAGCCCCAATCTGTGTGCTGGGTCTCTAAAATTGTCCACATCTGTGAAGGATGGAGGTGAAACTTTACCTGGAGGACACTTCAGCAACCGTGTTGAAGTTCAAGGTTACACTGAAGTGTTAGCAGAGAGGATACTCCACCTGTAGCTCTTTTATGGGCTGAACGGCACGGTGGCCAGGGTGAAAACTGTGGTTGAAGCCTTAGCTGGAGGAATTGTTGCACTCCCATTGTCGTTTTCGTTGCATTGAGTAGCATCTATGACTCACGTTAGTATTGTGAACAGTACCGACGTCAATTGGGAGAACCGACGCGGGCCGTTTCCAATGGTGTGAGATTCATGCCAGTGTTTTCAGAACAACTGGTGCTGAGAGATTTAGGATCAGGATCTGCAATTGTTACAATAAGCAAACGCAACAAGATGGATGAACGCAGCTGTTGTTATGAGTCCATGTTGCATGGGTTGCTGAGGCATAAGAATATGCCAGGGTGTATTTGACATTTACAGTGGGGCAAAAAAGTATTTAGTCAGCCACCAATTGTGCAAGTTCTTCCACTTAAAAAGACGAGAGAGGCCTGTAATTTTCATCATAGGTACACTTCAACTATGACAGACAAAATGAGGGGGAAAAATTCAGAAAATCACATTGTAGGATTTTTTATGAATTTATTTGCAAATTATGGTGGAAAATAAGTATTTGGTCAATAACAAAAGTTTATCTCAATACTTTGTTATATACCCTTTGTTGGCAATGACAGAGGTCAAACGTTTTCTGTAAGTCTTCACAAGGTTTTCACACACTGTTGCACATAGTGTGTTACTGATGGTAGGCTTTGTTACTTTGGTCCCAGCTCTCTGCAGGTCATTCACTAGGTCCCCCCGTGTGGTTCTGGGATTTTTGCTTACCGTTCTTGTGATCATTTTTACCCCACGGGGTGAGATCTTGCGTGGAGCCCCAGATCGAGGGAGATTATCAGTGGTCTTGTATGTCTTCCATTTCCTAATAATTGCTCCCACAGTTGATTTCTTCAAACCAAGCTGCTTACCTATTGCAGATTCAGTCTTCCCAGCCTGGTGCAGGTCTACAATTTTGTTTCTGGTGTCCTTTGACAGCTCTTTGGTCTTGGCCATGGTGGAGTTTGGAGTGTGACTGTTTGAGTTTGTGGACAGGTGTCTTTTATACTGATAACAAGTTCAAACAGGTGCCATTAATACAGGTAACGAGTGGAGGACAGAGGAGCCTCTTAAAAAATAAGTTACAGGTCTGTGAGAGCCAGAAATCTTGCTTGTTTGTAGGTGACCAAATACTTATTTTCCACCATAATTTGCAAATAAATGCATAAAAAATCCTACAATGTGATTTTCTGTATTTTTTTTCTCATTTTGTCTGTCATAGTTGAAGTGTACCTATGATGAAAATTACAGGCCTCTCTCATCTTTTTAAGTGGGAGAACTTGCACAATTGGTGGCTGACTAAATACTTTTTTGCCCCACTGTATGTGTATGCTATGTATTATGGCATTTGATGTGGTTCTGTCCTTCAGCTGTAATTGTCTGTTGGTGTTATGTATTGAGTCATGCTTCATGCTTTGTGTGGAACCCAGAAAGAGTAGCTGCAGCTTTGGCTGTAGCTAAAGGGGGTCTTGCTAAAATACTAAATAGGCAACGGCGGTATATTTTTGTCACGCTCGCCTCTGTACCTTAGTACTGTGCGTACAAACGGAGTGCGTCTGTGCGCACACACGCACACGCACACACACACACACACACACAGTTTTATGGGACCAGGTGGTGACACACCGAGGACAGGTTTTTAGAGGTCTGGACATGTGGAGTCTAAAGTTAGCGCATCCTCCCATCACCTCGTTCTGTCGTTCACACACTCCTCTCAGCTGCTCCATCTATCTCAAGCCCTGGTTAGGGAGACCTGTCAGAGCCGTGTGTCTCAACCCAATATGCAGTACATTCACTGCATACAAGGCCGGCACGCACACTCACACAAAGAGTCACAGAGACAACAAACTCAGTACACCCCCCCCCCCGCTCACTCTCTTTCTTTCCCTCTCTTGCTTCCTTTCTCTCTCTCGCTCTCTCTCCCTCCCCTTCTCCCTCTCGGTCAGTATGTGGCAGGCCAGTGTGTTGAAAGTCTAACTGGTGTGTTATTGATGCCCCCATTAGAACACAGCCGGGGCCCCTTCAACATGACTCTGTGGATGGCTGTGTCAGGTGTCCCTGGTAAAGCCTGGCTTAGCCTTGTGCTCAGCCAGCGGATGTCAAGGCAGGAATAACAACTGTTATGGAGGTGAACCGTGTGTGTGTGTGTGTGTGTGTGTATGTGTGTGCGTGTGTAAAGCACATCAACTCAACAGTATGTTGAGTTACGAGATCTGGGTCCACAGGTGTTACAGCTTAACCCTAACACAAATCACACTGTAGCATGTCCAAGACTCCCTTTGGTGTGTGTGTGTGTGTGTGTGTGTGTGTGTGTGTGTGTGTGTGTCTGTAGAGGCTGGTGGGAGGAGCTATAGGATGTCGGGTCCATTGTAATGGCTGGAATGGAATGAATAGAACAGTCAAACGTGGTTTCCATATGTTTGATATCGTTCCATTTATTCCATTCCAGCAATTGCAATGAACCCGACATCCTATAGCTCCTCCCACCAGCCTCCTCTGGTGTGTGTGTGTACATGTATGCATGCCTGTGTGTGCGTGTGTGTGTGTGTGTGTGTGTGTGTGTGTGTGTGTGTGTGTGTGCCCGGCCATTAAAGACACCCAGCTGTGAATGGCAAAAGCCACATGGACATTCTCCAGAACCTCCCTCTCAGAGAGAACTGTTGTTTCTGAGAAAGGCTTGATGTCAAACAGAGAGAGAGAGAGAGAGAGAGAGAGAGAGAGAGGAATCTAATCAGTGGGGGAGAATAAGAGGCAGATGGCCTTATCTAATCGACCATCTATGCACCTCACTGCATCAGCCCACGGAATCAATCATAACCAAGGAACGCTTAATAACAGCACAAGTTGTTTTATGGCTTTCTGAGAAAATAGGCTTTCATGAGACAGCACATTCACAGCTCATACCGACGGCAGCTGGAAAACTAAAGGGAGGAGTTGTATAATTGCAGAGAGAAATGACAAATGACAAATGGCAACAATTACAAGAAACAATCTGTCAGCAACATACTGCAAAAGAGGTGGAGAGGGAATCATACAAAATATATACTGTTCAACAGGAACAATATTTCAAACGTCTCCGCTCATTAAAAGGTTATCTATGTTCATAATAATATGTTATTCAAAGTTATACCAAGTCACATTCCTATAAAGTGTGTAAGATAAGGAATCAAAAGGCAGGGGGCATTATGGAACTTATGGGTCGGGAAGAAGTGATTTATCAGGAAGAGAGGGGGGAGGGGGGGGGTTCTGGGATTTAGTGATGGGGATTGTGGGTAATATCCCCACATCCTTCCCGGTCACAGTCGACTAGCCTTAAATTAAACCAGGAGAACAGGAGAACACATGAACACACACAGTCTTGTATAACTAACCTTGTGGGGACACGCAATTCAGTTCCATTCAAAATCCTATTTTCCCTAAGCCTAACCCTAACCTCAACCCCAAAACCTAACCTTAACCTTAAACCTGACCTTAGCTCCTAACCCTAACACTAATTCTAACCTTAACCCTAAACCCACTAGAAATAGCATTTGACCTTGTGGGGACTAACAAAATGGCCCCAGTTGGTCAAATCTTTGTTTACTATACTTGTGGGGACTTCTGGTCCCAACATATCCACACACACACACACACTCCTCCCCACACACCTTGAAAGAAAAGCAGCGCTGCATAAAACATCAGACTGTGAGAATGTAAGTGTTTTCAGTGCTCGTATTCTAATGTAGGCAGAGCAATAACCCCTCCTATTAAGCTTCAGAGTGAGTGTGTGTCCATTTATCCATCGAGCTGAAAGCCCATCAACTGATCAATGGACAAACGTGTTAGGTTAATATGCTGTGTCTGCCATATTATGACAAAGGAGGGTGGGCTGTAAGAGGGTCATGGTGGTTTTGCTGACCTTACACACGCAGAACACACACTTTCACGACGACACAAAGGCCTCCGTCTTCGATGGAAGCTTACCAGTGGTTGTGTGAGCGCATGTGTGAGCGGCTGTGTGTGTGACAGGTTTAATAGGAGAGTGTGACTGTCGTTAGACCTTCGCCCACCTTGACCAGACTGTATGGCCTTGACATCATTATCTAGCTAATCTCGGTCACATCATCTGTCCGTCTCCATCACTCTCTCTCTCTCTCCCTCTCTCTCTCTCCCCAACTGTCTGTCTCCCCCGGAACCGGAGAGGTGCAGAGAGGAGCGAGGCCAGACAGAGATAGAAACGTAGAGACAAAGCGCTAGAGTGGAATATTCTCATGAATAGAATTACACCCTCTAAGTGATTACATTGAGCCACTGGCCTCTACTGTCTGTGTCGCCTGTGTGTGTGTCGCCTGTGTGTGTGTGTGTGTGTCGCTTGTGTGTGTGTGTGTGTGTGTGTGTGTGTGTGTGTGTGTGTGTCTCAAAACCTGGTCCTCTCCTCACCTCAGAGGGGGGTAGAGATGGAGGGATTAAGAGAATGGATGATTGTATGAGTGAGGGAGTCAGGGAGGGATTGGGGTAAAGAAAGAGGCTAAGGAAATTGAAAGTAGACGAAATTGCCACAGAGTAAAAAAAGACTCCACCTCTACTCTCTTAATATAATAACTCTCTTAATATAATAACTCCCATAATACTCTCTTAATATAATACCTCTTAATACAATAACTATCTTAA
This sequence comes from Oncorhynchus clarkii lewisi, assembly GCF_045791955.1. NCBI lineage: Eukaryota > Metazoa > Chordata > Actinopteri > Salmoniformes > Salmonidae > Oncorhynchus > Oncorhynchus clarkii. The sequence continues at coordinate 41,071,737 of NC_092152.1, read as the reverse complement.
TATAATAACTCTTAATATAATAACTCTCTTAATATAATACCTCTTAATACAATAACTATCTTAATATAATAACTCTTAATACTCCGAATATAATAACTCTTAATACTCTCAGAATATAATAACTCTCTTAATACTCTCTGAATACAACCTGCATACTACTTTCTCTACTAGAGGGAAAGAGAGAGCGGGAGAGAAACAGAGGGAGACTTAACTATTTGCACATCATTACAACACTGTACATAGCCATAATATGACAGTTGAAACCTGTGAGTGTAATGTTTACTGTTCATTTTCTGTGGTTTATTATCTTTTTCACTTCCTTTGGCAATGTAAACATGTGTTACCCATGCCAATACAGCCCTTTGACTTGAAACTGAATTGAATGGGGAGAGAAACAGAGAGAAGGAGGGTAACCAAGAGAGATAGCGCGACAGTGTGATAGTGTGAGTACTTAAAAAGAGGAGGGGTGAGGAGGGTGAGGCCACAAATTGAATTCCAGTCGAGGTTACAGCAACGGTGAGAAATTATCTCTTTGCCAAAGGCAAACTGTCAGAGCTCACACTCCACTCTCACCAGCGCATGTACACCTACACACAGCTCTGGCCATTCACAGCTCCTCTATGTGGAATGATATTCAATGTAGCGCGAGCTATCCTCCATTTATCCCTCTTCTTCCCCTCTTCTCTTCGAACCAGGAGAGTGTGGCTAAAAACAACCGCTCTGTTTCGACAGGGCTGGCACACTTCAAATGGCGGAGGAGAGGAGAGAGAGGGAGAAAGATAGACGACAGATTGAGGAGAGGAACACGAGGGCCTCTGGTATGTGGCCTTTGTGTTTGAAAACGGGGGTTTTCTAGCATTTCACTTGTTTAACACGCCACTCGCTACGACACCCAGAATATCAACACGATTTCACTCACTGAGCTTGAGGAGTGTGCCGCTGCTATTGTTGAACCGAGATGGGATATTTTGCAATATGTATGTTTTGGTTGTTTTGTGTCTTGACCATAGCAGGGCTAAACGACTCCAGTAAGTTAGCAAGACAGTAAAGGGGGGGAGAAGGAACAGAGGAAAAAAATGGCTAACTCCAGTTCCCAACAGGGCTTTTAAAAACAATGAAAGAGACATGATGGCGTGAGAGAAGAAATCAAGGGGACAAGATTGTGTTTCCGCTATGGAGGGCTTCACTTAGGCCTGGTATTAACCATAGCACTTAACACCCATCACTGAGAGAGAAGGGGAGAGAGAGAGAGAGAGAGAGAGAGAGAGAGAGAGAGAGAGAGAAAGAGGCCAAGCGAGAGAAAATAAGTAAGAACAGGTAACACAGGGAGACAAAGAAGAAAAAGAGAGGTAGGGAAAGAGAAGAGAGAGCTATCCCACTGTGGAGATCAACCAGAGCAATCGCACATGCTGGTTACTACAGACAGTGGATGCAGTGCCCATCTTGGAAAAGCTTGGTACTGAAAGTTTACAGATGCCTCTCTTTTGTAAACCAAGCACAAATAGACTTCTTGACATACCCCAGTTTCTACAGCCTTTTTTAGGAGTTTCTTTTGTTGCTTTGCTATTCAATTGGCTTATGCAAACCCAAAAGCCAGCCAGTCGAGGTCTTTTTGTGTCTCTTTCAAATCCTGTGAGTCACACGACCAAGTACATCAGGACAAATCGCTCTGTTTAGTGTGTGTGTGTGTGTGTGTGTGTGTGTGTGTGTGTGTGTGTGTGTGTGTGTGTGTGCGCGCAATTCCCTCTGTTTGGAGAAAAACAGCCGAACAATCACCGTGACAACTGGCAGAAGAAGGGTGCGTTTGTACAGTTCAATGGACTGGCCCATCCTCATTTACTCTCTCTCTCTCTTCATCTTTCCACCTCTCTCTTTCCCACTCTCTATTCATCTCCCGAATCCCGTGTTCCCTCACCAGCATGGTATGGTTCCAAATTGCTAATTGAATGTGTTATCTTGTGTGGTATGATCATTGTTAGTTCGTCTCGGTCTGTAAGAAGATGTAAGGCTTGTCTCTCTGTAGGAACTGTCACTCAGCAACGTAAACACACTCAGTAACGCACCATAGAGGACTTCTGTGAAGGAGCATACAGAAATACAATACCTGAGCTCAGACACACCACCAGAAAGTCAAAGAAAAGGGGAGAAAACACACACACACACCGGTGCTGTAACAGCAGGATGAGAGGGGTACTGCTGAGAGACACACACACCGGTGCTGTAACAGCAGGATGAGAGGGGTACTGCTGAGAGACACACACACAGGTGCTGTAACAGCAGGATGAGAGGGGTACTGCTGAGAGACACACACACAGGTGCTGTAACAGCAGGATGAGAGGGGTACTGCTGAGAGACACACACACCGGTGCTGTAACAGCAGGATAAGAGGGGTACTGCTGAGAGACACACACACAGGTGCTGTAACAGCAGGATGAGAGGGGTACTGCTGAGAGACACACACACAGGTGCTGTAACAGCAGGATGAGAGGGGTACTGCTGAGAGACACACACACAGGTGCTGTAACAGCAGGATGAGAGGGGTACTGCTGAGAGACACACACACAGGTGCTGTAACAGCAGGATGAGAGGGGTACTGCTGAGAGACACACACACAGGTGCTGTAACAGCAGGATGAGAGGGGTACTGCTGAGAGACACACACACCGGTGCTGTAACAGCAGGATGAGAGGGGTACTGCTGAGAGACACACACACCGGTGCTGTAACAGCAGGATGAGAGGGGTACTGCTGAGAGACACACACACAGGTGCTGTAACAGCAGGATGAGAGGGGTACTGCTGAGAGACACACACACAGGTGCTGTAACAGCAGGATGAGAGGGGTACTGCTGAGAGACACACACACCGGTGCTGTAACAGCAGGATGAGAGGGGTACTGCTGAGAGACACACACACCGGTGCTGTAACAGCAGGATGAGAGGGGTACTGCTGAGAGACACACACACAGGTGCTGTAACAGCAGGATGAGAGGGGTACTGCTGAGAGACACACACACCGGTGCTGTAACAGCAGGATGAGAGGGGTACTGCTGAGAGACACACACACAGGTGCTGTAACAGCAGGATGAGAGGGGTACTGCTGAGAGACACACACACACCGGTGCTGTAACAGCAGGATGAGAGGGGTACTGCTGAGAGACACACACACCGGTGCTGTAACAGCAGGATGAGAGGGGTACTGCTGAGAGACACACACACAGGTGCTGTAACAGCAGGATGAGAGGGGTACTGCTGAGAGACACACACACAGGTGCTGTAACAGCTGGATGAGAGGGGTACTGCTGAGAGACACACACACAGGTGCTGTAACAGCTGGATGAGAGGGGTACTGCTGAGAGACACACACACAGGTGCTGTAACAGCTGGATGAGAGGGGTACTGCTGAGAGACACACACACAGGTGCTGTAACAGCTGGATGAGAGGGGTACTGCTGAGAGACACACACACAGGTGCTGTAACAGCAGGATGAGAGGGGTACTGCTGAGAGACACACACACCGGTGCTGTAACAGCAGGATGAGAGGGGTACTGCTGAGAGACACACACACAGGTGCTGTAACAGCAGGATGAGAGGGGTACTGCTGAGAGACACACACACCGGTGCTGTAACAGCAGGATGAGAGGGGTACTGCTGAGAGACACACACACCGGTGCTGTAACAGCAGGATGAGAGGGGTACTGCTGAGAGACACACACACACACACCGGTGCTGTAACAGCAGGATGAGAGGGGTACTGCTGAGAGACACACACACAGGTGCTGTAACAGCAGGATGAGAGGGGTACTGCTGAGAGACACACACACAGGTGCTGTAACAGCAGGATGAGAGGGGTACTGCTGAGAGACACACACACAGGTGCTGTAACAGCAGGATGAGAGGGGTACTGCTGAGAGACACACACACAGGTGCTGTAACAGCAGGATGAGAGGGGTACTGCTGAGAGACACACACACAGGTGCTGTAACAGCAGGATGAGAGGGGTACTGCTGAGAGACACACACACAGGTGCTGTAACAGCAGGATGAGAGGGGTACTGCTGAGAGACACACACACCGGTGCTGTAACAGCAGGATGAGAGGGGTACTGCTGAGAGACACACACACAGGTGCTGTAACAGCAGGATGAGAGGGGTACTGCTGAGAGACACACACACAGGTGCTGTAACAGCAGGATGAGAGGGGTACTGCTGAGAGACACACACACAGGTGCTGTAACAGCAGGATGAGAGGGGTACTGCTGAGAGACACACACACCGGTGCTGTAACAGCAGGATGAGAGGGGTACTGCTGAGAGACACACACACCGGTGCTGTAACAGCAGGATGAGAGGGGTACTGCTGAGAGACACACACACACCGGTGCTGTAACAGCAGGATGAGAGGGGTACTGCTGAGAGACACACACACACCGGTGCTGTAACAGCAGGATGAGAGGGGTACTGCTGAGAGACACACACACACCACCGGTGCTGAGAGACACACACACACACACCGGTGCTGTAACAGCAGGATGAGAGGGGTACTGCTGAGAGACACACACACACCGGTGCTGTAACAGCAGGATGAGAGGGGTACTGCTGAGAGACACACACACACCGGTGCTGTAACAGCAGGATGAGAGGGGTACTGCTGAGAGACACACACACACACACCGGTGCTGTAACAACAGGATGAGAGGGGTACTGCTGAGAGACACACACCGGTGCTGTAACAGCAGGATGAGAGGGGTACTGCTGAGAGACACACACACACCGGTGCTGTAACAGCAGGATGAGAGGGGTACTGCTGAGAGACACACACACCGGTGCTGTAACAGCAGGATGAGAGGGGTACTGCTGAGAGACACACACACCGGTGCTGTAACAGCAGGATGAGAGGGGTACTGCTGAGAGACACACACACCGGTGCTGTAACAGCAGGATGAGAGGGGTACTGCTGAGAGACACACACACCGGTGCTGTAACAGCAGGATGAGAGGGGTACTGCTGAGAGACACACACACCGGTGCTGTAACAGCAGGATGAGAGGGGTACTGCTGAGAGACACACACACAGGTGCTGTAACAGCAGGATGAGAGGGGTACTGCTGAGAGACACACACACAGGTGCTGTAACAGCTGGATGAGAGGGGTACTGCTGAGAGACACACACACCGGTGCTGTAACAGCTGGATGAGAGGGGTACTGCTGAGAGACACACACACCGGTGCTGTAACAGCAGGATGAGAGGGGTACTGCTGAGAGACACACACACAGGTGCTGTAACA